>NC_060236.1:35701385-36027634 GCF_021155775.2 Neodiprion pinetum | reverse complement strand
TAACAATAAATAACTAACCTAACCTAACCTAACCTAACCTAACCTAACCTAACCTAACCTAACCTAACCTAACCAAACCTAACCTAACCTAAAACCCTAACACCCCTAACCTAACCTAAACTAACCTAACCTAACCTAACCTAACCTAACACACCTAACCTAACCTAACTAACCTAACCTAACCAACTAACCTAACCTAACCTAACCTAACCTAACCTAACCTAACCTAACCTAACCTAACCTAACCTAACTAACCTAACCTAACCTAACCTAACCTAACCTAACCTAACCTAACCTAACCTAACCTAACCTAACCTAACCTAACCTAACCTAACCTAACCTAACCTAACCTAACCTAACCTAACCTAACCTAACCTAACCTAACCTAACCTAACCTAACCTAACCTAACCTAACCTAACCTAACCTAACCTAACCTAACCTAACCTAACCTAACCTAACCTAACCTAACCTAACCTAACCTAACCTAACCTAACCTAACCTAACCTAACCTAACCTAACCTAACCTAACCTAACCTAACCTAACCTAACCTAACCTAACCTAACCTAACCTAACCTAACCTAACCTAACCTAACCTAACCTAACCTAACCTAACCTAACCTAACCTAACCTAACCTAACCTAACCTAACCTAACCTAACCTAACCTAACCTAACCTAACCTAACCTAACCTAACCTAACCTAACCTAACCTAACCTAACCTAACCTAACCTAACCTAACCTAACCTAACCTAACCTAACCTAACCTAACCTAACCTAACCTAACCTAACCTAACCTAACCTAACCTAACCTAACCTAACCTAACCTAACCTAACCTAACCTAACCTAACCTAACCTAACCTAACCTAACCTAACCTAACCTAACCTAACCTAACCTAACCTAACCTAACCTAACCTAACCTAACCTAACCTAACCTAACCTAACCTAACCTAACCTAACCTAACCTAACCTAACCTAACCTAACCTAACCTAACCTAACCTAACCTAACCTAACCTAACCTAACCTAACCTAACCTAACCTAACCTAACCTAACCTAACCTAACCTAACCTAACCTAACCTAACCTAACCTAACCTAACCTAACCTAACCTAACCTAACCTAACCTAACCTAACCTAACCTAACCTAACCTAACCTAACCTAACCTAACCTAACCTAACCTAACCTAACCTAACCTAACCTAACCTAACCTAACCTAACCTAACCTAACCTAACCTAACCTAACCTAACCTAACCTAACCTAACCTAACCTAACCTAACCTAACCTAACCTAACCTAACCTAACCTAACCTAACCTAACCTAACCTAACCTAACCTAACCTAACCTAACCTAACCTAACCTAACCTAACCTAACCTAACCTAACCTAACCTAACCTAACCTAACCTAACCTAACCTAACCTAACCTAACCTAACCTAACCTAACCTAACCTAACCTAACCTAACCTAACCTAACCTAACCTAACCTAACCTAACCTAACCTAACCTAACCTTTTTTTTTTTTTTTTTTTTTTTTTTTTTTTTTTTTTTTTTTAGCGGCGAAGGGGAAATCTTCAAAAGACATCCGGTTGTTCATTGATGTCGTCGGATAGTGCCGGATTTTTACCGGCTAAAACCCCTCCGCCGCTCATCACCCAGGACGAGGCGGAACCGCTTTCGCATTACTTCACCTCGTCCCTGTGGCCGGCCTGTTCTCCTGGCCCCTCCCTTTCTTTCGCGACTCAGCAACGCCTTCTTGGTCTGCCTGTCGCTCCCCGTGTCACTGCC
Source organism: Neodiprion pinetum (assembly GCF_021155775.2). Classification (NCBI taxonomy): domain Eukaryota; kingdom Metazoa; phylum Arthropoda; class Insecta; order Hymenoptera; family Diprionidae; genus Neodiprion; species Neodiprion pinetum. Next base: position 36,025,848 of record NC_060236.1, on the reverse strand, counting down.
TGGTAGTTTGGTTGGCAACTCACTTATCCTAGAAAACTACACTACGCACCTTCTGGTGTCCTTAAGCTAGTTATGGTCACTGCTGTCTTTACCAGCTGTTCGCTTATTCCTATCAATCTAAGTCACTTACACTAACTCATCTGTTCGTGGGGGGGTGTCTCCGCGCACCTTGTCTTGTACACCCCCTCCATCCGTCAGCTTTCACTTCACTGTTTCCGCACCGCGCTAGCATGTTTTGCGCGGTGCGGATGTGATGTCCTCTTTTCACAGCTACGTCGGTTTTTGCAGCTTCCCTCGCCACCCTCCAGTTCGACTTGGTTACCCCGCTCTCCACGGTGGAGCGGTAGTGCGGGAACATGCTCTTGTGCTCAGCCAGGCTGCCACACTGGCAGCTGGCGGTGAACACTGTTCCGTCCAGCACCACCGCGTCACGCCAGGGGGGGTGCATTTTCAGCGGGCTGGTCGAGTTGACCAACCGCTGGGTCCCCCCATATCGCCTTTTGAGGTAGAGGATGGCCCGGTTGTTACCCAGGTAATTTACATCACCGTAGGTCATCCGGACCATCGCTCCCACCCTTGCTAGCGTCTTCGCTGGAGGTCGGGGCTCCCCGCGTCGGGTCAATTTGTCCGCGTGTTCGGCCGCTAGGTCCTCCACCCTTGTCCAGGTGGCGTTGATGCCACCTCCCGCTAGGTGCCCGGTGTCCTGGGCCTTCTGGTCCTGCAGCAAACCGCCGCTATGGAAACACACCGAATGCGCGTATGGTATGTCACACGCGCACTCGGTCGCTCCCCCCCTCAGCCTGCCTACCGGCCTGATTGCGGGCCTTTGAGTTGTTCGGTCGGGCAGTTCTCGTGGCTGCTGCCCCTGTCTCTCCCTCTCCTCATTTTCTTTGTCGCGCAGAACTCCACTGATGTATTGTTCCGCTGCTTCCCACTTTCTTGGGGCCTCCAGCATCACCTTGACGAGGTCGGCGATGCCATCGACCTCCCCGGTAACACTTCTCATTCTGTCCCTTCGACCCCTCCATGCCGGGCAGCGGAACCAGGTGTGGTCCACGTCATCTTTGGGGCTATCACAGTGATGGCACCTTGCCGTCGCTTCCCTACCTATTCGGCAAAGGTACTCGCCGAAACAGCCGTGCCCTGTGAGCCCCTGGGTGAGGTGGAAGCTCAGTTGGCCGAACCTCCGCTCCACCCAGGGCACGACGGATGGTATGGCCTCCCTGGTCCAAGTCCCTTTCTCTCCGCTAGTCCACTCCTCATCCCATCTCCGGATGGTCATCTCTCTCTCTTCACGTCGCAACCTGGCCTTTGCTGCCTTGCTGTGGGGGCCTCTTCCCGTCTCTGCGGCGGCGATTCGCCTGCGCTCTTCCGCCATAAGGTGTAGTGGGATCAGCCCTGCCAACACCATGACCGCTGCTGTAGATGCGGTGCGGTACGCTGAGGTCACTCTCAGTGCGCAGACTCTTCCCACCGCGTCAACTCTGTTCCTATTTCTGGCCACTTTCAAGGCTTCGGCCCAGACAGGAGCCCCGTACAGCATTACTGAGTACGCGACTCCCGCCAAGAGCCTCCGCCTGGCGTAGCCCGGGCCGCCGGTGTTTGGCATGAGTCTGCCAAGAGCTGTCGCCGTCCTCATGGCCTTGTCCGCGGCTGTCGCCACGTGCTCCGCGAAGTTCAACTTCGCGTCGACTGTCACGCCCAAATACTTCACGCTCTTCGCGGGCCTCACCTGGTGCCCCTTGACCATTATGGGGTTGACTCTGAGCTTATGCCTCCTAGTCAGGACCACCACTTCCGTCTTTCTTTCGGCCAGCTCCAGCCCTTTCTCGTGCAGCCAGTCCCACACTCGGTTGATGGCCTCGCCTGCCGTTACCTCAAGCAGCTCTGCCGTCCTCGCCGTCACCAGGAGCGCGATGTCATCCGCAAACCCGATGGTGCTCACCCCCTCTGGCATCTCCATTCGGAGCAGGTCGTCATAGGCTAGGTTCCACAGGAGCGGTCCAAGGACCGATCCCTGTGGGACCCCCGCTGTTACCAGGCGTGTTTTCACCCCCTCACTGGTGCGGTACATGAGCCGCCTGTTTTCCAGGTAGCTCGCGACCATGCCCAGGAGGTACTTTGGCATGCTGGTTTTCCTCTCCATTGCCTCAAGTATTGCGCTATGCCCCACCGCATTGAAGGCGTTTTTGACATCCAAAAGCGCCAGCAAGCAGGGGGTAGCGTGTCGCCCTCTCCTCGCATTCGCCTCTCTGGCGATGCTCACCACGTCTTGTATGGCCTGTATCGTAGACCTGCCCCTTCTGAACCCGTACTGTCGGCAGGCTAGTCCGCCCGCTTCTTCTACGGCTTCCGCCAGTCTCGCGTGCACCATTCTCTCCAGTAGTTTCCCCGTGGTGTCTATAAGGCTAATGGGCCTGTACTTCTGGGTTCCTCCCTCCTCCGGGGCTCCCTTCGGCAGCAGGACGAGTCTCTGGCGTTTCCAGTCGTCGTGGAAGCGGCCCGTCCGGAGGCATTCGTTGAAGGCTTTCAGGAACGCCTCTGGGTCGCTTTCCACCGCCACTGCCAGGGCCTCGTTTGGGACTCCATCTGGTCCTGGGGCCTTTCCACCAGCTAGTTTCTTAGCTGCTTCCTTGAGCTCCGTCTCCGTGAAGGGGGCCGGCGGCTCGGTCTCTCCTGCTTCTCTTGGTGCTGGGATGGTCCTATGCACAGGGAAAAGCTCGTTCAGGACTCTTTCGATCTCCTCAGGGTCGTCCGGTTGCTTCGTACCTCCGAGCTTCTTCGTGATCAATTTGTAGGGAAGCCCCCACGGGTCCTCCTCTATCGTGCGGAGCAGTTCTTCCCAGCACCTTTCCTTGCTTGCCTTGATCTCCGCTCGCAGCCTTTTTTTGGCTGCTTGGTAGGTCCCAAGGCTTGCATCCATTGCCTGACCCCTTGCTCTCTCCCGCTGTACCTTCCTCCTGCTCCGGAGGCAGTCCCTGCGTAATTGCGCAATCTCCTCGGACCACCAGTGCAACGCTGTTCTGCCTCTGGGTGGTTTCGTCTTGGGCATCGCCGCGTTGCATGCTGTGGTGATCCTTCTCATCAACCCGGCTGCGTCGGTGTCCTCTGAAGTCCCCCTCGTGTCGCTGTTGCGGAAGGAGCTTGCCATGGCCTCTTTGTTTAGTTTCCTGGCCATCCACCCCCCGTCAGGCCACTTCCTCTTTCTTTCGACTCTCCTCCCTGGTACCCAGTCCATGCAGAGGTAGCGGTGGTCGCTGAGGGTTTCGTCCTCCAGGACCCGCCACCCCTTAACTTCGGCTACTACCTCCGGGCTCCCCGTCGTAATGTCTATTACTGACCTTGACCCCGTGCTCTCCCGGTACCAGGTTGGCTCAGTGCCAACGTTGATCGGGAGGAGGTCCAGCCTTGCCAGGAATTCGGTGACCGCTTGGCCCCTCGCGTCCAGTTTCGAGGACCCCCAGCTCGGGGACTTCGCGTTGAAGTCCCCAGCCACGATGATCTTGCCTCTTGCTGACCGGACGCTGGCCTCCAGGCTATGCAGTTGAGCCTCAAAGTCGGTGGGCGCGACGTTGGGCGAGAAATAGCAGCTGAAGATGTTTAAGCCGCTCGTTCTCGCCCAGACGAAACCCTCCCCTCTTCCCTCTAGCGTGAGGGTGCCATGGAGGTTGTTCGTCGCTAGTATCGCCGCGTCCCCCCTCCGGTCCACCAACCAGATCCCCTGCTTCCCCGCGCCGCTGGGCTCCGAGACTATCAGTATCCCGGCACCGTGTGCAGCGGCGGTCTGGGTCAGCAGGTCCTGGGCCGCATGGCTCCGGTTCAGGTTTACCTGGAGTATCACTACCCCAGGCTTGCCCCCGGGTCCCGTGCTGGTGTTCCCCTTCATTCCTGGCATGTTGGGGCGCTAAAGTCGAGCCTCCGCCCGAACGAAACTCCCAGTGTGGTGGGGGAGAGCATCACCGCCTCCACACTATCCCTCTTCGCTGTTGCGGTGTTGGTGACCCCCGCGATGTTTCGCCTGCCATGTCGGAGTTTGGCCTTATTCAGCTCGTCTCTAAAGACCGAGCATCTTCCACTACCGGAGAAGTGGTCCGCCCTTGCCCCATTACTGGCGCATAAAATGCACCTGGGTGCCGTCTTCGGACACTCCTTCTCCTTGTGGCCAGCCTCCCCACACTTCCTGCAGGCCTGGGAATTGTCCTTTCCCAGGCACTGTGCCGCGTGATGCCCGTAGCCTTGGCATCTGTGGCACCTATCCACCGCGATCCTCTCGCGGATCCGGCAGGCGGTCCATCCTACCTTCACTCTGCCCAGGGCCAGGAGCTTTCGGGCGGTTCTCTCCGGAACCTTTGTGAGGGCTACCTGCGTGCCCCGGAAGCCGGCCCTCATCCTGATTACGCCCTCCAGCGGCGTCTTCAGGACGGTGCTGAGGGCCAGTCTCACCTCTTCCGCAGACGTGACCTCGTCCAGATCCCTGATTTCTATACTCATGGATGGCTCCAGGGTAGTCACCTTGGTCTGGTCCCCTAGGACCCCTAACACAGCCGCCTTGAGGGCTTGCGCGCCATTGGGACCCTTCAACTCCAATAGCATGTCGCCCTCCCTGGTCCTCCTGACGGCTGATATGTGGACCCCCATCTTTTCCGGGTCCACCTGGCTCTTGACCCTCCTCAGGGCCTCCGCGTAGTTGGCCCCGCCCGCCGTCTTGATGAGGACCGCGTCTGGTCGGACCGGCTTCCTGGGCCTCCGCTTCCCCTCTTTCGCGGGGGCCTCGGCTGCCAGCTTCGCTGGCGCTGTTGGTGGTGCCGTGGCGGCAGCCACTTTGGGGCGGCCCCGCCTCACCACCAAGTTCCAGCCCTCTTGCTGCCCCTTTTCCTCTGGGCACAGCCGTTTCTCCGCTGCTCCCGCAGAGGGAGAGATCTCTTTTCTTTTGAAGGTCTTCCCCTCCGCTCCCGCCGGCTTCGGCATTGATGCCTCGGTCTTCTCGTGTTGCAGTTGGCCCCGCACGGTCTGGGTAGCCTTGTTCACGGACGTCCGTGTTCCCTTGTCCCCGGCCAACTCCCCCTCCATTTTGGCCCAGGCTCGCTCCACTTGTCTTGCAACGATGGCCGCCTTCGCCACATCCTCTTTGAGGGCGACATGGGTGTTCTTATGTGCCGCGGTGAAGGCCTTCATGCCCTCAATGAGGGCAACCAGGGTCTTCAGTTGCTCCCTTCCGCTAGCCTCTTGCAGGTTTCGCATCGCGTCGGGGCAGCTCATCGTCCTTGCCGCCCCCTTCGCGGCTCTCGGGATTGCGCCATTGGACTCGGTCTTGTCCTCCAGTGTGTCTCCCTTCCTCGCCTCCACGTCGATGAGGACAAGTGGCGTCTGAACCGGCGCCGGCTTCCTCATCTCGACCACCATGCTGGTGACCCGCTTGGGCGGTGGTGTCCGGTGGATACTAGTCCTTCGTGCGAAGGGGTCCACCTCGAATACCTCACATTCCGTTTCGTTTTGTTTTCCCTGTTTGTTTGTTTTTGCGTTATCCATATTAGTTTTGATTTAGTCTTACGACGGTTCGGCCATCATGGCAGCTGCACCGCGGTGCAGCATCTATCCCCGCCGGAAAGAACCCTATCCCCATACTCGCACGGAAGCTGCTTTCAGCTTATCGGGTGGTCAGCCCTATCCATGCGATCCCCCCCTCCCCCCTTACCTCTTTAGGGTCTTCCGTCCGGGGGATTCCCCTGTCAGTCAATCCGAGACAGGGTAGGCCCCCATTCGGGTAAGACCTTGCCGGAAATACCCTACCAGCTTCGGGTATGAGGAAATACTGACCAGGTAATCCTCCATACATGCGCCCGAAACCCAAGATTCAACCCTCCGATTGGCTCCAGCCAGCTGCAAATAGCGGTTTTCCCACTTCAAACCTGCGGATTCCTAGGAGCCCGCAGGAAAGGTACAGACATATTTTGCAGCCCCGGTCGGCGGATTACTAGTCCGGCCTTGGCTAGTCTCGGAGGAATATCCTCAGAGGTCTCGACCACATCCCATTTATTCGCTCCCCATTCATTCCTCGCCATTCCCACACCCAACCTCGAGAGGCTGGGCCGGTTGTGCTTGGTGGTAGTCGCTCATCTAGACTCGCCTTTGGCCAGGGACATTGGGGCCCTGGTCATTGGGTCCTCTAGATTCATTGCGACCGCCAAGCCCCCACACCACGACAAGGTGACAACCGACGTGGGGGAACCTAACCTAACCTAACCTAACCTAACCTAACCTAACCTAACCTAACCTAACCTAACCTAACCTAACCTAACCTAACCTAACCTAACCTAACCTAACCTAACCTAACCTAACCTAACCTAACCTAACCTAACCTAACCTAACCTAACCTAACCTAACCTAACCTAACCTAACCTAACCTAACCTAACCTAACCTAACCTATCCTAACCTAACCTAACCAATATACCATAATATACCCAATCCCCGATCCCCGAGATCCCCGAGATCCCCGAGAGATCCCCGAGATCCCCGCGATCCCCGAGAGATCCCCGAGATCCCCGAGATCCCCGAGATCCCCGAGATCCTCGAGAGATCCCCGAGAGATCCCCGAGATCCCCGAGATCCCCGAGATCCCCGAGATCCGCGAGATCCCCGAGATCCCCGAGATCCCCGAGATCCCCGAGAGATCCCCGAGGTCCCCGAGATCCCCGAGATCCCCGAGATCCCCGAGATCCCCGAGATCCTCGAGAGATCCCCGAGATCCCCGAGATCCCCGAGATCCCCCAGATCTCCGAGATCCCCGAGATCCCCGAGATCCCCGAGATCCCCGAGATCCCCGAGATCCCCGAGATCCCCGAGAGATCCCCGAGATCCCCGAGATCCCCGAGATCCCCGAAAGATCCCCGAGATCTCCGAGATCCCCGAGATCCCCGAGATCCCCGAGATCCCCGAGATCCCCGAGATCCCCGAGATCCCCGAGATCCCCGAGAGATCCCCGAGATCCCCGAGATCCCCGAGATCCCCGAGATCCCCGATATCCCCGAGATCCCCGAGATCCCCGAGAGATCCCCGAGATCCCCGAGATCCCCGAGATCCCCGAGATCCCCGAGATCCCCGAGATCCCCGAGAGATCCCCGAGATCCCCGAGATCCCCGAGATCCCCGAGATCCCCGAGATCCCCGAGAGATCCCTGAGAGATCCCCGAGATCCCCGAGATCCCCGCGATCCCCGAGATCCCCGAGAGATCCCTGAGAGATCCCCGAGATCCCCGAGATCCCCGCGATCCCCGCGATCCCCGAGATCCCCGAGATCCCCGAGAGATCCCCGAGATCCCCGAGATCCCCGAGATCCCCGAGATCCCCGAGAGATCCCCGAGATCCCCGCGATCCCCGCGATCCCCGAGATCCCCGAGATCCCCGAGAGATCCCCGAGATCCCCGAGATCCCCGAGATCCCCGAGAGATCCCCGAGATCCCCGCGATCCCCGCGATCCTCGAGATCCCCGAGATCCCCGAGATCCCCGAGAGATCCCCGAGATCCCCGAGATCCCCGAGATCCCCGAGATCCCCGAGAGATCCCCGAGATCCCCGAGGTCCCCGAGATCCCCGAGATCCCCGAAGATCCCCGAGATCCCCGAGATCCCCGAGATCCCCGAGAGATCCCCGAGGTCCCCGAGATCCCCGAGATCCCCGAGATCCCCGAGATCCCCGAGATCCCCGAGATCCCCGAGATCCTCGAGAGATCCCCGAGAGATCCCCGAGATCCCCGAGATCCCCGAGATCCCCGAGATCCCCGAGATCCCCGAGATCCCCGAGATCCCCGAGATCCCCGAGAGATCCCCGAGGTCCCCGAGATCCCCGAGATCCCCGAGATCCCCGAGATCCCCGAGATCCCCGAGATCCCCGAGATCCTCGAGAGATCCCCGAGATCCCCGAGATCCCCGAGATCCCCCAGATCTCCGAGATCCCCGGGATCCCCGAGATCCCCGAGATCCCCGAGATCCCCGAGAGATCCCCGAGATCCCCGAGATCCCCGAGATCCCCGAAAGATCCCCGAGATCTCCGAGATCCCCGAGATCCCCGAAAGATCCCCGAGATCCCCGAGATCCCCGAGATCCTCGAGAGATCCCCGAGATCCCCGAGATCCCCGAGATCCCGGAGATCCCCGAGATCCCCGAGATCCCCGAGATCCCCGAGATCCCCGAGAACCCCGAGATCCCCGAGAGATCCCCGAGATCCCCGAGATCCCCGAGATCCCCGAGATCCCCGATATCCCCGAGATCCCCGAGATCCCCGAGAGATCCCCGAGATCCCCGAGATCCCCGAGATCCCCGAGATCCCCGAGATCCCCGAGATCCCCGAGAGATCCCCGAGATCCCCGAGATCCCCGAGATCCCCGAGATCCCCGAGATCCCCGAGAGATCCCTGAGAGATCCCCGAGATCCCCGAGATCCCCGCGATCCCCGAGATCCCCGAGAGATCCCTGAGAGATCCCCGAGATCCCCGAGATCCCCGCGATCCCCGCGATCCCCGAGATCCCCGAGATCCCCGAGAGATCCCCGAGATCCCCGAGATCCCCGAGATCCCCGAGATCCCCGAGAGATCCCCGAGATCCCCGCGATCCCCGCGATCCCCGAGATCCCCGAGATCCCCGAGAGATCCCCGAGATCCCCGAGATCCCCGAGATCCCCGAGAGATCCCCGAGATCCCCGCGATCCCCGCGATCCTCGAGATCCCCGAGATCCCCGAGAGATCCCCGAGATCCCCGAGATCCCCGAGATCCCCGAGAGATCCCCGAGATCCCCGAGATCCCCGAGATCCCCGAGATCCCCGAGAGATCCCCGAGATCCCCGAGATCCCCGAGATCCCCGAGATCCCCGAGATCCTCGAGAGATCCCCGAGATCCCCGAGATCCCCGAGATCCCCGAGATCCCCGAGATCCCCCAGATCTCCGAGATCCCCGAGATCCCCGAGATCCCCGAGATCCCCGAGATCCCCGAGATCCCCGAGATCCCCGAGAGATCCCCGAGATCCCCGAGATCCTCGAGATCCCCGAAAGATCCCCGAGATCTCCGAGATCCCCGAGATCCCCGAAAGATCCCCGAGATCTCCGAGATCCCCGAGATCCCCGAGATCCCCGAGATCCCCGAGAGATCCCCGAGATCCCCGAGATCCCCGAGATCCCCGAGATCCCCGAGATCCCCGAGATCCCCGAGATCCCCGAGATCCCCGAGATCCCTGAGAGATCCCCGAGATCCCCGAGATCCCTGAGAGATCCCCGAGATCCCCGAGATCCCCGAGATCCCCGAGATCCCCGAGATCCCCGAGAGATCCCCCAGATCCCCGAGATCCCCGAGATCCCCGAGAGATCCTGGAGATCCCCGAGATCCCCGAGAGATCCCCGAGATCCCCGAGATCCCCGAGATCCCTGAGATCCCCGAGATCCCCGAGATCCCCGAGATCCCCTAGATCCCCGATATCCCCGAGATCCCCGAGATCACCGAGATCCCCGAGATCCCCGAGTTCTTCGAGAGATCCCCGAGATCCCCGAGATCCCCGAGATCCCCGAGAGATCCCCGAGATCTCCGAGATCCCCGAGATCCCCGAGAGATCCCCGAGATCCCCGAGATCCCCGAGATCCCCGAGATCCCCGAGAGATCCCCGAGATACCCGAGATCCCCGAGATCCCCGAGATCCCCGAGATACCCGAGATCCCCGAGATCCCCAAGATCCCCGAGATCCCCGAGATCCCCGAGAGATCCCCGAGATCCCCGAGATCCCCGAGATCCCCGAGATCCCCGATATCCCCGAGATCCCTGAGATCCCCGAGAGATCCCCGAGATCCCCGAGATCCCCGAGATCCCCGAGATTCCCGAGATCCCCGAGATCCCCGAGAGATCCCCGAGATCCCCGAGATCCCCGAGATCCCCGAGATCCCCGAGATCCCCGAGATCCCCGAGATCCCCGAGATCCCCGAGAGATCCCCCAGATCCCCGAGATCCCCGAGATCCCCGAGAGATCCTGGAGATCCCCGAGATCCCCGAGAGATCCCCGAGATCCCCGAGATCCCCGAGATCCCTGAGATCCCCGAGATCCCCGAGATCCCCGAGATCCCCTAGATCCCCGATATCCCCGAGATCCCCGAGATCACCGAGATCCCCGAGATCCCCGAGTTCCCCGAGAGATCCCCGAGATCCCCGAGATCCCCGAGATCCCCTAGATCCCTGAGAGATCCCCGAGATCCCCGAGATCCCCGAGATCCCCGAGATCCCCGAGATCCCCGAGAGATCCCCGAGATCCCCGATATCCCCGAGATCCCCGAGATCCACGAGAGATCCCCGAGATCCCCGAGATCCCCGAGAGATCCCCGAGATCCCCGAGATCCCCTAGATCCCCGAGATCCCCAAGATCCCCGAGAGATCCCCGAGATCCCCGAGATCCCCGATATCCCCGAGATCCCCGAGATCACCGAGATCCCCGAGATCCCCGAGTTCCCCGAGAGATCCCCGAGATCCCCGAGATCCCCGAGATCCCCGAGATCCCCGAGATCCCCGAGAGATCCCCGAGATCCCCGAGATCCCCGAGATCCCCGAGAGATCCCCGAGATCCCCGAGATCCCCGAGATCCCCGAGATCCCCGAGATCCCCGAGATCCCCGAGATCCCCGAGAGATCCCCGAGATCCCCGAGATCCCCGAGATCCCCGAGATCCCCGAGATCCCCGAGAGATCCCCGAGATCCCCGAGATCCCCGAGATCCCCGAGATTCCCGAGATCCCCGAGATCCCCGAGATCCCCGAGATCCCCGAGATCCCCGAGATCCCCGAGATCCCCTAGATCCCCGATATCCCCGAGATCCCCGAGATCACCGAGATCCCCGAGATCCCCGAGTTCGTCGAGAGATCCCCGAGATCCCCGAGATCCCCGAGATCCCCGAGATCCCCGAGATCCCCGAGAGATCCCCGAGATCCCCGAGATCCCCGAGATCCCCGAGAGATCCCCGAGATCCCCGAGATCCCCGAGATCCCCGAGATCCCCGAGATCCCCGAGATCCCCGAGATCCCCGAGAGATCCCCGAGATCCCCGAGATCCCCGAGATCCCCGAGATCCCCGAGATCCCCGAGAGATCCCCGAGATCCCCGAGATCCCCGAGATCCCCGAGATTCCCGAGATCCCCGAGATCCCCGAGAGATCCCCGAGATCCCCGAGATCCCCGAGATCCCCGAGATCCCCGAGATCCCCGAGATCCCCGAGATCCCTGAGAGATCCCCGAGATCCCCGATATCCCCGAGATCCCCGAGATCCCCGAAGGATCCCCGAGATCCCCGAGATCCCCGAGATCCCCGAGAGATCCCCGAGATCCCCTAGATCCCCGAGATCCCCGAGATCCCCGAGAGATCCCCGAGATCCCCGAGATCCCCGAGAGATCCCTGAGATCCCCGAGATCCCCGAGATCCCCGAGATCCCTGAGATCCCCGAGATCCCCGAGAGATCCCCGAGATCCTCGAGATCCCCGAGATCCCCGAGATCCCCGAGATCCCCGAGAGATCCCCGAGATCCCCGAGATCCCCGAGATCCCCGAGAGATCCCCCAGATCCCCGAGATCCCCGAGATCCCCGAGAGATCCCGGAGATCCCTGAGATCCCCGAGAGATCCCCGAGATCCCCGAGATCCCCGAGATCCCTGAGATTCCCGAGATCCCCGAGATCCCCGAGATCCCCTAGATCCCCGATATCCCCGAGATCCCCGAGATCACCGAGATCCCCGAGATCCCCGAGTTCCCCGAGAGATCCCCGAGATCCCCGAGATCCCCGAGATCCCCGAGATCCCCGAGATCCCCGAGAGATCCCCGAGATCCCCGAGATCCCCGAGATCCCCGAGAGATCCCCGAGATCCCCGAGATCCCCGAGATCCCCGAGATCCCCGAGATCCCCGAGATCCCCGAGATCCCCGAGATTCCTGAGATCCCCGAGATCCCCGAGAGATCCCCGAGATCCCCGAGAGATCCCCGAGATCCCCGAGATCCCCGAGATCCCCGAGATCCCCGAGATCCCCGAGATCCCCAAGATCCCCGAGAGATCCCCGAGATCCCCGAGAGATCCCTGAGATTCCCGAGATCCCCGAGATCCCCGAGATCCCTGAGATCCCCGAGATCCCCGAGAGATCCCCGAGATCCTCGAGATCCCCGAGATTCCCGAGATCCCCGGGAGATCCCCGAGAGATCCCCGAGATCCCCGAGATCCCCGAGATCCCCGAGAGATCCCCCAGATCCCCGAGATCCCCGAGATCCCCGAGAGATCCTGGAGATCCCTAAGATCCCCGAGAGATCCCCGAGATCCCCGAGATCCCCGAGATCCCTGAGATTCCCGAGATCCCCGAGATCCCCAAGATCCCCTAGATCCCCGATATCCCCGAGATCCCCGAGATCACCGAGATCCCCGAGATCCCCGAGTTCCCCGAGAGATCCCCGAGATCCCCGAGATCCCCGAGATCCCCGAGATCCCCGAGAGATCCCCGAGATCCCCGAGATCCCCGAGATCCCCGAGAGATCCCCGAGATCCCCGAGATCCCCGAGATCCCCGAGATCCCCGAGATCCCCGAGATCCCCGAGATCCCCGAGAGATCCCCGAGATCCCCGAGATCCCCGAGATCCCCGAGATCCCCGAGATCCCCGAGATCCCCGAGATCCCCGAGAGATCCCCGAGATCCCCGAGAGATCCCTGAGATTCCCGAGATCCCCGAGATCCCCGAGATCCCTGAGATCCCCGAGATCCCCGAGAGATCCCCGAGATCCTCGAGATCCCCGAGATCCCCGAGATCCCCGAGATCCCCGAGAGATCCCCGAGATCCCCTAGATCCCCGAGATCCCCGAGATCCCCGAGATCCCCGAGATCCCCGAGATCCCCGAGATCCCCGAGAGATCCCCGAGATCCCCGAGATCCCCGAGATCCCCGAGATCCCCGAGATCCCCGAGATCCCCGAGATCCCCGAGAGATCCCCGAGATCCCCGAGATCCCCGAGAGATCCCCGAGAGATCCCCGAGATCCCCGAGAGATCCCCGAGAGATCCCCGAGATCCCCGAGAGATCAACGAGATCCCCGAGAGATCCCCGAGATCCCCGAGATCCCCGAGATCCCCGAGAGATCCCCGAGATCCCCGAGATCCCCGAGATCCCTGAGATCCCCGAGATCCCCGAGATCCCCGAGATCCCCTAGATCCCCGAGATCCCCTAGATCCCCGAGATCACCGAGATCCCCGAGATCCCCGAGTTCCCCGAGAGATCCCCGAGATCCCCGAGATCCCCGAGAGATCCCCGAGATCCCCGAGATCCCCGAGATCCCCGAGATCCCCGAGATCCCCGAGAGATCCCCGAGATCCCCGAGATCCCCGAGATCCCCGAGATCCCCGAGATCCCCGAGATCCCCGAGAGATCTCCGAGATCCCCAAGATCCCCGAGATCCCCGAGATTCCCGAGATCCCCGAGATCCCCGAGAGATCCCCGAGATCCCCGAGATCCCCGAGATCCCCGAGATCCCCGAGATCCCCGAGATCCCCGAGATCCCCGAGAGATCCCCGAGATCCCCGATATCCCCGAGATCCCCGAGATCCCCGAGAGATCCCCGAGATCCCCGAGATCCCCGAGATCCCCGAGAGATCCCCGAGATCCCCTAGATCCCCGAGATCCCCGGGATCCCCGAGAGATCCCCGAGATCCCCGAGATCCCCGAGAGATCCCTGAGATCCCCGAGATCCCCGAGATCCCCGAGATCCCTGAGATCCCCGAGATCCCCGAGAGATCCCCGAGATCCTCGAGATCCCCGAGATCCCCGAGATCCCCGAGATCCCCGAGAGATCCCCGAGAGATCCCCGAGATCCCCGAGATCCCCGAGATCCCCGAGAGATCCCCCAGATCCCCGAGATCCCCGAGATCCCCGAGAGATCCTGGAGATCCCCGAGATCCCCGAGAGATCCCCGAGATCCCCGAGATCCCCGAGATCTCTGAGATCCCCGAGATCCCCGAGATCCCCGAGATCCCCTAGATCCACGATATCCCCGAGATCCCCGAGATCACCGAGATCCCCGAGATCCCCGAGTTCCCTCAGAGATCCCCGAGATCCCCGAGATCCCCGAGATCCCCGAGATCCCCGAGATCCCCGAGAGATCCCCGAGATCCCCGAGATCCCCGAGATCCCCGAGAGATCCCCGAGATCCCCGAGATCCCCGAGATCCCCGAGATCCCCGAGATCCCCGAGATCCCCGAGAGATCTCCGAGATCCCCAAGATCCCCGAGATCCCCGAGATTCCCGAGATCCCCGAGATCCCCGAGAGATCCCCGAGATCCCCGAGATCCCCGAGATCCCCGAGATCCCCGAGATCCCCGAGATCCCCGAGATCCCCGAGAGATCCCCGAGATCCCCGATATCCCCGAGATCCCCGAGATCCCCGAGAGATCCCCGAGATCCCCGAGATCCCCGAGATCCCCGAGAGATCCCCGAGATCCCCTAGATCCCCGAGATCCCCGAGATCCCCGAGAGATCCCCGAGATCCCCGAGATCCCCGAGAGATCCCTGAGATCCCCGAGATCCCCGAGATCCCCGAGATCCCTGAGATCCCCGAGATCCCCGAGAGATCCCCGAGATCCTCGAGATCCCCGAGATCCCCGAGATCCCCGAGATCCCCGAGAGATCCCCGAGAGATCCCCGAGATCCCCGAGATCCCCGAGATCCCCGAGAGATCCCCCAGATCCCCGAGATCCCCGAGATCCCCGAGAGATCCTGGAGATCCCCGAGATCCCCGAGAGATCCCCGAGATCCCCGAGATCCCCGAGATCCCTGAGATCCCCGAGATCCCCGAGATCCCCGAGATCCCCTAGATCCACGATATCCCCGAGATCCCCGAGATCACCGAGATCCCCGAGATCCCCGAGTTCCCCGAGAGATCCCCGAGATCCCCGAGATCCCCGAGATCCCCGAGATCCCCGAGATCCCCGAGAGATCCCCGAGATCCCCGAGATCCCCGAGATCCCCGAGAGATCCCCGAGATCCCCGAGATCCCCGAGATCCCCGAGATCCCCGAGATCCCCGAGAGATCCCCGAGATCCCCGAGATCCCCGAGATCCCCGAGATCCCCGAGATCTCCGAGAGATCCCCGAGATCCCCGAGATCCCCGAGATCCCCGAGATCCCCGAGATCCCCGAGAGATCCCCGAGATCCCCGAGAGATCCCCGAGATCCCCGAGATCCCCGAGATCCCCGAGATCCCCGATATCCCCGAGATCCCCGAGATCCCCGAGAGATCCCCGAGATCCCCGAGATCCCCGAGATCCCCGAGATTCCCGAGATCCCCGAGATCCCCGAGAGATCCCCGAGATCCCCGAGATCCCCGAGATCCCCGAGATCCCCGAGATCCCCGAGAGATCCCCGAGATCCCCGATATCCCCGAGATCCCCGAGATCCCCGAGAGATCCCCGAGATCCCCGAGATCCCCGAGATTCCCGAGAGATCCCCGAGATCCCCGAGATCCCCGAGAGATCCCCGAGAGATCCCTGAGATCCCCGAGATCCCCGAGATCCCCGAGATCCCTGAGATCCCCGAGATCCCCGAGAGATCCCCGAGATCCTCGAGATCCCCGAGATCCCCGAGATCCCCGAGATCCCCGAGAGATCCCCGAGATCCCCTAGATCCCCGAGATCCCCGAGATTCCCGAGATCCCCGAGATCCCCGAGATCCCCGAGATCCCCGAGATCCCCGAGATCCCCGAGATCCCCGAGATCCCCGAGATCCCCGAGATCACCGAGATCCCCGAGATCCCCGAGATCCCCGAGATCCCCGAGAGATCCCCGAGATCCCCGAGATCCCCGAGAGATCCCCGAGATCCCCGAGAGATCCCCGAGATCCCCGAGAGATCCCCGAGATCCCCGAGATCCCCGAGATCCCCGAGATCCCCGAGATGCCCGAGATCCCCGAGATCCCCGAGAGATCTCCGAGATCCCCGAGATCCCCGAGATTCCCGAGATCCCCGAGAGATCCCCGAGATCCTCGAGATCCCCGAGATCCCCGAGATCCCCGAGATCCCCGAGATCCCCGAGAGATCTCCGAGATCCCCGAGAGATCCCCGAGATCCCCGAGATCCCCGAGATCCCCGAGATCCCCGAGATCCCCGAGATCCCCGAGAGATCCCCGAGATCCCCGAGAGATCCCCGAGATCCCCGAGATCCCCGAGATACCCGAGATCCCCGAGATCCCCGAGATCCCCGAGAGATCCCCGAGATCCCCGAGAGATCCCCGAGATCCCCGAGAGATCCCCGAGATCCCCGAGAGATCCCCGAGAGATCCCTGAGATCCCCGAGAGATCCCCGAGAGATCCCCGAGATCCCCGAGAGATCCCAGAGATCCCCGAGAGATCCCCGAGATCCCCGAGATCCCCGAGATCCCCGAGAGATCCCCGAGATCCCCGAGATCCCCGAGATCCCCGAGATCCCCGAGATCCCCGAGATCTCTGAGATCCCTGAGATCCCCGAGAGATCCCCGAGAGATCCCCGAGATCCCCGAGATCCCCGAGATCCCCGAGAGATCCCCGAGATCCCCGAGAGATCCCCGAGATCCCCGAGATCCCCGAGATCCCCGAGAGATCCCCGAGATCCCCGAGAGATCCCCGAGATCCCCGAGAGATCCCCGAGATCGCCGAGATCCCCGAGAGATCCCCGAGATCCCTGAGATCCCCGAGATCCCCGAGAGATCCCCGAGATCCCCGAGATCCCCGAGATCCCCGAGAGATCCCCGAGATCCCCGAGATCCCCGAGATCCCCGAGATTCCTGAGATCCCCGAGATCCCCGAGAGATCCCCGAGATCCCCGAGAGATCCCCGAGATCCCCGAGATCCCCGAGATCCCCGAGATCCCCGAGATCCCCGAGATCCCCGAGATCCCCGAGAGATCCCCGAGATCCCCGAGATCCCCGAGATCCCCGAGATCCCCGAGATCCCCGAGATCCCCGAGATCCCCGAGAGATCCCCGAGATCCCTGAGATCCCCGAGAGATCCTGGAAATCCCCGAGATCCCCGAGAGATCCCCGAGATCCCCGAGATCCCCGCGATCCCCGAGATCCCCGAGATCCCCGAGAGATCCCCGAGATCCCCGAGATCCCCGAGATCCCCGAGATCCCCGAGAGATCCCCGAGATCCCTGAGAGATCCCCGAGATCCCCGAGAGATCCCCGAGATCCCCGAGATCCCCGAGATCCCCGAGATCCCCGAGAGATCCCCGAGATCCCCGAGATCCCCGAGATCCCCGAGATCCCCGAGATTCCCGAGATCCCCGAGAGATCCTCGAGATCCTTGAGATCCCCGAGATCCCCGAGATCCCCGAGAGATCCCCGAGATCCCCGAGATCCCCGAGATCCCCGAGAGATCCCCGAGATCCCCGAGATCCCCGAGATCCCCGAGATCCCCGAGATCCCCGAGATCCCCGAGATCCCCGAGAGATCCCCGAGATCCCCGAGATCCCCGAGAGATCCCCGAGATCCCCGAGATCCCCGAGATCCCCGAGATCCCCAAGATCCCCGAGATCCCCGAGAGATCTCCGAGATCCCCAAGATCCCCGAGATCCCCGAGATTCCCGAGATCCCCGAGATCCCCGAGAGATCCCCGAGATCCCCGAGATCCCCGAGATCCCCGAGATCCCCGAGATCCCCGAGATCCCCGAGATCCCCGAGAGATCCCCGAGATCCCCGATATCCCCGAGATCCCCGAGATCCCCGAGAGATCCCCGAGATCCCCGAGATCCCCGAGATCCCCGAGAGATCCCCGAGATCCCCTAGATCCCCGAGATCCCCGAGATCCCCGAGAGATCCCCGAGATCCCCGAGATCCCCGAGAGATCCCTGAGATCCCCGAGATCCCCGAGATCCCCGAGATCCCTGAGATCCCCGAGATCCCCGAGAGATCCCCGAGATCCTCGAGATCCCCGAGATCCCCGAGATCCCCGAGATCCCCGAGAGATCCCCGAGAGATCCCCGAGATCCCCGAGATCCCCGAGATCCCCGAGAGATCCCCCAGATCCCCGAGATCCCCGAGATCCCCGAGAGATCCTGGAGATCCCCGAGATCCCCGAGAGATCCCCGAGATCCCCGAGATCCCCGAGATCCCTGAGATCCCCGAGATCCCCGAGATCCCCGAGATCCCCTAGATCCACGATATCCCCGAGATCCCCGAGATCACCGAGATCCCCGAGATCCCCGAGTTCCCCGAGAGATCCCCGAGATCCCCGAGATCCCCGAGATCCCCGAGATCCCCGAGATCCCCGAGAGATCCCCGAGATCCCCGAGATCCCCGAGATCCCCGAGAGATCCCCGAGATCCCCGAGATCCCCGAGATCCCCGAGATCCCCGAGATCCCCGAGAGATCCCCGAGATCCCCGAGATCCCCGAGATCCCCGAGATCCCCGAGATCTCCGAGAGATCCCCGAGATCCCCGAGATCCCCGAGATCCCCGAGATCCCCGAGATCCCCGAGAGATCCCCGAGATCCCCGAGAGATCCCCGAGATCCCCGAGATCCCCGAGATCCCCGAGATCCCCGATATCCCCGAGATCCCCGAGATCCCCGAGAGATCCCCGAGATCCCCGAGATCCCCGAGATCCCCGAGATTCCCGAGATCCCCGAGATCCCCGAGAGATCCCCGAGATCCCCGAGATCCCCGAGATCCCCGAGATCCCCGAGATCCCCGAGAGATCCCCGAGATCCCCGATATCCCCGAGATCCCCGAGATCCCCGAGAGATCCCCGAGATCCCCGAGATCCCCGAGATTCCCGAGAGATCCCCGAGATCCCCGAGATCCCCGAGAGATCCCCGAGAGATCCCTGAGATCCCCGAGATCCCCGAGATCCCCGAGATCCCTGAGATCCCCGAGATCCCCGAGAGATCCCCGAGATCCTCGAGATCCCCGAGATCCCCGAGATCCCCGAGATCCCCGAGAGATCCCCGAGATCCCCTAGATCCCCGAGATCCCCGAGATTCCCGAGATCCCCGAGATCCCCGAGATCCCCGAGATCCCCGAGATCCCCGAGATCCCCGAGATCCCCGAGATCCCCGAGATCCCCGAGATCACCGAGATCCCCGAGATCCCCGAGATCCCCGAGATCCCCGAGAGATCCCCGAGATCCCCGAGATCCCCGAGAGATCCCCGAGATCCCCGAGAGATCCCCGAGATCCCCGAGAGATCCCCGAGATCCCCGAGATCCCCGAGATCCCCGAGATCCCCGAGATGCCCGAGATCCCCGAGATCCCCGAGAGATCTCCGAGATCCCCGAGATCCCCGAGATTCCCGAGATCCCCGAGAGATCCCCGAGATCCTCGAGATCCCCGAGATCCCCGAGATCCCCGAGATCCCCGAGATCCCCGAGAGATCCCCGAGATCCCCGAGAGATCCCCGAGATCCCCGAGATCCCCGAGATCCCCGAGATCCCCGAGATCCCCGAGATCCCCGAGAGATCCCCGAGATCCCCGAGAGATCCCCGAGATCCCCGAGATCCCCGAGATACCCGAGATCCCCGAGATCCCCGAGATCCCCGAGAGATCCCCGAGATCCCCGAGAGATCCCCGAGATCCCCGAGAGATCCCCGAGATCCCCGAGAGATCCCCGAGAGATCCCTGAGATCCCCGAGAGATCCTCGAGAGATCCCCGAGATCCCCGAGAGATCCCAGAGATCCCCGAGAGATCCCCGAGATCCCCGAGATCCCCGAGATCCCCGAGAGATCCCCGAGATCCCCGAGATCCCCGAGATCCCCGAGATCCCCGAGATCCCCGAGATCTCTGAGATCCCTGAGATCCCCGAGAGATCCCCGAGAGATCCCCGAGATCCCCGAGATCCCCGAGATCCCCGAGAGATCCCCGAGATCCCCGAGAGATCCCCGAGATCCCCGAGATCCCCGAGATCCCCGAGAGATCCCCGAGATCCCCGAGAGATCCCCGAGATCCCCGAGAGATCCCCGAGATCCCCGAGATCCCCGAGAGATCCCCGAGATCCCTGAGATCCCCGAGATCCCCGAGAGATCCCCGAGATCCCCGAGATCCCCGAGATCCCCGAGAGATCCCCGAGATCCCCGAGATCCCCGAGATCCCCGAGATTCCTGAGATCCCCGAGATCCCCGAGAGATCCCCGAGATCCCCGAGAGATCCCCGAGATCCCCGAGATCCCCGAGATCCCCGAGATCCCCGAGATCCCCGAGATCCCCGAGATCCCCGAGAGATCCCCGAGATCCCCGAGATCCCCGAGATCCCCGAGATCCCCGAGATCCCCGAGATCCCCGAGATCCCCGAGAGATCCCCGAGATCCCCGAGATCCCCGAGATCCCCGAGAGATCCCCGAGATCCCCGAGATCCCCGAGATTCCCGAGATCCCCGAGATCCCCGAGAGATTCCCGAGATCCCCGAGAGATCCCCGAGATCCCCGAGATCCCCGAGATCCCCGAGAGATCCCCGAGATCCCCGAGATTTCCGACATCCCCGACATCCCCGAGATCCCCGAGAGATCCCCGAGATCCCCAAGATCCCCGAGATCCCCGAGATCCCCGAGAGATCCCCGAGATCCCCAAGATCCCCGAGATCCCCGAGATCCCCGAGAGATCCCCGAGATCCCCGAGATCCCCGAGAGATCCCCGAGATCCCCTAGATCCCCGAGATCCCCGAGATCCCCGAGAGATCCCCGAGATCCCCGAGATCCCCGAGAGATCCCCGAGATCCCCGAGATCCCCGAGATCCCCGAGATCCCCGATATCCCCGAGATCCCCGAGATCCCCGAGAGATCCCCGAGATCCCCGAGATCCCCGAGATCCCCGAGAGATCCCCGAGATCCCCTAGATCCCCGAGATCCCCGAGATCCCCGAGAGATCCCCGAGATCCCCGAGATCCCCGAGATCCCCGAGATCCCCGAGAGATCCCCGAGATCCGCGAGATCCCCGAGATCCCCGAGATCCCCGATATCCCCGAGAGATCCCCGAGATCCCCGAGATCCCCGAGATCCCCGAGATCCCCGAGATCCCCGAGAGATCCCCGAGATCCCCGAGATCCCCGATATTCCCGAGAGATCTTCGAGATCCCCGAGATCCCCGAGATCCCCGAGATCCCCGAGATCCCCGAGAGATCCCCGAGATCCCCGAGAGATCCCCGAGATCCCCGAGATCCCCGAGATCCCCGAGAGATCCCCGAGATCCCCGAGATCCCCGAGATCCCTGAGATCCCCGAGAGATCCTGGAAATCCCCGAGATCCCCGAGAGATCCCCGAGATCCCCGAGATCCCCGCGATCCCCGAGATCCCCGAGATCCCCGAGAGATCCCCGAGATCCCCGAGATCCCCGAGATCCCCGAGATCCCCGAGAGATCCCCGAGATCCCCGAGAGATCCCCGAGATCCCCGAGAGATCCCCGAGATCCCCGAGATCCCCGAGATCCCCGAGATCCCCGAGAGATCCCCGAGATCCCCGAGATCCCCGAGATCCCCGAGATCCCCGAGATTCCCGAGATCCCCGAGAGATCCTCGAGATCCTTGAGATCCCCGA
The DNA here is from genome assembly GCF_021155775.2 of Neodiprion pinetum. Classification (NCBI taxonomy): domain Eukaryota; kingdom Metazoa; phylum Arthropoda; class Insecta; order Hymenoptera; family Diprionidae; genus Neodiprion; species Neodiprion pinetum. The sequence goes on along the minus strand of NC_060236.1, from coordinate 36,004,319 downwards.
GATCCCCGAGATCCCCGAGAGATCCCCGAGATCCCCGAGATCCCCGAGATCCCCGAGAGATCCCCGAGATCCCCGAGATCCCCGAGATCCCCGAGATCCCCGAGATCCCCGAGATCCCCGAGATCCCCGAGAGATCCCCGAGATCCCCGAGATCCCCGAGAGATCCCCGAGATCCCCGAGATCCCCGAGATACCCGAGATCCCCGAGATCCCCGAGATCCCCGAGAGATCCCCGAGATCCCCGAGAGATCCCCGAGATCCCCGAGAGATCCCCGAGAGATCCCCGAGATCCCCGAGAGATCCCCGAGATCCCCGAGAGATCCCCGAGATCCCCGAGATCCCTGAGATCCCCGAGATCCCCGAGAGAACCCCGAGATCCCCGAGATCCCCGAGATCCCCGAGAGATCCCCGAGATCCCCGAGATCCCCGAGATCCCCGAGATCCCCGAGATCCCCGAGATCCCCGAGAGATCCCCGAGATCCCCGAGATCCCCGAGATCCCCGAGATCCCCGAGATCCCCGAGATCCCCGAGAGATCCCCGAGAGATCCCCGAGATCCCCGAGATCCCCGAGAGATCCCCGAGATCCCCGAGAGATCCCCGAGATCCCCGAGATCCCCGAGATCCCCGAGAGATCCCCGAGATCCCCGAGAGATCCCCGAGATCCCCGAGAGATCCCTGAGATCCCCGAGATCCCCGAGAGATCCCCGAGATCCCTGAGATCCCTGAGATCCCCGAGAGATCCCCGAGATCCCCGAGATCCCCGAGATCCCCGAGAGATCCCCGAGATCCCCGAGATCCCCGAGATCCCCGAGATTCCTGAGATCCCCGAGATCCCCGAGAGATCCCCGAGATCCCCGAGAGATCCCCGAGATCCCCGAGATCCCCGAGATCCCCGAGATCCCCGAGATCCCCGAGATCCCCGAGATCCCCGAGAGATCCCCGAGATCCCCGAGATCCCCGAGATCCCCGAGATCCCCGAGATCCCCGAGATCCCCGAGATCCCCGAGAGATCCCCGAGATCCCCGAGATCCCCGAGATCCCCGAGAGATCCCCGAGATCCCCGAGATCCCCGAGATTCCCGAGATCTCCGAGATCCCCGAGAGATCCCCGAGATCCCCGAGATCCCCGAGATCCCCGAGAGATCCCCGAGATCCCCGAGATCCCCGAGATCCCCGAGAGATCCCCGAGATCCCCGAGATCCCCGAGATCCCCGAGAGATCCGTGATCCCCGAGATCCCCGAGATCCCCGAGATCCCCAATCCCCAATCCCTAATCCCCAATCCCCAATCCCCAATCCCCCAGCCCAGCCCAGCCCAGCCCAGCCCAGCCCAGCCTAACCTTTTTTTTTTTTTTTTTTTTTTTTTTGTTCAGCGGCGAAGGGGAAATCTTCAAAAGACATCCGGTTGTTCTTGGATGTCATCGGATAGTGCCGGATTTTTACCGGCTAAAACCCCTCCGCCGCTCATCACCCAGGACGAGGTGGCACCGCTTTCGCATTCCTTCACCTTGTCCCTGTGGCCGGCCTGTTTTCCTGGCCTCTCATTCCCTCCGTGGCCAGCTCGCCAGCCGGCGCGGAGCATACTCCTTGCCGGCCTGTCAAGGCTACGCCTCCCTTCCGTTCCTCGTACCTATTCGCTATTCGTATTTAATTACTATCCCTACTTTATGGTAATTACTTACTCACTACTTATGTAAGCAGTTACCCGCTTGCTACTCTTGCAGCGCGTGACCTACTGACGGCACGGAATTTGCTGACGCAAGTTTTTTGCACCGGCCCGCCTGCACTCGTCCCGCAATTAGTACTAATGTAGTCCTACATGTTATTGGTTAGTGTCATAACAATTATTTGCTACATGTTAGTTATTCCCTATATCATATGCCTAGCGTGTTAGTTATCCTACAGAGCAGTTGAGCAATTGTTGTTTATTATTGCTCCGCCCGTTCTACAGTACGTACAGTACGTGCACACAGTTCGCGACCTACTGCCGGCGCGGAATTTGCTGACGCAAGGGTTTCGCGCCGGCTTGCCTGCACTGTTGCGTCTGCCCGTACTACTTAGCGTACACACGGTACGCGGCCTACTGCCGGCGCGGAATTTGCTGACGCATGAGTTCCGCGCCGGCTCGTGTACACCTGCTCTGTGGTTAAAGCCCTGTCGCGTAAGTCGACCGTGTTTGTCGTGCTATAGTAGCGTGACTACCCATACCTACTAGTAATGTTAATTACTATTTACAATGTACACCTATTCTAGTGTTAGTATTATTTACTAATTAAATGTAATTTTTACATTGTCCTTACTATCTACTCGCGCTAGCCTGCCGAGTCTTGCTGCTCACCGGAGTTTGCTGACTCAGCAAGGTCGTCAGCCCGCGCTTGATTGTTTACCACTAGCTTTACGCTCGTCGCCAGTCGACGCCGCTCAGGCCGTGACCCACTGCCGCCGGTATTTTGCTGACGCAATAATTCCGGCGGCCTAGTCCCGATTCACCGCACCGTTAATTGTCTGGTGTCTGGTGACCGCTCATCACTTAGGTTACTCTCTGTTTAGTCTGTAACCTTTATCACTTTGTCACTTTGATATTTCTATTAATCTTAAACTACACAGTATTATTGTTCACCTGTTCGTGGGGGGGTGTCTACGCGCACCTTGTCTTGTACACCCCCTCCATCCGTCAGCTTTCACCTCACTGTTTCCGCACCGCACTAGCATGCTTTGCGCGGTGCGGATGTGGTGTCCTCTTTTCACGGCCACGCCGGTTCTTGCCGCTTCCACCGTCACCCTCCAGTTTGACTTGGTGACCCCGGTCTCCACGGTGGTGCGGTAGTGCGGGAACATACGCTTGTGCTCCGCCAAGCTGCCACACTGGCAGCTGGCGGTGAACACTGTCCCGTCCAGCACCACCGCGTCCCGCCAGGGGGGGTGCATTTTCAGCGGGCTGGTCGAGTTGACCAGCTGCTGGGTCCCCCCATATCGTCTCTTGAGATAGAGGATGGCCCGGTTATTACCTAGGTAATTCACGTCACCGTAGGTCATCCGGACCATCGCTCCCTCCTCTGTTGGCCTGGTTGCCGGAGGCCGGGGCTGCCCACTTCGGACCTGCTTGGCGGCATGTTCGTGAGCCAGGCTTTCAACCCTTGCCCATTCTGTCGTGATGGCCCCGCTCGCCGGGGAGATTGCACTGCCCACTTCGTGCAGGTAGCCGCTGCTGAGGAAGCATACCGAGTGTGCGTATGGGATGTCACACACACAACCAGCCGCTCCCCCCCCAGTCAGCATAGCCACCGGTCTAACCGTCGGTCCGGGCACAGGTTCTCCCGTTTCTCCAGCTTGCCTCCTTGCTCTCTCCGCTGCTTCCTTTTCCCGGAGGACGTTGGTAATATACCGGGCAGCCGCCTCCCATTTAGCGTGGCTCTGTAGCATGGCACGAGCCATCTCGCATATATTGCCCACCCGGCCGACTATCTCTCTCATGTCATTCCTTTGGGCCTCCCAGGCCGGGCACCGGAACCAGGTATGTTCCGGGTCGTCGCACTCCGCCGTACAGTGATGGCACCGCGCGTCCTCCTCCTTGCCGATCCTCTTCAGGTACGACCCGAAGCAGCCGTGGCCGGTGAGTCCCTGAGTCAGATGGTAATTCAGATGGCCATGCCTTCTGTCCAGCCAGGGTCCCAGCGTTGGTATGGCTTGCCTGGTCCACCCGCCTTTCTCGCCATCCCGCCACCTGGCATCCCATCTTTCGATCGTCGTCATTCTTTCCTCTCGTCTTATCGCGGCTCCCGCTGGGCCGCTCCGTCCGGTTCCCTCAGCCCCTCTGGCTGCAATTCTCCCCCTTTCTTCCGCCATGAGACGGAGTGGAACCATTCCGGCTAGGACCATTGCCACCTCGGTGGACACTGTACGGTAAGCTGTTATGACCCTCAGCGCGCAGGTCCTGGCGACCGCTTCCAGTCTGGCCTCGTTTCTTTTAACTCCGAGGGCCCCCTCACATATCGGTGCCGCGTACAGTGCCGTCGAGTAAGCCACGCTCGCCAGGAGTTTCCTTCTGCCCGCGGACGGGCCTCCCAGGTTAGGCATTAGCCTGGATATAGCCGCTGTTACCGCTGTCGCTTTGTCCGCAGCCCTCCTAATGTGATCGGCGAAGTTGATTTTCGCATCAATCGTTATGCCGAGGTACTTGACGCTATTAGCCGGCTTCACCTCATGGCCCTTCACCTTGATGGGGTTAATTCTTAAGGTGTGCCTCCTCGTCAGTACGACTACCTCGGTCTTCCTCTCTGCCAGGTCCAGTCCCCTTGCTTGGAGCCAGTTCCACACGGAGGCCACCGCTTCATTAGTTGTCGCCTCCAGCATTTCAGCGCTCCGCGCCGTGACCACCAGGGCGATGTCGTCAGCGAAGCCAACGGCTGTAACCCCGGCAGGCAGGTCCATGCGGAGTAGGCCGTCATAGGCAACGTTCCACAGAAGCGGGCCCAAGACCGAACCCTGTGAAACCCCCGCCGTGAGCCGGCGCGTTTTCTGACCGTCACTAGTGCGGTACACGAGCAGCCTGTTCCCCAGGTAGCTCGCGACCATATCTAGGAGGTACGCCGGTATGCTCTTCTTGTCCTTGAGCGCTTCCAGGATGGTATTGTGCCCCACCGCGTTAAAGGCGTTTTTGACGTCCAAAAGCGCCAGTAAGCAGGGGGCCGCAAACCGTCCCTTTCGCTCGTTCGCCTCCCGTGCTATTCTTACCACCTCGCCTATCGCTTGTGTGGTAGACCTACCCCGCCTGAACCCGTACTGTCTCTCAGCTAGTCCCCCTGCGTCGTGTAGCGCTGCGTCCAGCCTGGCATGGATCAGCCGCTCCATCAGCTTTCCCGTCGTGTCCAACAGGCTGATCGGCCGATATTTCTGCAGCCCACCTTCCTCTACTGGTCCCTTGGGCAGCAGTACCAGTTTTTGCCTCTTCCAGCTTTCGGGGAATTCCCGCTTGGTCAGGCATTCGTTGAAGGTTGCCAGCAGCAGGTCCGGGCTGTGCTCGACCACCACTGCCAGTGCCTCGTTCGGGATGCCATCTAGCCCTGGTGCTTTTCCCCTACCTAGCTTCTTGGCCGCTGATACCAGCTCCGCTACCGTGAAGGGTTCCGGCCTTCGCTCGTCCGGTGCCCGCTGGCTCTGCCACTCCGGCTCCACACGCGCTGGGAAGAGCTCCTCGAGCACGCGTTCTACAATCTCTGGGTCGTTCGGTTGGCGCAGCCCCCCCAGCCTTCTGGTCACGAGTCTATATGGGAGCCCCCACGGATCCTCGTCCACCAGTCTGGCTAATTCCTCCCAACATTTCGCCTTGCTGGCCTTGATGTTGTCCCTGAGGGCCTTTTTTGCCTTCTTGTACCTCGCAGAACTGGCTTCCGTGTCCTCTCCCTTGGCCCTGGTTCTCTGCGCCTGTCTCCTCGCTTTGACGCATTCCCGTCGGCGCTGGGCGATATCATCTGTCCACCAGTGCACCGCGGTCCTGCCTCTGGGGGGTCTCTTTCTGGGCATCCCCTCATCGCATACCTTGGTGATGGTGGCCATCAGCGTGTCCACGTCGGTCCCACCGGTATTGATGTGGTCCTTCTGCCGCTCGAGGTAGTTGGTCATAGCCTGTCTGCGCAACTTCCTCGTATCCCATCCCCGATGTCCGGTGTCCTCGCTGTTTTGGTGCCTCGTATGCGTCGCTGCTGAGCTGGACCTCCACTTCATGTATATGTAGTGGTGGTCGCTCAGGCTCTCGTCGTCCAGAACTCTCCAATCCGTGACTTCTGGGACTGCGCTGGGGCTGGCTAATGTGACGTCAATTACTGACGCAGAGCCAGTGCTGTCCCTCTGCCAGGTTGGGGCACCGCCTACGTTTATGGGGGTCAGATCAAGCCGTGCCAAAAATTCAGCAACGGCTTGGCCCCTCTCGTTGAGCCTCGCGGACCCCCAGCTGGGCGACTTCGCATTGAAGTCCCCGGAGACTAAGGTCTTACCTCCTGCCGCCCTGACGCAGCTCTCCAGCTCGTCCAGCTGCGCCTCGAAGTCGACGGGCGCGACGTTGGGCGAGAAATAGCAGCTGAAGATGGTTAAGCCACTTGTTCTCGCCCAGACGAACCCCTCCCCTCTGCCCTCCAGCGTGAGGGTGCCCGGGAGGTTGTTCGTCGCCGCTATTGCCGCGTCCCCCTTCCGATCCACCAGCCAGCTCCCCTGCTTTCCCGCGCTGCTGGGTTCCGAGACAATTAATATCCCGGCCCCGTGTGCCGCAGCAGTCTGGGTCAGCAGGTCCTGGGCCGCACGGCTCCGGTTAAGGTTTACCTGGAGTATCACTACTCCAGGTCCGCCCCCGGGTCCCGTGGTGGCATGCCCCCTCACTCCTGGCATGTTGCGGTGGAAAACTCGAGCCTCCGCCCGAATGATACGCCGAGTGTGGTGGGGGAGAGCATTACTGCCGCGACCCCCGCCGCGCCCGTCTCCCGCGTGGCTGGTACGTTGTTGCTCACCCTCCTGGTGCCCCTCCCTCCCTGCCGGAGCTTGGCTTTCTGCAGTTCCTCCTTAAACGAACTGCAGCGGCCGCTCCCGGAAAAGTGGTCACCTCTCAGGCCCCGGTTCTTGCAGGTCAGGCACCTTGGACTAGACCCCTGGCACTCCTTCTCTTTGTGCCCCTCCGTGCCGCAGGGGTTAGAGTTGTCGGGCCCGAGGCACTGCGCCGCGTGGTGCCCGTACCCCTGGCACCGGTGGCACCGATCTACCGCGACCCTCTCTCGAATCCGACAGACGGTCCACCCTATTCTGATCTTGGCTAGGGCTACCAGTTTCCGGGCAGTACGCTCTGGCATTTTGCACAGCGCGGTCTGTGTTCCCCGGAAACCCGGCCTTAGCCGTATCAATTCCGCCAGAGGGGCCCTCAGGGCTTCCGACAGGGCCGCCCTGACTTCCCCCTCCGTGGTAACTTCGTCCAGGTCTCTGACCTCGACGACCATGGACGGCTCCAGGGTCGAGACCTTCGCCTCTCCCCCCAGAACCCCCCTAACCGCCTCGCTCAGGGCCCGGGCACCACTACCGCCTTTCAGTTCTAGGAGGACGTCACCCCCCCTAGTTCTTTTAACCGCCGTGATGTTGGCGCCGGTCTTCTCTGGGTGCACGCCCCCCTTGATCTTTTTAAGCACATCGGCGTAGTTGCTGCCGCCTGCTACTTTGACTAGGACCGCATCGGGGCGGACCGGCTTCCTTTTGTTTTCACCCCTAGGCTGGCCCTTCGGCTGGGCCACCGCTGGCGCCTTCTGGGATGGCTGTGGCAGCTGTGATGTCTGGGGGGCAGTAGTAGCGGGTTTGGCCGGCCTCTTGGGGCGGCCTCTCCTCACCACCTCGCTCCAGGCTTCTTTGCTCCCCTCCTTCTTCTCTTCGGGGCGCGGCCGCTTTTCCGCCGCCCCGGCAGATGGCGAAATCTCCTTCCTCTTCGCCGTCGCCACGTCCTGGGCAGTTGACTGCTATCGCTGTTTGGATGGTTGCAGCGGTTCACTCGCAGTCTGGGTGGCCTTATCCCCTGCCACGCGTGGGGCCTTGGCCGCCGCCAGCTCCTCCTCCATTTTTTTCCAGGCTCTTTCGACCCGGCGGACGACGATAGCTGCCTTTGCAGTGTCCTCCTTCAGCGCCACGTTAGTGTTCTTATGAGCGAGGGCAAAATCCCTCATGCCCTCGAGGAGGACAATCAGGGACCTCAGGCAGTCCCTCTCGCTTTCCTCCGCGGCGCCGCTGGTGGCGCTGGGGCAACTCATTGTCCTAGCCCCTGCTTTGGACATGACCTTGGGGATCGCTCCCTTCGGTCCAGCCGCGTCGGCCTTCGCCTCCTTCCTTGTTGACTCTAGGTCGACGAGGACTAGCGGCGTCAGTATTGGCGCTGGCTCCCTCGTCTTGTTCTCCACCCTGGTGGTCCGCTTGGGCGGTGGTGGTGACCTACGGAGGCTGGTCCTTCTCGCGAAGGGGTCCACCTCAAATACTTCAAACTCCATCTCCTGGTTTCGGTTTTCTTGTTGGTTTGTTTGAAAAGAATCCATAGTTATGATATTTAAGTCTAACGACGGTTCGGCCATCATGACAGCTGCACCGCGGTGCAGCATCTATCCCCGCCAGAAAGAACCCTAACCCCATACTCGCACGGAAGCTGCTTTCAGCTTATCGGGTGGTCAGCCCTATCCATGCGATCCCCCCCTCCCCCCTTGCCTCTTTAGGGTCTTCCGTCCGGGGGAAAAAAAAAAATTTTCAAAATCACCAATTTTTCGAATTTACATTCCTTCAACTATAATGTTTACAATTGATTGTACATAAAGAAATATTCAATTGTGTTTTTAAAGTATAACTTTATTTTATAAAAAATATTCACCTTTTTTAACCTGAACAAAAAATAAAAACGCGAAAAATCTTTATTCTAAACTAGACCTCAATTTTTCTTTCAAGTGGTATTGTTTTTAAATAGCTTTGCCTCCATGAAATTAACAAACTCAAAGACTTCTTGAAGTATTGAAAATATTACAGCTACAGTTATGATCTTTAGTAAAAAATGGGAGTAGTTATATAATTTTACTCTTCAGAATATTGGTTCTACGTGAAGAACCCAATGGTGGTCCATGCAAAAAGAATAGTGAGGAAAACGTAGAAGCAGTAAACGCTGCATGGGGATTCACGACACGTGGTCAAAGGGCTCCTTTTAAGAGTATGAGTGCAAATCAATTTTTTTACTCGTATTAAAATTTATTAAAAGTATTAAACGGTGTTAAGATATAATCACAATGATGATATTTATATTTACAATGTTCACTATACGATGGATTTGCACTGACTGTGACTGAGTGATTGTGCGCGCCTCGATTTAAACCTTCATGCGCGCCACCGCGGCACGAATTTCAATTATTTTAAGGCGAGTTTCGATAAAATTCTAGTTACTTACTAAGGATTTGTCACAATACGTCACTTCCAGTCGGTATCCATAACGACGATTCGTTATCCCATTCTGTAACGTCGAAGTGTCGCTATTCGTAGTTACGGAATCGCACCGTCGTTATGAGATTGTCGTTACACGCGGCGAAATTCGTTATCGTTACGATAGCGTTCCAAATCGTTATTCTTATTAACGGGATTGTCTGATTATTACACATATCCAGATTATATCAATTCAATGCCCGGGGCACTCAATTTCGATAGGTATGCTCCTGCTGTAGAAAGAGAGCGCATTTAGCATTACGACGTCCTGTCTTACTTGCTCGAGGATACTTTTTCAGCGTCGATGCTTCCTCGATGTCTATCTATATGCTCTAAAGCTAGCACCCTAACCGTTGTAGTATTATTACATTTCGGTACATTTACTATATCACTTTCTTTTATTCAATGGTATTAAAGAATATAACCCACGGTCTTACATACAGGTCTGGAAACTCCATTGGATGGGGAGGCTAGGAGTGACTCAGATATTGAATCAATTTGTAGTTTACAGTTTCGGCACTGCATCGCTACTATCTAGTAGGGCTGAGTTACAGAACCTCAAATTTCGTTATTAGGCTGTAGCGCGCTTGCGCCAATATACAGAAATTTTTTCTATCTCTGTCGCTCACAGGTGACACGGGTGACCCTACTAGGTTACAGCGACCCTTGCGGCCAATCTAAGAATTATTGGAAGTGGACTCAAGAAGTGAGTCACCCCCACCACCAGAGTTCCCAGACCTGTATGTAAGACCGTGATATAAAGTCTACCGAATTATTATAAGTTGACAATTTGTACTATTACGAGTAATTCCTGATTGATTAAACTTCTGCGACGCAAGTGTGTAACGAATAATCTATGAATGTATATTGATCCACACAGTAATTTCATATTAATTTCATACGTACAATTTTTGTATTTCTAGACTAGCTTGTATCTCCTGGATGTGTCCAGCGTCTCTACTTGCGATGAGGTAAATTAGATTGCAGAGTATACAAACAATTACGTACCCTTGTCTGCATCGTCTGACAACGCACAGGGTGTAATGAATTTAGCCCATATACTCGGAGCTTCGTGTCTATTTATGATCGCGTTGCTGTTGAGAATGTTATATCTCATCTTTGAGCAGAATAGACACATACCGAAATTAAATTCACGACGGCATCCTGTCCGGACAATGATAGTGTTAGGATCTGGTGGCCACACCACGGAAATTCTACGTATCATAAGTACTATGAGATCGAAATGTTATTCTCCAAGAATTTATGTTCGGGCTAGTACGGATACCATCAGCGAGGCAAAAGTCAGGAATATCGAGGGAAATGTAATCGATTATAAAGTGTTTGACATCCGCCGTAGCCGGGAAGTCCACCAGTCTTACTCAGCTTCTGTTGCCACTACGATACTTGCTATTTTCGACTCTATCCCCCTAGTATGGACTCAGAAACCTGATTTAATTTTATGCAACGGACCAGGAACTTGTGTACCACTGTGCATTGTAGTCTTTATTTTGAAGTTGATGTTTCTTACAAATGCACGAGTAATATTCATTGAGAGTTTCTGTCGAGTCAAGACACTGTCTTTGAGTGGAAAGATATTGTACTACCTAGCCGACTTTGTCATAGTGAGGTGGCCGTATTTGAATACCTACCTGTATCGCCGTACCGTTTGTTTGTAATTAAATTAACCTGCCCTGTCGACGATAACATTACTTCCATATTCCATATCCCATAATTCTGACCCATTAGAACCGCTTGGCTGTTGGCAAAAGATTTATTATCTGAGACTGTTGAATCATTCTAAAGTAAACAGCCTGCTTTGTTGTGAGATAAAAGTTCACTTGACACAGATCTGTACAAAATCATGGGTTACTGTAAATTCGACAAAGTATAGGTGTATTCATCAGTTTTTCTCTTCACACAGTTAACTTTATGTTCACCTTTTTTCATGATGCAACTCTTCTGTTCATTCTTCTTTGTAGGAATATTCTATCTTTATAAATGGATACGAGATTCCAAGGGCTTTGCAATGATTTTTGCCCAAGTTTGAACTCGCACTCACGGGGAGAGAGAGAGATGGTAAAATACAATTTATCCTGAGCCACAACCGATTCTAATCAACTTCTTGTTCCTCGCGATGCAGTAAATGTTCTTACACTACATCGATTTCATACCATTTCGAGCGATGATGCATGTGTAATAATCTTGTTGGGCGCATAGGTAATGGAAGAGGTAGATGGTAACCCGTTTGCTTCTGCCGTAACCTGAATAGGTTGTGGGACAAGCAGAGAGTATAAGTACATATACTTAAGGGGGTGCCCTGGTCAATTTCAACGTTAGTGTATACATCTCCAAATGTCGAAATCCACGCGTTTTAAACGCGAAAATGGGCTTAACAGACCCAATCTGTACGCAATTTTGGCCAAAAACACTCCAATGCATTTTCATTTGACGCAAAAATAAAGAAATCGCATAAATTATACAAATTTACTATTGCGATTTCGTAGAATCCGTACCATTTCTCTATTTCTACGTCAAATAAAACAAAATGTATTGGAATGTTTTCTGATCGGATGTTACACACCGACCCTATGAAACCACCGGGAGAACGGGCAGCACCCGGAATAATGAGCATGGCGTCACGAGCGGCAGTGGAAACTCGCGGAAGAAAGGGGGGGCAAATGTAGGTACGGCTGTATGGATTTCGGCATCAGTTGGAAAATAGCGAATACAATGTGCAGATGTATCTTAGGAGTTGTATAAGAATTTCGATGTTGAATAAAATAATTTGTGTTACACCTCTCATCGTTAGTACCATTAATTTTAACAGACCTGAGCCGTTTGAGGTTCCTTTTTACCATATAACCCACCCACATGTGCCAAGAAATGAAGCTTCTGCTAGTTTTCAATTGTTTCATTTTAGATAGTAAGAATTTATTTCGTCGATATTTTGCAGAGTTTACATTTCATGAACGTGGTTTTATCTCAAATTACTGAATTACCTCTGCTAAAAATATATGTATTATATTCGATACTTGTTCAATATCATTTATGCATGTTAGTATTGGAAATACCGACGTGCATCATCGGTTTAGTCTGGGTTCGACGGCGTGCAAGTTCGGATAGTACAATGGGGCCGATGTGCGGTGATCGGGGACTACTGGATATAGCTTTGTAGGTTGCTGCGACAGCGCTCTAAAACACCAACAGTTTCGTTAATTACGTCTGACAAGATACGCGTGCCAACACATTTGCAGGGGAATACCAACCTTCAATGTACGAAGGTCCCTAGTTACCGGAGGTAGGACCTTGTGAGGAAGCCTGTGTCGATTTGCTATCCAGGGATACTGCAAGATTCCCGATGCGGTAGGCCGCTTGGCTGGATCCAAGTGTAACATTCTTCGGACCAGTTCTTTCGCCTCGCTTGAAACCACAGTCCATGCTCCTGTTTCAACATCCACCAGCCCTGGCCCTATCCGATCAAGTATTTCCGTGGCACTATCCCCGGAACAATTCGCAAATGGAGTACACCTGGTACAGCAAAGTAATGACTTTGTTTAATTGAACAAAAAATTCGGTACAAGAGTATCGGAACATACTGTTATTACCACTTACCCAGACAGCATGATGTAAAGAAGGACGCCGAGTGACCATATGTCGCAAGCGGCGTCATAGCCCTGCCGCTTCAGCACTTCAGGGGCAACGAAATTCGCAGTGTAGCAAGGCGTCATTAATAGACCATTTTCTGCACGTAATTGCTTAGCAAAACCCAGGTCGCATATACAAAGAGATGTCGGATCACTGCCTTCCTTCGCGTACAGTATGTTTGACGGTTTCAAATCCCGATGGACCACCTATGATTAAAGTGAATCATATTAGACCCGGCTATCGTTTATGTGAGAGCTGCACGCTAACCGTTTATGAATATGTATGGTATTGGCCGTCAATGCGTTTACCTATTTTCTACAGGTTTCTCGTGAGCCATGGATAGAAATAAAGTTGTAACACGGTCTGACAAAGATCCATTTGGATAAAAACAAGTTGACTCTGCTGGTTACATCGAGATCAATAATGTTCGGCATGTTGATTTTCGGTTAGTAACAGTCATTATTTGTTAACTTTGCATTTGAGGTATTTTACAAACCGATTCATGTGGGAAAAACACTAGCGACGTGTACACAAGCGTATGGAACCCTGCACGATTCAGGTAAGATTCCGTATTTCTATGCTCTACTTTAAACTGAGATTCCTCAGCCGAGAATGCTTATTCACGACATTATCTCCTCTTTGTAATATCGATATTATTTGTTATATATGAACGCAAGAGGATCGATCTTATCAATTCTAGAGCCACAGTCGATTCGTCGATATCTGTCGTTTCTTTTTCGTAAGAGCGTAGGCCAATAATTTGGACGTACCCCATTCTCGTGAAGATAGTGTACCACATCGGCAATTGTATGCGTTACTTCGGCAGCTTCCCGTTCGGTGAGGTTACGCCGTTCGAGGATGCGATCGAGTAACTCGCCTCCCCGCAGTAACTCAAGTACAAGATATACGCGTCCCTCGTCTTCGTGTACCGATCGCAAAGACACAATGTGAGGATGCCTTCCGTACCGTAGTAGTATCTCGACCTCTTCGGAGGGATCCCGCTTCGACTTGTCAATCACCTACCGTTATCGCAACAGGCGGCAAACAAGCACGCGTGCGCAAAAACAGAAATTAAGATTTATAATGCAAACAAAGCACAGTAGATGGAAAGTGAAGATGATAGAGACGTCTGAATTCAGACGAATGTTAGTGAACTTGGCACGTGAATGATTTTGTTGGATAAAGAACACAGGGCCTGTAATTTTTTCAGAGGTTTCTTAAATGCCCATGAACATATCCTGAAGTTTACCAGAGCACTAAGGGTCCGGATTTTTACGCCAAATGTTTTGGAAAATTGTAAATGATGGAATTTAACGTTGTTTTTTGATGTTATGTTGGTTTTAAAGAAAAATGCAGGTTTCTACAAAATTTGTCCGTCACGTTGCCCTCTATGATCCATAACTCAGTCGCATGCACGAATTATGTATCATTGCGTGTTTGTTTATAAATTAATGGTAAACTCGGGTAACGATCATTTTGTTTATCACTATTAATTCGATGAATTTTTAAAGCCATGTTGCGAAACTGCCTCAGATTTTTGGTCCAGAGTTGATCCAGCTACGTCAGATAGTCTGGCAGCGATAAGTAAGCTAGCGTGTTTACGATACGTGACTTATGTACGCTGACTAATGTTACAGAGGGTAATACGACAGACAAATTCTACAGACCCCTGCATTTTTCTCTGAAACAAACAGAAAAATAATACCTCAAATTACAGCTATTACGATTTTGCAAAACTTTTTGATGCAAAAATCCCAACTAACGTTTTCTGGCAAACTTCAGGATATGTTCCTGTGAATCTGGTGAACCTCTGAAAAAATTCCCGACCCTCTGTTCTTCGCTGAACGAAGTTGCGAATGCGTACATTCCAACCGAACTATACAAGTAAGGTGGGAGTTGAGATTGCCAAAATTATTGAGTGAGTTGGTAGATAAACATGACAACACGGCGAAAGTATCTACCATCGCCGCGAAAACCTTAGCCCGTCAGCTTTCGAAAGAGATATCACCACAAAAAAAAAAATTTGAAATTTGTAAATGCAACGCAGTGAAACACTCTATGAACCTTGCGTCAGACGCATTTAACACGACATACATCTAGAAGATTCGTCTATGATTTACGTGGCACGTTAAATTGCCCTTTTATAAATATGACGAGCTTCAGGTGGCATGAACGAGGTCAAAAACTGCCCCCAAAGACTTACTTGTGGGATTCGCAAGGCTATGAAGATGCCGCACTTAATCGCTAATCCAAGTCGAAGTCCATCCAGCTTGGTCATGTTCAACTTCTACCCAAGTACTCGCACATCGATTATAACTCCATCGTGTTAAAAATCGGTTGGTGCATCTTTTAATTACTTCAATGTATTGTACTGCGATCTGGCAGCTCAAAAGGACAGAGAAAAAGAAAAGGTACATTTTTTAACTTGATAAGGGAATTCTACAGGTAAGTATCTGGGGACAGTTTTTGACCTCATTCGTGTATGTTGCGCTCTTGGGTTGCAAAAATAATTTCAATTCCACAAACTATCGGGTCACTGATCTATTTTTCCACCTCAATCAAGACGTTTGCAGTCCAACTTACTGTCACCGTATCATGTTGAAATTAGTTTGATTCAATCTAGCATCACTGTCACGATTTTTAGCGGGTTTCCATAATCACATAGTTTTGGGGCACATTTTGTGGAACGCAATATGCGAGAGCCGGGTTCGCTAACATCTGTTCACGAGGTCTGTGTCGGCTACTCAGTTAGATGAGGGTATGTTTAAGAAAAATCGCGGTAAAGTCCTAAGATGTAAATTCGGTGGCCTATCTGCCGGCAAAGCATGGATATAGCCTTCATGGAAGATTCCCAGTACAAACCACATCGCAGCCAAATCACTGACACTGACAGAATTTGGTCTTGCCGACACGTCATCTGCAGATTTCGATGACTCTGATACTTCCAAAGGCCTACATGTATCGTTGATAAAACCCATCTCATTACAAAGGCTACGCTGATGAGATCGAAGCATTTTAAAGAAATGTACTACGAATACTTGCCTTTCATAACAGGCAATTCTTACAGTGAGAAAGTCATTGTCCACCAGAGATGGAAACCTGTTCTTCATACATGTATAGTCTTGTCTCGTGTGTATAACAACGCTGTTCTTGGGTTCAACATAATACCAAGCCTGATTTATTCTAGAGATTCTAGAAATGTTGCAGCGCTGTACGAAGATTACACACCTTACCTTAACATCTATCCACCACTCCGATTTGGCAACACACTAGTAAAACTGACTTGAAATATCATTTTCCAATCTACAGAGTTTCTCAATGATGGTAAAAAATATCAACAAATGTTGAGAGAATTTTGCCTCCAATATTGATACTACGATTGTGAATTAAATTTTGTAGGAAACAAAATTGCATTATTGTCCAAAGTTGTCGTGAAAAATTTTGTTACCGGGAAAAGTTCAAATAGTGCGGCGAACTGAAAACTTTTAAGAAAATTGTAATAAGATAGATGTTTAATTGGCAAATCACAATTTATCACATAAGCTATCGGGACGTTCGCAAGGACCATCAAGAGCTGGATACTGGATGCGATATATGATTGCTGGCAATACAAGAAGGTAACAAAATTCCAGATACTCTTTGACAAATAATGATCATAACAATACCGGATGTGGCTCGCTCTTTCCATCGAGATCAATCGATTAGAATTACCTGTTTTATGAATTCCTGTATTGATCTGCCAACAAATGGAAACGGGGCTAAAGACGGTTAGGTATTGCAAAGGACAATGTGTGAAATGTACTTTCAGAAACTTGTGATACAAATTCAAATGACAAATCACACGAACGTACCGCAACCGACACATTCGACGCAAGGTATCTCGAACCATCCTATTGCCTTTTATCTGAAATCTGGCCGTTGATTTCCAAGCTATCCTCCTCAAAAAGCTGCGGGTTGGATTTCTCGCGGCGAAAGTAAATACCGTAACCGTTCGATCCCTGCGCAACTCATAATGGCTCACCTTTACAGCATACTCGACTCGCGTACCCCTGTGCACGGCGCGATAAACAATACTGTAGCTACCCCTACCGATAGCTTCTTTCAAATCGTATTCGTCGGTGATGGCAGCTCGATTTATGTGGCCAGGTAAAGCGTTGCATTGCGATTCACTGGTACCGACCACTGTCAATGGCGGTGGAGACATTGACACTGTCGGGGTCGTCGGCGACGTTTTTGTACGTTCGTCTAGTAAGCATGGAGCGACAAAGCTAAACCCTCGAAACAGCTCATGAGCATTAGCGCTGGGCGGAACTCCTGGTGAATCTAGATAAAATGAAAAAACGAGTTGTATCAATGTTGCACTGTAGAGTATGTACGCATCGCACGGCACGCTCATATGCAATTATCGTTCAGCGCTCACCTTTTGGGGTTTTGCATGTAAATTCACTATCGAAATAAAATGCCTCGTCTTCTCTACTGACAGCAGGCTTGAAAGGTGGTTTCACTTTCTTTTCGAACAACGCCCCCCAATCTATCGATGCAAAGAACATGTGACTCTTGATCTCCTCGACGCCACCTTGAACATTACACGTGGTTCGTATAAAGATACTTACTCGGCAGATCGAACTAGATGTCACAGTTAAGGCTGTTGAAGGGGTCCTCGCAGTGGGGATAATATTCGCACATACACATGTACACACCTAAAGAGTATTTTTTGCTCCCTAAATTTTCAGAATACAGACCGATATACAACTAAGGCTTGCAATCCAACTATTCTGAATTTGGTATGGCTGTGGGTGTATTATTGCTCAACGCCTGTAGTGCCCAAAATCAGTATACCCACAGAACGTGATTCCACTAGTTTCAAGCCTACGTTCGTTGTATCAGTGTGTGCATCCGTGCGCTAGTTGTTCTGAGGCAATTATATTGACATTTTATTTCAACTTCAGGCACATGTTTAGCTAACTACGCCTATTTCAACCGTAACAATTGTATTCAAGGTACCGTCGATCCATACAATAAATCATCCAAAATTTAAGGGGCAAAGATCACTTGTAAGTGAATATATGCGTATGTGCAAGCACCGCCATCATTGTTACCCCGTCAACAGCCTCAGTCTTCCGAATGGCATTCAACAGACGTTTGGTATTTCCCCACTCACAGAGGGCAACAAGAGTATGAAATTCCACTTGACTTTACCAGTAAGTCAAGATTTACACAGACATGGTGTTCGTTTGGATGACTGAAAACAATGAGTTGCGTGGTTATGAAATGCAAGACCCAATGAAGGTTTTAGTATTTCGTAAGGTAAAAATATCACAAAGCTGTGTATTACAGTTTTGTGGGGATCAATGTGCTGCGATTAATGTTGTTTCAGTCCAAGGGAAGACATAGAACAGGACACGTCAGTGAATCAACTGAGGTATGCTTTTGGAATGCACCTTGAAAGATGCCGAATCAACTTACCGGATCCAAGCCTGTTCGCAGGGTTTCTTTTAAATAAAACACGAAGCAGAGCTTGGGCTTCCGTTGATATGTAATGTGGCATTCCCAATTTTGCTTTCAATATTTGTGTCATTGTTTCCTTACGGTTGGCTCCTTGAAAAGGAAGGGCACCGGTAAGCATCTCGAACTGCAAAAATTATGGTATACAGATGTGCTTGATTTTATGGTACGTAGGTAGCGACATTGTAGTTTTACTGCAATGTTTGTAGGATAGAATCGTCTACAATAGAATCGAGTTGGTTCGCTCGGATACATTACTCTAACACAATATAGCATTGGAAAGTAATGGCTGTCCTTACTCTGTGATTCCTAGTATAATATACAGAGTCCCTGACGTTAAAGTGGCAAAGAGACGTCTATGTGTATAACAGCCATATCTAATCCGGCCTATAAAAACCAAATAGTTGGGTGTCTGCCTGGGAAAGCATAACGAGATTCTATCCCGGATTCACTGATGCAATTCAATTTTGAATGTCTTGATTTTGTTCATTACTACGGACGAAAAAATTATTTACGGTATGGAAGTACAGATTTTAATGATTGAAAATTTTTGTCACGGTCGGACAATTTTTTTCTGCTAGGGAAGAATTTATTGATAAAACTCACAATGAAAATGAAAATTTTGTTCTCTTATTACAATTGTCTCTACTATCCTACTCTGGCACGATGACTCTGTTTGCAGCAATACTTAGTCTGGCGTGTGTTCAACCTTTGGTTAACCTTGACGACGAGCGAATATTTTCTGTTCATAGAGTTCGTCATGCGAACGGTGCATCGAGCGTTATAAGAATTATTAAAGAACTGTATTATGTGCGATTGGCTTTATATGAGCAGCCCGTCGTTTGCCAGGATCCACCAAGGTCTAACTGATGTAGGATTATGTTGGTAGAAACCTACCATTAAAACGCCAAAACTCCACCAGTCCGCAGCAAACGAATGCCCCTTACGATTTACAACTTCCGGGGCCATGTACTCGACCGTCCCGCAAAAGGAATAAGTCTTGGTGTCATCGAGGGGCTGCTTGCTCAATCCAAAATCCGTCAAGGAGATGTGTCCATCGGCGTCCAGTAATATGCTTCATAATTTGAACATGATGTATTAGACTTTTGTCAATACTGCCATGTTTAATAAATAGAGCAAAGCATTGGGTACCCGTATTGATCAAGGAACTCAATCAAAAACACGCATACAATACACAGAATGAAGAATTTACGTACTATAGAGAAAGTCACTAATGTGATGTTAACGATTTTTGCCGGTACGCTGTGCACCATAGGTTAATGAGTATGGATTATTTCAAATCATTAACAATTTGCAAATATCCGGAGTTATTTCATGTGAAGACAACAGGGTGCTGTTGTATAAAAAAAATAAAGTGCTCCGACTTCAGATCAAAACGGGGTGCCAAGTGTCACGGCTGTGCTGGAGTACCGGTAGAGCGGCAGATTCACAACCGCTGTCGTGGTGAGTTATGCAAGCGATCGAGACTAACGATGACTATGCAACCCCCTCTATAGAGTTCCGTATCAGGCCTTTGCTCAACATAATCCAGTGTAGTATGCAGATAATGTACTAACTTTTCTGGCTTAAGATCCCTGTAGATAATGCCGAGACTGTGAATATGGCCTAGCGCAAGGGCAAGTTCGGCTAAATAGAACTTCACATCTTCTTCTGTGAACATCACCTGGAATCAGGATTGGAATTATGGTATTCTGTAAGGATATTTGTGCCAGAATTTGCAGGATTATTATAGCGAAGATAGCACATTCTTAGTGTTTTAAGCCGTGTTTGATGACAGTTTAGATTTCGATTGGTCTACAAGCTTCATATCGGCCAATTGAAAAATAAACATTCACTCGACAGATCTCTCAGAATATAGATTGTAAAACCGTTTCAGTGTCGATTGACAAAACGGTGTGACTTTATGTCCGCCATGTTCCGCTCATCCTACGAAGACCAAGAAACTCTATTTGTTGACGCTGTGTACAATTTATATTTCACGCAAGGTATAGATCGTAATTCCATATTTCGTCTGTGTAATCGTACCTCTTTAGACAATCTGGTGAATAGATCACCGCCGCGCAGAAAATCCAGAATAAGATAGAGTTTCCCTTCGGTTTGGAAGGCATAATGTAACCTCACTATGAAAGGATGTTCGACGTCTACAAGAATGTTTCGTTCCATTTTGGTCCTTACCCGATCACGAACTGAAATGTAGCCAAGACTCCAGAATATTATATGGTACATAATAGTATGTTTCAAATAGCATGGTTTGTCATGGTTTTTTTTTTTTGTGCTCTACCTGAACACAGGTTAGACCGTTACTGTCGCAAGTACTGGTGTTTCGAATTAAATGCTGAAGTATCATGCCAATAGCTGCTCGTCATCCTGACGAAGAATCTACCGCAATTTTTTGCGCTAAGCTAGGTACGGTCCTGTTGTGTACGCCCAACAGTACAACTCGCCTCGCGATTTCATCT
This sequence comes from Neodiprion pinetum, assembly GCF_021155775.2. Classification (NCBI taxonomy): domain Eukaryota; kingdom Metazoa; phylum Arthropoda; class Insecta; order Hymenoptera; family Diprionidae; genus Neodiprion; species Neodiprion pinetum. The sequence goes on along the minus strand of NC_060236.1, from coordinate 35,983,715 downwards.
GCATACATCGTGAGTGAAAAATAATCTACAAATTTTTTACAGATCGTACCAGATTGTACTGTTCAGAATTTACAAAACTTTCCAATCAAGCGGAAGTTTCATGGTTTATGCTTTGCATGTATTAAATGTAATTTTTTTTACAGTCTTCCAGAAGAGCCTGTATATAAGAGGTATGATTCAACTTGGTGTATGTCATGAATAACGGACATGAGCATGCTAAAACTTGCAACCAACGACTGGTGTAGTAAAAACCGAACGAATAACATTCTAAATTTGCATCAACTCATTGTCAATAGCGCTTGCATTTTGTATATCAGGTTCCATTCTCGATATATTAATTAATCTGGATCCCGATAGTCTGATATCAAACGCATTATTCAACATGTGTTATATATATTCAATTATTATGTCATTTTTTTACATTTGTCATATAAAAGATCTGTGAAATATACAATTACAGCTGACATGTAAGGGAGAGGTGGGCAAAGTGGGCACCCTAGATAATTTTTCATAGTTTTTCAATATTGAGAAACGTTTTTTACGAACATCTAAGTTAAGGATAACAACACTCGGCAACCTTGAAGTTATGATATTCAGATCTAAATGGTATCTCGAATCAATAATTAGATCTTTTCTCTACAAGCCTCGTATATGTAGCTCCTCTCATGTTCAAAGTATTCTAAAGTAAATACGTAAATAAATTTAGTACATCTTTCAGTTTTGAAATATTTCCAAAATTCTTACAGTGTCTATTTTGCCCAATAATCCCGGATTTTTCAGGCAAGGGCGTTCCATACTCGGTATCAGTCAGGGTATCGTTTTTCAGTAAAAATTTTGATATCCATTGATTCAAACCTCGAACTGAAGCGTTAACTTCTTAGGGTACGACCCACTTTGCCCGCTCCTCCCCTACATATTACATGGCTGTTTGATTCGTGGAATAATACAAGAGAGTTGCACCAGCGTTTATGTAAGAAACCTCTAACATAGTACTATGTACATACATCCGATTCTTATACATTTTGGCAAAGTAGAAACAAAAATGCACTATAAAATGCTACGGCGATAGTTGTTTAAAAAAATCTATGTGTTCCGTAACTGGTAGTATTATACAAGGAACTTTTGGATGTAAATCAAATAGATGGACGTAACGACCAGAATAAACGAGACAGTGCATGACGAGCTTACAATTAGACTATTTTAGTATACTAGACTGTGCCTAAAAAATGAGTGTTTTTTTGACGTGCTACCCCCTGAAACAATAGTCTCACCCGAAAAAAAGGATTCTTATTGAATAGGTTGAAATCAAGAGGGGCCCATCATGATTTAATACTTTTTTATTTGATTAACAGAAGAACAAATCACTTGTTGTAATCGGATTGGACTCGCTTTTTTTTTGAAGCAATTAATTGCGTTCCAAATTTGTGAGTAGGCCGAGTATACCATATTACGTTTGCTGACTTTTTACCCGAGCAATCAATGATACTTTGCTATTAAGAAGTATACTATAATTCCTATGTATAGTATACCTGGCCTACTAATAGGTCTGAAGTTCAATTCATTGTTTGAAATCAAAGTTATTCAAATTTGATTAAAAAGTCAGCTGTTTCTGTGTTAACCAAATTAGGGAATATGTTATCGCAATGTGGCACTTGTTCTTTTCAACGTGCAGAGCTCGGATTCAATGAGGATAATTTTTTTCCCCCAAACTATGGTTTTAGGGTGTTGGGGTTGGAAACAAGATATCGATTTTTTCTTTTGGCACAATTTAATACATATGTAATACGTATGTTACGAGTATGTACAGCGACCGAAAACATTCTCGCTGGGTTTAACTATGTTTAAGCACATTCCAAACTGGAGAAAAATAACTCTATACGATTGTATGATTACGATGAGAGTACGTATAAGCTGAAGGTTGAACTTGGACGCGATAGATCAGCACATTTTACCCTCATCTGTGGAAATTGTTTTTGATTACTGTACAGACGAGACATCAGGTGAGGACTGACATTAATTTAGTTTGAGATTAGCAAAGCATTTCGATACCTTTCAGAGTGGCTTTTTTCAAAACTTTCATGGCATAGAGACTTCCACCATCCTTGCCAACAACTTTTCGTACCAAAAACACCTAAACATGAGAAATATACAAGAATTATGGTGGGCGTGTGGAAACTAATCGCGAGTGAATGCTTTACAAGAAAATGGTTATCACAAATAGATTACAGAAACGCGTACCATAACTGTGGTATTAAGCCACATCCGGTCTGCGTGAAACTATATTCTTACACGCCTGCACGGACAGCGGAAAAGATCTGTACAGTACATGAATACATTGTATGTGCTAACCGCAGGACACTCAGTGCCGAATCAAATTGGTTCTGAACCCAATCATTTTAAAGCTGGGCAATTTTTTCCATATCTTAGTATCCATCTAGAACAACATTTATGAATTTTTGAGATATCTATCTAAATCTGATTGCAACGTGTTCGACTTTTTTGAAACCATCACACCCGGCCTCCTTAATTTTGTTTCACTTCGATACAAAGTGCATCTATTCTTCCAATTAGGCTTCCCCAAATCAATCAAAATTATTAACAATAAATTAAGTGGAATTCGTGTGTTGGAAAAATCCATGGTGAACACTATATTCAAATAGCGATCAATTGTATTGATTAATTACTGACGAATCTACTTTTTACTATGTCATTCAATTGTAACGAAATATTAATCAAGTTTATATCCAGGCAATTGAGCAATAACGTTTGGACCTTGGTTGCATTTACAAAGTATAAGGTGTTTAGAGGTGTTGCAGGCAACTTACTCAATTGTTTGAAAACTTTATTCATGAATATCGAGGGGGTCCGCCTCAACAAATTTTTGATAAACTATACCCCAAAAAAAGATGGAGATAAAAATCTCGGGAAATTCATACATATTGGTTCAGATGTACACTATAATATTAAAAAAATGGCCGCGATTCTAATGACAGACGCCGTTGATAATTTGACATGAAACACCTTGTACTCATTAAGGAGGTTGGGTGTCATCGTGACTGCGGGTAATAGCGAAGACTGGTTTCGGGCACAATCGGCATTCCCTGCCAACTGTATTATGTTGAACTTTCACCCTCTCAACTAGTTATTCTCATTTTTAAGTGTAATATTTCGTCACTTGTTGCATACGAGCACATGCGTAAAAAAAATGTATATTTTCTCGCTAACCATACAGACAAACTATGTCAAACTCTAGAGGATCACGGCCGAATTTGACCGATTTCTTATCACTTCAGTATTGGTACCCCACCTTAATGAGTATAGGTACGAGATTGCGATGTCAGAGTAGCACAACAAAGAGCATATCTGGCTTATCGTACCTTGCCGAAAGATCCTTGACCCAGAACCTTGAGAAGTTCAAATTGAGCAGGATACGCCTTGTCATATCCATCCCGCGACACCTCTCTGAGTTCAATCTCATGGGTTTCGGCATAACTATTACAACGCGATTCGTGTGCGTCACCCTGCAAGCTCATGGTTTCCTCAATAGCCGGCAAAATCTCGGATTGTTGCTGTAATTAGAATTTGAATCTTCTTTCAATTAGAAGCAACACAGGTTGTGTATACTGACGATGATGGGTCAGAAGCGAGTAACCAGTGATTTATCACGATGTCCAGGACCCCTACTGTCATAATAAGGTATATTAGTAAATTTTACGTGGGAACTCCATAGGATGAAAAATTAAAAAAGATTTGACAGGAAAGACACAGGGTACTCATTTTTTCACGTAATATTACCCAAAGTAATGATTATGATTCATCCATTGTTGAAGTAAGTAAAAGATTCAGGTGAAGCTAGGCGCTGTTCGGTGACCAGGTTCTACTGAAACGCGAAACTTTCCGGGTCCTCATTTATTCTTTCAATTCATGAAATAAGGAGTGTATGTTAATGTAGGAGCAATGTGCATTTGAATAACAACACGGGTATGTATGTGTGTGTGTACTTGGCAAATGGGATGGTTTCAATATTTTTTCGTGCAAGTGTGCACTGCCGAGATGATTATTTGAGTATTTGTTTAAATTATAAGACAACGATTCACCACACGTATGTTATCTTATGTGACATTATAATTCACCTTCTCGGGTGCCTGGAGTTCGCTCCAGGGCACTGTCACCGTAGCGAGCGGCATTATATTCAGATTGAATCACTGACGCAGAGACCGTTGTCGAGATCCTGATCTTCTGTTACCAATACGCATCATCTTGTAACGTGTACAAATACGAGCAAGGCTATTAAATGGCTAGCGCCCTGCCAGACAGCACATTGAACACTGTTGAACGCTATGAACAATTCAGAGAAGTGTTGGGTAATTCACACTGTGTGGTAATTCAGCGGGGCAGATCAGCTGCTGCTCAAGTGTGCACTTGGCGATCGACTACGGTCTTCTACACAGGCGTGGGTACTCCGTCTCTAAAGCCGTGACCTGAAAATGTAGCAGATGGCGCATGTGAAGGGAAGATTTTTATATATTCCACTTTGTTGCACACACTGCACACACCGGCCGCCGAGATTGCAGCTCTTCGTTGCACACCGGGCTCCACACCGGCAGCGCCATTAATACGGTTACGCCGCATTCTATAGCAAAGAGATAGGAGTGCCCCGTTCTTCGATATCACTCTATATTAGGCATTTTTTGGCGAATACAGTGGTATAAACGGTCGTTGCTTCTGGTATGGGTGGAGCTTAACACTGGTCAAGTATAATGACGTCACACTAAAAAGCTCTGGTTCGTTATGTTCGTGATTAATGGCGCGAAATATTGAGAAGAAGACTCAAGTGCAGAAATGAATTCCAAAGTTTCATCAGTATTTAACAATTTCTTCCCCATATTCGTCGATAGACTCAACATATTCCACATCTAATTCCCGATCGTATGTTCGCTTGTATTTAAATTTCAGCTCGGAGACTGCCCTGCTTCGAGTTCAACTAGTTTCGACCACGCTACAGAGTAGGGTTTATTCTGGTTTTATACCAAAACCGCTTGCTCTGCCTCTACCGGAAAACACCAGAGTCGCGAAAACACGTTAGGTACCTTTTGGCACACTTTGGTTGTTATACCAGTGCTCACCAGAAATGCCTATTATAAAAATATCTCGCCGCCGCCGCCGCCGTGTCAGGAATCCAGCGTATGCCCTCAGATATTGACAGATTTAACCTCGAACCCACGTATATACCCTTATACCTTGACAGATTTAACCTTAAACCCACATATATATGCCCTCATACCTTCACAGATTCCCTTCCCCGCCCCAGCCACTCCATCCACCGCCCACCGTCCCCCCATCTAACCCTTCACCCTTTGTTCTTCGACCTTCAACCTTCGATCTTCGACCTTTGCAACGCTTATGCCTATTGGTGGCAGCTGTCCATACCACCGTCAACCTCGCGAAAACTGTGGCTGTAGTGATGAGAGAGCAAGATATATAGCCCCGAGTTACCCTATATACTCTGTCTCTGTCGCTCTGCATTTGATTGGCTGAGAGGAAATGTAACGGCCAACCAGGTTGTAGAGGGAGAGAGACAGGTTGTGCATGGTATTGGGTATGTTCCGATATACACTGCGAGCACTGTAAGGTGTGTCGTCAATTTAGTATACTGCGAAGCCGTTCCTGTATAGTTAGCTATACTGGTTACTGCTTAAAACGGAACGCAGTACAGTATACTGTGATCGACATTTTTTGGCGTTACTTTCATTTCATACATAATATTTGTTTCACATTGCAATAAACACAATTTATTCAAATTATCCATTTTTGTTTTTAACGGCCGATATTTTTAAATGACAATATTCAATAATAATAATTATCAATGGTGGAAGCTGTTAAATTTCTGAACGCTGTTGATCACGTGATCAAAGCACTGAGAGCACCTTACCTCGAAAGCACCAGTGTTCACAGTAGAAAAATGGCGACGATTTATGACATCATATATTTCCCTAGGATACTGCGACTGTATACTGTCCGTCTATAACGGAACGAATTTCTCCCCAGTAAGAGCACTGAACAGTGCTCGCAGTGTATATCGGAACATACCCATTGTAACATCCAACCGGAACGTCCGTATGTTTTATCGACTATTATTACTGCATGTTACTTTTATCAACCAACCAAACTCGAAGTACGAGAATCTTGTAACCATAAGAAATTAAAACAACTGTCTAACTATTTGGAATATCCCTAGATGGAAATAACTATGAAATTCACTAGCCAAGGCTTAAAAACCATGTTACGAGATCTTCGTACTACAGAGAGCTATAATATTATTATACGTTATTATATATCACTATCATATTAACACCATAATTAACTAACACGATTATACCCAATTATTATATAGCACTCGACAATGCCATTTGTGCAATCGGAGCTGAGAGCTATACTATAAGCAACATACGCTTTACTATATAGCCTGGAGTATAGAAGACTGTAAAACCATAGATAAATGCATAACCAATATAATGTAAAGATAGCACTGCTGCAATAACCCATAAAACCAGAGACTGCAAAACCTTCAAAACCGTGAATGCTAATTACCCAGCATGAACTATACCTTCTTCCGTAACGCCGTATTGTAGGCAACACGCGCAACGTTTTGAAGGCAATGCATATCTCCAATGTGGAGCCATACAGAGCTTCACCTAGAGAATACATTAGGAAACTTACCGACGGAACGATCAAGGGTAAATCAACTCGCACTAAACCCAAAGTTGCATACGTGGCAGCGCCCAATGACAGGCAACCAACAAGTATAAAGAAAACGTTCTAGAAGCTTCCAAGCCGATTTATATCAATATAAGAATTAACAATTACAGAAGAGAATTATATACAAAAGGCACACATGTAAACCTGCTCTAAAGCTATGAATTATCAAGTTACTAAATACTCTAAATCTGTTAAGATAGTTATAACACAAACAGCTAAGGATATTCGCAGCAGCGCGATTCTAATAATGTTAAGCAAATAGCAAACTATGTTTCATAAACAATCGCTATTGTACTCCAGGTTAATAACGACAGTAATCGATTATAATACATATGTAATTCTATATAGATACAGCTATAAAACTAACAAACGACGGGTAACCAATATGACATATGGACTTTGTAACGAGCAAGATAGTAAAAACATTAAGAAGTAAACAGGAAGAAGTTAAGTGGCTGAGGGGGGCCAAAGGGGGGCTGGCGCCTCAACAAAGAAGCTCACGCAGGTTGGAAAACTACGGAACAAAGTCCACGCACCTACACCACCGCACCAAGCAGCGTTATACCATACGTAAAAACCTACAATATAGTAATAGCTAATGGACTAAGATAACAGGCGTGCATGCGCGAGGATGTCGTGCCCTAATTAGTTCCTAGAAAAAGGAGGGAGGTGCGCAAAAGTGACCAAAAATCTAAAGAGGGGGATCGTTCTGCGCAACGATCGACCCCTATAAAAACGGCGACCGATCACTCGATCGTCCTCTTGGTTTCTACCTCCAGATTTGTTATCTTGTTCCGGTACAGTCTCGCGGTAAAATCCTTTAGCCTTTTGCATTTAAACTTTCATACAACGTTACTCTGCCCAAAAGTCCAGCGAGCTTCAGCTCCATTGTGTCATATTAAGTTTAAGATCTTACACCGTGTAACTCCGTTTTTGTGACTTTTAAATATCGAACTTATAAAATAAACCAAAGTTAATCAAAGTATCCAAATATATTAGAGTCAGTTATTCCGCTAAAACCTCTCACCAATCTACGCTGCAAGTCATCGCATCCAGAATATTCTCAAAAAGGTAAGCCAAATTGAATCTTTTATCCAACAATTACTCCTTCTTCGGTTCGTTCGATTAGAGCGACAGAATGCCCGTTGTCCGGTGTATTTCAATACTTAATCGGTAATTGGTGACCCAAACTACTGATGTGAGTCTAGCTGTAGCTGCGTGTGAATGTTTCCGGTGTCTAACATCTGGAGATTTCCACTAGGTACCGTTCCGACGTCACAGTATGTATGTAACAACTGCCCTATTTCACTCCTCCACTATACATTGGTAACTTTCCAGCAAGGTGTGACGTCGGAACGGTACCTAGTGGAAATCTCCAGATGTTGGACACCGGAAACATTCACACGCAGCTACAGCTAGACTCACATCAGTAGTTTGGGTCACCAATTACCGATTAAGTATTGAAATACACCGGACAACGGTCATTCTGTCGCTCTAGTCGAACGAACCGAAGAGGGAGAAATTGTTGGATAAAAGATTTAATTTGGCTTACCTTTTTGAGAATATTCTGGATGCGATGACTTGTAGATTGGTGAGAGGTTTTAGCGGAATAACTGACTTTAATATTTGGATATTTTGACTAAGTTTGGTTTATTTTATAAGTTTTGATATTTAAAAGTCACAAACGCAGAGTTACACAGTGTAAGATCTTAAACTTAGTATGACAAAATGGATTTTAAGCTCACTGGACTTTTGGGCAGAGTAACGTTGTATGAAAGTTGAAATGCAAAAGGCTAAAGGATTTTACCGCGAGACTGTACCGGAACTAGATGACGAATCTGGAGGTAGAAACACAAGAGGGCGATCGAGTGATCGGTCGCCCTTTTTATAGGGGTCGATCGTTGCGCAGAACGATCCCCCTCTCTAATTTTTTGGTCGCCTTTGCGCACCTCCCCTCTTTTCTAGGAATTCTAATTAGGGCACGACATCTTCGCCGCATGCACGCCTGTGATCTTAGTTCTTTAGCTATTACTATATTGTAGATTTTTACGTATGGTATATCGCTGCTTGGTGCGGTGGTGTAGGTGCGTGGACTTGGTTCCGTAGTTCTCCGAACTGCGTGAGCTTTTCGTTGTGTCGCCAGCCCCCTTTGTGGCGCCAGCCCCCTTTGTGGCGCCAGCCCCCTTTGTGGCGCCAGCCCCCTTTCTGGCGCCCCTCAGCCACTTAACTACCTGTCTACCTTTTAATGTTTTTGCTATCTTGCTCGTTACAAAGCCCATATTTCATTTTGGTTACCTGTCGTTTGTTAGTTTTATAGTTATATCTATATAGAATTGTATATGTATTATAGTCGACTACTGTCGTTGTTAGTTTTATAGTTGTATCTATATAGAATTGCATATGTATTAAAGTCGACTACTGTCGTTGTTAACCTGGAGTACAATAGCAATTGTTTATGAACATAGTTTGTTATTTGTTTAACATTATTAGAATCACGCTGCTGCGAATATCTTTAGTTGTTTGTGTTATAACTATCTTAACAGATTTAGAGTACTTAGTAATTTGATGATTCATAGCTTTAGAGCAGGTTTACATGTGTGCTTTTGTATATGATTCCCTTCTGTAGTTGTTAATTCTTATATTGGTATAAGTCGGCTTGGAAGCTTCTAGAACGTTTTCGTTTCGTCGGTAAGTTTCCTAATGTATTCTCTAGGTAAGGCTCTGTATGGCTCCACATTGGAGATCTGCATTGCCTTCAAAACGTTGCGCGTGTTGCCTACAATACGGCGTTGCGGAAGAAGGTATAGTTCATGCTGGGTAATTAGCATTCACGGTTTGATGGTTTTGCAGTCTCTGGTTTTATGGGTTATTGCAGCAGTGCTATCTTTACATTATATTGGTTATGCATTTATCTATGGTTTTACAGTCTTCTATACTCCAGGCTATATAGTAAAGCGTATGTTGCTTATAGTATAGCTCTCAGCTCTGAATGCACAAATGGCATTTTCGAGTGCTATATAATAATTGGGTGTAATTGTGTTAGTTAATTATAGTGTTAATATGATAGTGATATATAATAACGCATAATAGTATTATAGTTCTCCGCAGTATGAAGATCTCGTAACATGGTTTTTAAGCCTTGGCTAGTGAATTTCATAGTTATTTCCATCTAGGGATATTCCAAATAGTTAGACAGTTGTTTTAATTTCTTATGGTTACAAGATTCTCGTACTTCGAGTTTGGTTAGTTGATAAAAGTAACATGCAGTAATAATAGTCGATAAAACATACGGACGTTCCGGTCGGATGTTACAAAGGAGACACAGTGTGACACTGTGTTACACGGTCGAACACTGTGCCTTGGTGCTTGTTGGAACGCTTTGAGGTTCTTAATTCAGTCACTAGAGTCCGCTCATGCATTATACGAAAAATCTAGGATCATTGAGCGCTCCAGGAAAAAAAATACATTTGTGAAACGCGTGTAGATTATCATTGCATTTAATAAATAAATATAAACAATACCATGCGTCGAAAATAAAATCTCTAACTAAAAAATTGGCAGCAATGGATCCGACACAGTGTCCAATCATGCTCCGCGGCTGTGTCCGACTGTGTCGTTGTTGGAAAGCACCATGTTCGACACAGTGTCGCTCTGTGTCGTTGCTGGAAAACTCCCATTCTGTACACGTGAGGCTACCTGCAGTACTATATGCGCTCAGCTTCATCTATAACGGCCGTATTCAGTATGATCTAAGGGTTTAACCTTTATTGCTTATCAACGCCATTCTGGTGACTTGTTGAACCACTATTTGATGCTTTGTCGTGGACACTTTTCCAGTCGATAACCCACATGAGACTGTCCTTAAGACGTGTTGACACGGTGCTAGAAGTCGGTCCGAGTCCTCGGATACAGGTTTAGTAACTTAAATTTCACTATCATTTTGCGCTCGGAGGAATCCAGACTGCACTGCGGTCAAAAACGTGAAGTTGAACGGTAATCATTTACATGCTACCAACAGTGCAGAATCCTAAATAGATAAAGCGATTGAATCATAACCTCTATTGTGCTCGAAAAGGTAACTGGAATGTTTTCTGTTTAATATTGTAATTTCCCATTCCTATATATTAATTAATGCATTTCTAATGATTCTATTTATTTTGGAATTTTCATGTGGATCCAGATACTGTGTCATGTGAAATGACGGATAAGAGAAAAAATTGAAAAAAGTGCTCGTTATTGCTTTAATAGTTGATATATTTTTATTTTATATTTAATATTTACCTTTGAAATTCACACATGCTTGATGCAAACTCTGCAGTCATCTGCAATTGGCTGCCTGAATTAGAACAGGAGTGAATGCAGCAACTAGTACGGAATAATGGGACACGATCCATTTTTTCATCCGCATTTTCCATCCACGATTTACGTCCGAGTTTGCTGTATACACGATACGAGTTCTGGTTACTTTTTCTCAGTCCGAGAAATCGGTCCGATTTCTAGCACCGTGTAAACACGTCTTTACATCTACCCATGGATAAATATGAGCCAGTTGACTATCAGCGCCACTAGCAACCCATAACACATCGAGGATTACCACAATTACTGTGTGTTACCTTCCCTACTCTGTAACGACTTGATTTCGTAGATGGAAAGCTCCGTATCACTGCTCCGTATGCCTTTGAGCTATCTTTCTCCACCAGCGAGTTCCAGGTTCCAGTTGGCAATTATTTTCTAGGGTTATATCATGGAGCCTAGAGTTGAGGAGGCCGAATGGCTAAGAAGAATCATGATAAATTTGGACCCTGAATGTACTTATGTACGCGCGTGAGAAGTTATACTTGCTTGGCATCATTAAATAATAAATATTCAACATTGATAATTTAATAATATTTAGTATTAATTATATTAAATAATGATATTTTAATTTATATCAATAAATAATACATACGGATAACTAACCTCAATTATATTGGAGCACTTGAAAAAGTATTTTAGCACAATTTTTTCACTAATATTCACAAATAGTAAATAATATTAATCCAAATATTCAATTTAAATCACTACTGAATATATTTTATTGCCACATATATAATTCGCACTTGTATGAAAATAAAACACGTGTTGTGACTGTAAAAACTAAAACCATGTGGATAAATATTATAAATAAATATGAAAACAGTGATCAGAGGCGACAAGCGTACCAACATTAGCTTTTTTTCGAGACCTAATGAATTCGGTTGAGTGGGCAACTTCATCCTGTCAATTTTGTGTTACAGTGATGCGCGCGCATCTTGAAATTTCACTCTCGAATTCGGTTGAGTGGGAAACTTCATCCTGTTAATTTTGTGTTACAGTGATGCGCGCGCATCTTGAAATTTCACTTTCATCAGTTTTTCATAACGCGCCTAAAGAAGTATAACTTCAAAAACCTGCAACAGTTAAGATAACCAAAAAGACTAAAACACCGGAAACGTGGGAAGAGAAATCACGGATAGCTCACAGAGAAAGAAACCCTTATTCTCAGAATTCAGGATAGCGCCCTCATTTTAATGATAATAAGACCAATCAGCGCTTCGCCGCTTGCTTCTCTAAACCAACCACCTCACGCTAATCCACCACCGAGATCTCACGCACGAACCAGAAACCTTACCCCCAATTATTCCATCATCCTTAACCAATCATCCGAGACCCGCGAGAAACCGTGACTCCTTTTGAACTCCTCCTGCTTTCCCTCTAATCCAACCTTTCCAGAAAGCAGTATAGAGAGAAAAACTTCAGACCTCATAGAGAACAGATCAGAACTCTACCGAAATCCTAGAATCAAATCACATTATAATTCATTCAGAACCGCCGAAACTTATTACAGTTTGTCGGTGCGATAGTGATTAACACCAATCTGTACCACAATTGTAAACCTACCATTGTGAACTAGAAGGAGATTGTTAATAAATGTGTAATTAACTCAAGTGTTGTCATAAATAATTATTTCAATCACGCATAGTGATGGTTGGCGCGAGCCTTACCTAACAAACTCTCAGAATTGTAGGCGAGTTGAACGAGAAGATCTGAGAAGCTGATCAGCAGATTCCCGAGATTTACATATACCAACTACGTAAGTCAGGAGAACAATTTAAATCACGCGGCGAATCAGAATCGACTCGAAACGTTCCTCTCGGAACGTAACAATACATTTATCTATGGTTTTACAGTCTTCTATACTCCAGGCTATATGGTATAGCGTAAGTTGCTTATAGTATAGCTCTCAGCTCCGATTGCACAAATGGCATTGTCGAGTGCTATATAATAATTGGGTATAATCGTGTTAGTTAATTATGGTGTTAATATGATAGTGATATATAATAACGTATAATAATATTATAGCTCTTTGTAGTGCGAAGATCTCGTAACATGCTTTTAAGCTTTGGTTAGTGAATGTCATAGTTATTTCCATCTAGGGATATTCCAAATAGTTAGACAGTTGTGTTAATTCCTTATGGTTACAAGATTCTCGTACTTCGAGTTTGGTTATTTCATAAAAGTAACATGTGGTAACAATAGTCGATAAAACATACGGACGTTCCGGTCGGATGTTACACTTGCTTCACTGAGAACACAAGCGTGCTCGTGGCTGAATTTCGAACTACAACCAACATATATCTGTTTCGTCGATTTCAGGGTTCAAATTTATCATGATTCTCCTATGCTGTTTTGCCTCCTTAACTCTAGGCTCCATGGGTCATAATATATTAGAGTTCTGTGGTTATATTATATTTCAGTGCGTGTTACAGAGTGGGTAACCTCAAACGACATATTTAAAGTTCGATCAAGTTAAAAGATAATGATGAAAATTGTGGATTAATTGATTCAATTTCACCACTACGCAGTTCTGTTCACAGGAAATCGTACAGTTCTAGAACTTTGCAAGAATGAATCAAGCAAATATATCTAACCTGGTATCTAAACTCAATATATATGTTCGACCGAAAGCTCGGCGGCTCAAGAATCCAGCCGGTCCAGAGGGTCGATTGTTAAAATTGAGAAAAACCGTGACGGCCCTCATTAAATATGAACGACTAGAATTGAATTTCAATCGAGGTGAAGAGGCAAGGGGATACGCCGAGCGCGTACGTAATCATAAAACCAATTGCGGTAACTTTTTAAGACAATATTTATTTATGATAGTTTGATAAATCTCCTGCGGTAATCCGGTCGAAAATTCGCACACTCGTCGGCAATCTTCACTATCGATAACTCAATTTCAACTACCGATAGTGATAACTATCGTCGAATTACAAAATTTCCGTGTGAGTAAAAACTCTGAGAACTGTGGAGCAATGTTTGAAGAACTCCAAAGATATTACTATAAATGATACTGATTTTTCTTGTGAGAATCCACAGTTATCATATGATTCCAAGTGATTCTTTCCATATTTCTCCCAGTATTCTCCCAAAAAAACTTCTCTGGTGAACTATTGGACGTTAAGAATATCCTGAACGTGTCTTGGATCTATAATTTACAACTCTACAAAATTCGTATTACGATTTTTTTTCAACTTGCCTACATAATTCCGATTCAGTATGATAATACATTCTTCTGATATCTAGAATATATTTGAAGTCCAATCAATTAAGTATTGCTTTTCCTTCACACATATTACATATAAAATATATTGGCAATGGTACTCAAATTTAGAGGTACGTGTTAATATTTTGCGTTTCTCAAGCGCTCCGAATAATCCTCGAAGAATTCAGCCCAGAGCAGCTTGCATAACATAGCATATGAAAAAATATTCATACTAAACTTTGTATGGTAAAACACCGACATACCAGAGCTAGCATATTATATTGGGTCAAGTTTAGGATAAGCAAATTTTAATAGGACATGCAATGATGTGCCGGATCCTAGATTTACAATCAACGTGTACTGGTGTATCAAATTGATTTAATAATAACTCACAACTAACCGATGTCTCAAAATTTATTAATATAGCTCATATCGGAAGCCCTGAGACATGGCCCGGCTCACCATGAAACAATGAAACTGGCAGATTTCTGGATTTTGGAAAAGCAGTATGTCCACAAATTATTCAAGGTTCTGGTACCCCGATATGAAAACTTCACTAGTTCCTACACGAAGATGTACAATGCGCCACGTTTATATCCTGGAATGTATTATAAGAAGTCTGTACTGGAGTTAAAAGGTATTGAACCCACATAAGGCTAAGAAATTGAAAATGAGGTGAAAATATAAGAAAACAGATATTTTTAAAAACGTTTCGAGTTTTGGCAGATGTATAAAATTGCAAAGCGCACGCATCTAACAGTTTTAAAGAGTGGCACACTCACATAAATAATTCTTCAGTAACATTTTAATTTTTGATTGATTTTCATTATTGCTGTGAGAATGTGGCAAAATGTGGTAAAATGTGCCTAATTTATATGTAATATAAGGATGATTAAAAACAGCAATATCAATTTACCAGCGTAACAACGAGAAGATACGGCACTATAAGCAAATCTTACTACTGTCAATAATAATAATGATAATGATAATAATAACAGTAGCAGCAACAACAACTATAACAGTAATACATGCAAGTTAACGGAAAAGTATTAGGATATAACTTTTATTTCCTTGTGTTTTATCATTGTTAATTCAGTATCGTTCCCTCTCCATTTTTGTATTACTGACTTTTCATTGTACCATTTAAACAGGTGACACTGTCAGTAAATATATGCGCTTCATAATTTATTTGCCACGCTATTCAGTGTCAGGTTGATCTAAGTAAGTCAGGCTTATGCATTGGTTTATGAGGGGCGGTGGATAGAGGGGAAAACACAAAGAACAAAACTGCAGTGGTGGTAGTAACGACTTTCATTTCAGGAAACGTGTACCCAAGCTTGCATCAGGAATATTCTCAAAAGCGTAATCTCCTACACAATGTATTGCTAGATGAAGCAAGGAAGGAATTTCGGCTGAAGAAATACGACGAAATTGTTGACAATTTCAAACAGTGAGAACTTTACTTTTCAAATAAAATTAGTTGCCTGTTCGTGTTTTGATGATAAATAAAATAATTGTACAATCGAATCAAAAACTTGACATTTTTCGTGCAGTGTTTCACATTTAATTTCAAAAGCAACTCTAATCCCATTCTCATGTTCACAAAATTTCCAAGACTAGCCAATTTAAAATTCAGCTTTTATCTGTTCTATGAGTTCATAACCTAATGTGGTACGTTTCAAATACTTGCCAAAGATATAATGTCTATGCTAACAGGCATACGTGATTTCCTTTGGCCGTCACATATCGACTCCAAGACTAGATATTTCACTGAGATTTGGCCCTGAGTTGAAACTGTAATTTGAGATTCTGACTATTTGAATAAAATTTGTTGAACACTGAACACAGCTTTGAATGGGTAATTGATCGCAATGCTCATGATTATTTTATCGCTAAAGTTTTCGCCATAACTCAGAACTTTTTATCAATTGAAGCTTGCAAATTCGATACATCTACCAGGAGCTTACTTGGCATCGAATCACATCACCTGTCTGTGCACAGGCATTCCAAAATACAGACCGATAGTTTCTTACAGATGGGTAGATGATATGATTAGATCCCATGCAAGGTCCCTGTAGTAACCAGTACTGTTTCAGTAGGAGCTGCTTCTCAACTGAACTCTTTACGTTGCAAGTCACTTGGCTCGAGTCACAGAAATGTTGTTCGTGTGCGTGTTTTCATGTTGGCTATCTGAAAGGTAAAACGGCTCCATCATAGTGCAAAAGTCTCCGACTAAATTTGCGCTACAGGAGGACAAACAGGAGTTTGGAATAACTTCAATTTGGATCAGATTCAATTGCATTATCATACCTGTGCATGTTCACGCAACAATAGACACCTAACTACCTGAAATTGAACAAAGTATTGGCTCCAAAAAGTGGTACGACTGACATTCTTGTCAAAAATGAATTATTCAGTGTATCATTAATTGACATCTGTACCTGACCCTCCCTTCTTCTCCCTTGTTAAAATTAATTTTCTCACAGAATATCAGATTTCAAGATACAATTCTGTCGCAAGTCAGATAATCACGGGTCAAATTTGAGATACTGCTACATAATTACATTTTCAACATGACAAAAAATTGGTCTATATATACATGTGTGTGTATATATACACACACACACACACACACACACATATATATATATATATATATATATATATATATATATATATATATATATATATACGCGTGTATGTGTGTAAAATGTATACATATATATTTCTTGTTATATTTCTCAATTTCACAATTTTGCGGGTTATTCTGGATAGACACATGCGTAGAGTCAGTATGCAATATGTATGTACATGTATGTACAATAAATGCCGATCTCTAAGCTTGCAATATTTATAAGAGACTTTTCGTAATCAATAATGAGATGTTAGAAAAATAGTAAAGTACAAAACTGAAAGCAAGGGAGATTAATTTTTACATTTATGATATATCTATCTTGAATCACATTACAAATATTAGCTACAATTGGTATTATGATCCTCTTGTTCGTTATATTCTATGCTGACTACATTTAAAATGAGGAAATCTCACATTTTGTATGCTTCAATAAAATATTACATATACTAGGAAGCAATAGGTTTGACAAACATAGGTTATACTATGCAGCGTGATTAACAATTCATGTACAATTCCTTGAATCGTAAGCGCGTCTACTAGCACTCACGCAATCAGACGAAGCTAGGTCCCGATCCGATACAAACGTATGCAGGATGAGCAAAACTTGGAAAGAATCTACAACGCGCGAGTTCTTGATAGAATTTTGTAAATATTTGAAACTACTTGTCATAATATTATTTACATTATTATTTTACGTCCAGCGACGTACGCATCCAAAGTCACTTTTCTGGCCTTTGCATATCTGCTGCAATGGTGAAAATTCGTACTTTCGTTCGCATTTATAGACTGCTTCGGATAAACCAATCTGTTATCTCTATTCACCAACACGATTATTATTTTACTGTCAACCACAATCAACGTACGTACCATGGGTTATCGTAAATCAGTTTATAACTTATACAGGTATACTATATGTATAGCAGTGTCATTTATTCTTTGCAGAACACGAATGTGACTGACGCAGCGGTTCTACTCGAAATCCGTATGAGTAGCTGTTTCTCACCCAGGTCTCCCGTTCGACAATGAATAAATGACCGCGTATACTAGTGACAGTGTTGTGCCTGAATAGTTTTCACATTGAGTCGAAACTCGTGTGTTACGGGTTGAAGTCCGAATGACACAGACGCTTTTCTCATTAGACATTGAATAGACCAATATTTCCACCGATTCGAGTTAGTATGTTTAACGAGTGAATATTATCGGGCAAAGTGAGAGATGTTCACTAACTGGATCGAAAAAACGGATGAGCAAGATCCATTTGCAACTCTACTCTCCAACATGTCCTGTACTAGTCTGGGTGGTGAGCCAAACATTTTCTTAACATGTCGCAACGCTAATTTGGAAAGTGGAGAAACTTGTAGAAGCATTGAAAAAATCCAAAACGTATATCTCGCGTGATGCCCGTTCACTCGTACCTGATTGTGGCTTCACAATGGAGCGGTAAGTCGTTCCTTTGTGGCATTGGTGTCGCTATCACTGGGATTCGTGACTGCTTCCGTCTCACTTTCACTGACAAAAAATTATAAGACTCAAGTACAATAGACTCCGACATGTTTCTGACTTGCAGCTGTATTAGCGAGTCCATAAGATTTCAAATTTGATTCTTGTCGTAGTTATTGTCCTTGTTGTGTAGTGAAAACATGAGAAAATCTTACAATAAAATTTTAATTTGTGACATCGTGTCGCTATCCTGATTATGAGAAAACATTATGCGTGATAAACGGATATTTCTAATTGAATCGTGTGAATCAAACTGGTGTGATATTGTTAGCCTTCCAATGAGTGAAATAACACCATATGCCCACACTGGATGGATTTTTCAACGGCCGTGTTTTCATGTAGAAAAACAATGCTACTTCAATTCCGAAAATCCTCACATATTATCATAATATAATCATGTTAAACATAATATTCGTATGAATACGAATATTTAAATATACTTTTTATACACAATTCATTGTGATTAAGCACACGGAATTACGTCTTGTTTACTTCATCAGATTTTTGCACTTACTTTGCATATCCCTTGATTACTTTTTCATGTGTATATTTATACATAGAAAATTATATACATAACGTGAGGATCTTTTCGATCAAGACAATGAAGCTATAGTAACCCCATGCTTTGCCCTAACCAATACATAGCGTGTCTCCTTAGCCTACGTAAGAGTCCTGTTTCAAGTGGTGTTAGCTCAAGCTCAAGTCATTTTTAAATCATTTCTGCCTCGTTGCTCGCATATTTTTTTAGTAATTGATGATATACACAATAATTCGCATATCGTAACATTTTCACAGTTCAGTGCGTAGCTTACGATTGCTATTGTTTACTGCACAGGATGACCAAGATATGGCAGACTTGGGTGGAAGAAAATGCATATTGTATTCTTACAGCCAGTTTCATTTTGATAAACAGATCGACATTGGCATCATTTCCATTGGTGTCAATCAACAACAAGCTTTGATAATTAAAAAGAGGCACTGCAGTGACGATTAATATTTAAATCGCGCCACCTTGCCATTGAAACGTCTGGATGGTTTATAAACATCATTTATATACACCAATTATAGTATTTTCGAAAACCAAGTAATATCAATACGCTTTTATTGTCAGTTTGGAAATAATCAATCCTTGATTGAATCAGCCACAAGAGAGTTGAATGGATGCTCTGGCTACACGGGATTCCTTTCTGACAATTCAGATCATGCACATAATTTTTAAGGTGGGGAATTAGTTTAGAAAATCTTGGTTCTCCTGTACAGAGGTTATTAAAAACTAGATAAAATTAAATAGCGTTTGTCATTCAACAGATACAGTCGCGCAATTATTCTTTTTAAGATAAATATCTCTCATCAACTATACACACTATAAATC
This sequence comes from Neodiprion pinetum, assembly GCF_021155775.2. Taxonomy (NCBI): domain Eukaryota; kingdom Metazoa; phylum Arthropoda; class Insecta; order Hymenoptera; family Diprionidae; genus Neodiprion; species Neodiprion pinetum. The sequence continues at coordinate 35,963,885 of NC_060236.1, read as the reverse complement.
CATACTGGTAAACAGGGTGAAAAACAATGAACGAATCAACTCATTATACCTATGCATAGGTATTCGTATATAGCTGGCACAATCTTACGACCACTGACCGCTCTGTGGGCACAAAATTCTCCAACATAATTCGTCCAACAAGATTGGCATCTCTTGATTGATGGGGCATGTACGAGTTAGATGTAATAAATATAACATATTCTTTATAGATGAGATAGAAGAAAGAAAAGAAGAACAGAGGTGGCACACCGACTGGAGTTGTCGCATGGGCCTTGCGACACTTTGGTAAGAGCTCATGTTGGGCTCTAGAGTATCCAACGCTATTAATCACACTCTCAGAAGATTCCATCTACATATTATAGTCTGTCATACCATACCCTACTTAGGTGTCTAACTTATCATTCATCATGGGCTATAGATATTTGAATTACCCATTAATTTTTTTATACATGAAGATCGAATTGATCTTGTACAAAAAAATTACATATTGACACGGCTGCCCGAATGATCGGTAGTCTTCTTTTCATTTTACCCAATTTTGCCCAAAACATACCTATACATATATATATAGTTGACAATTGGGCAAAATGAAAAGAAGTCTATCGATCATTCGGGCAGCCGTGTCAATATGTTTCACTAATAAACAAAATGGGTTTATTGATAACACCGAGTAGTTTGGCATACAAGTATTATACACCATTATTTCGTAATTCAACAGTCTTTGAGCATTCAATGAAGCTGTGATAAGCTAAGGATCACGATTTCGGGACTTCGGCACACACTGTCAAACAGCGCAGTTTTGTACAGGTTCAAAATTTCGCCGAATATGTACAAGGTAATCAGTTTGCTTCGCATCATACGTATGACATTTTACTGGGGGCAGATTACCCTGCACCTGAAAGGTGCGTAATTCTGCGCTATTGTTAATATAACAAAAGTGAAAACTCGCGCAGATCAGTTTTGTTGGATAGTCGTACAGAAAATAGTTCAGATTGTTGTTCTATTAAATGTCGACGGACATAGCTAGGTCCATCGCTTCAAGTACAAAAATTCCGCAGTTGAATTAGGTACAGCAAATTCAAGTCTGTGGGCTTGACCGGGCATTGGCAATCACAATAAACAAAACCAAACAGTGTGTTTCATGTGCCATACATGTTTGTCGTAAATTGATATCTCATAGTCATAGTTTACACCCCCTACGTTCACCGTAAAAAGGCCAATCGAGATACAGTGTATGACTTTATACCTGCATGTGTGCTTGAAGCCGACTCAGGGCAGTTGGCGGAGCGAACACTGGGTAGACCAGCGTCGTCTTTAAACTTTCATTGTGTTCCTCAAGAGAATTCTGAGCATAGTGCAGTACAAGATGTTTCAATGATTCATGAATATTGTAGGGTTCAGCAAATCCAAATCCTCGTTCGGTGGCATATATTATGCAATGATTCACCGTGCCGTTGCACCTGAAAATGTTTTACAAGTATTAACATGATACTGATAAATTGGCAATAAATATCGCTACCATGAATAACAAGAGGGAAAAAAGAAACATGACGGCAAGTTATTCACATGATAGATAGAGCGTATTGTCCGGTGGTGGATCTTCGAACAAGGAACGTCCCATCTGGTTTACCAGCCAAGAAATGATCGGCATTGGTTCGCGTCATTTCAGGAAACAACCACGTTTTCTCATCTGCGTGCACCTCCAAGTCTGACTCCTGTAAATCTTCGACGACGGCTGCATTTGCCAATGAATAATTGGATGCCAGCTGATTGATTCGTTGCTGTTTCATACCGTTCTTCTTTAACCATCTGTAGGAGGAAATGACCATACTCTTCATTAACACCAAGTGATAAAGGTAGTTCAAGTAGGAGAGGATCATTGTGATCCTGACTCTATGTTTTCACAGATTTTATGTTTGTATAACATGTAGGGAAGACAGATGTCTAAGATATTGCACTTACAATTGATGTTTCTCTTTCTGCCGTTTGAGTTGAATTACTTCTGGTTTAAGTTGGTGCATTTCACGCTCCAGAGTTCTATGGTATGCAATTTGTTGCTGCAAGCTATCATCCAGTTGCTCTTTGCTTTCTTCCAAAGATATCAGCCGCTGCTTCAATACCTCAGCATTTGTAGTCAGGCTGTAAATGTAGATTACATTCAAACTTATTTCACTATTCACGTTTGACTACTTGACTAGAACTTCAGCGGAGCTGGGCCGGAACTTTTTGAAAACTTAAACAGGGTATAATTCTAGCAAATAATATCAATCGATTTTTGCAAACATGTGCAAAAGGCCAAATTTAAGCACATCCTCTTGTACATATGAAATTATTATCATTTTCAAAATACAATCTGTTGACGTACCAATGCAATTCTGTATAAGAATATATTGGAGAAGGAGTTGCAAACTAGACTGGCCTGCCTGATGGTAAAGTTTAATCATTTCACTCTGTGGCAGAAACAAAAATAGGCTTGTAGCTTATGATTTATTACTATTGGTTATCCCAGCTCTACCACAGGGGCTTCTGGAGCTGGCTTGCTTGGCTAGCTTAAAGAGTTTACGTGACATTGGACAACTGCTGTTCGTGTTGCCGCAGGTGAATTAAAAGCACTCGATCATGTTTAAGATTAGATAAGGTAAAAAAAAATCTTAGCGGAAATGTTAAAAATGAAATCCTTTAATCTTCAAAATTGTATGAGGGGCCAACCAGATCACGGTTATTATGCAAGCTGTTTTGAATCAAACTTCAAATTTCAATTGATAGATTTACAAAGTCGTTTTTTGGGCAAAATCAAACTTGAAAGAAAAACTGCATGGTCTGTTATACTTTGTTCAATACCTAATAACTCGACAAAGAAAAACCGTAGAGAAAGTTTCGAAATAGAACTTTGTAATACTAGTGCAAGAAAGCGGACATTTGACAAAAGTTACGAAGCTGGCTGCACAAGCTGAAGCCGAATGCTGCTGACTTTGTAACTTTTGTTAATAGTTTGCTTCTTCACACGAGTGTCACATACTACTGTTTGTAAAGAGTACAGAAAGCGTCCCTCTGGTGCCTGTGAAGCGTGCAAAAAAGTAACTAGTGGGTATAAAAGTGACTATAGTCGATCATCTGTGCATGCGCAGCCCATACCCTTATAAAACGCACTACTTCTCACAGGCTTCACAGGCAGCAAAAAAGGGACTTTTGATGCACGTTTTATAAAAAAGGATTTTATAAGGAAAATTCCTAAGCTTTTCAACATTCAGAGGAAAGAAAATAAAAAAAATTCTCATCCTGAACAGTACTTAGAAGTCGAACCGAACCAATTTGTTACAACTTACTTCGAAATAGTTTAACTTCGTTAATAATAGAAAAAATGGTTGTCCGTAAAGTCGGTTTACGGACGATAGTTCTAAGTGATAACGTCATAAAGAAACCTTGATGAAAAATTGCATACTTTTATGAATTGAATTGAATTATTATCACTGAATTATCATTATTTTGTATAATACAAAGAAGGAGTTAATTGAAAATTATAATTTTTCGATAAATTAACATTTATTTACACTCGTTAATTCAAATATTTTTTTACTTAAATTATGCCGATGTTTTGAGAAAAACAGTTAATTGAGGTGATAAAAATGAAATCCGACTGAAAATTATGAAGGAAATCAATTAAATGTTATTAAATTTTAGAAATAAACACAAAACACGTAAGTTCTCGAAGAAGCTCGCGTGGCAGCGTTCAAATAGCAGAACTATTCGAATTGCTAGCTCTGACGTCACGCGAGAAGAGAGATACATGCATACAAGCCGACGCTTGGGCCGATCGTGCCTCTCTATCGCTTGTTCCGCGCTCCCGCTTGCACGCTCAGGCTCAGGCGGAACGTGACACTTTTTCGTGCGTGCAGCCGGTGTTCATCGATTTATAAGACGTTGTCACGTCAAAAACAATTCGAAATGATTAAATGTAGATCAGATGTTGACAACGTGATTTAAGGTAGACTTTTCAAGGTTTAAAATGCATTCTTACTCAACGGTCTACCTACATTTTCCGCAAAGTTATGGTACTTTGAAATAACACGATTTTTTCACAGAAAAACAGGCGGGCTGTCAATTTTTGTGACGAGTGTACATTGTGTGTCAGTTCAAGTATCGAGTTACACATATGGTTATTACTCACGTCATAATTTCATGGGGTTGAGCTTCCTTTTGAAATCTTTCCTGCAGCCTCATTTGATCCTCAAACATTTTTATGGCTTCCGTGAATGCATCTAGAGCCTGTCGTTTGAGTTGCACTTCATGTGACGTCCGTAAGTACAATTCTGAGCAATCTTCGTGTTGTTTCATCGCCTGGCTTAACTCTCTATCCAGTTCGATAAATTTTTGGATCACATTTTTCATGTCCGTCATGCCACCAATATCGTCGTCCTGTCATCAAGCATATTACGAATAATGTAAATCTAGTCAATAAATGGTAAAAATGATTGTTTGTCCGTTTTTCTATTCAAGTTTAACGAGTATCCACTGAACATCATGCATTTCAGTTCTTATTAAATTTTACTAAGCAATGTTTGGGATACTGTATATTTCATTAGTAATGCCGGATAAATGAATGCACCGTTGGCCTTACTCACCTGTTGAAACCTTGATACAGGGTAGAGAAGTTTAATGTTCAATGTCGAGTTGTATTGAGCTAAGGAGCAGTTTCGATAATGGTCGACTAATTCGACTACTGATTGAAAATTGAAAGGCTCTGAGAAACCATATTTGCCGTTGCGGTGACAAATCTTGATGAGCTTGTTTGCTCCACCCTTCCGCAGTGTGAGCGTGTATTCCCCATCGTTTGACGAGGCATTGCGTACTAAAAATGTGCCGTCCGGTGAGTCTGTCAGTCGTTCGTTGACTTCGTCTCTCGTTATGTCGCCCCAGTACCATTCGGCTTCCTGGAGATTGCGAGGCCTAATTGTACAAAATGAGTAGTATTGAGCAAACATTGAATACCCGGATATTCCGCTTTATCGAGGAAAACAATTGTATCAGATTGGACCAGTCAAAAATGTTTACCGATGCTGCTGCTGTTGCGGTTGTACCTGATCTTTGCCATTGCTATCGGTTAACGACTTTTCGTTACCAGTCATACAGCAATCGTCATCGTTCATCATAATTGTAGAAAATTGATCGACAACAGGAAACTGTGGCCTTGATACCTTGCGGGGAGGTAATTGGGGTGCACTCGCGAATTCTGGTAGTTTTTCACCCCAGTCCCCGTGAAGCAACAATAACTCCATAATGCGAATGTGGGCTTCCGTATTATGAACGACTTGACTGGAAGTACAATTGAACACATTGGAATGTGATAGGACATCTATGGTGCTATTATCAGTTAAGGAAATGCTTAAATCATCCAAATCTTAAATATTAAAAGTAAATAATAATCTCATCGGAATGTTCAACTTGGTTAGCACAGTTGGCAATACGTGGACTGTAAGTAAATCAAGCCTGCATACAGGAGCGTTAGCTTCTTGGCAGGGAAACATGTCGTTTTTTTCGTAGTACTTCTGTTTTCTACACCTAAACAAATACTTAATATAAAAAAATGGAAATAGAACAGTTACATATCTTTACTTCCGGGCAAACATCTTGAGAATGCTAGAGGTATTTGCAATATCACATGTAAATCATCTTTTTTCACGGAAGCACATAGAAATGCTTCGAGGTCATTCTATGTCAGATTGGTCGATAGTTGAACGTCAACAGCTTTAATTTCGACGAAACTTCCAAACTGTGTTTATTTCAACCCCCAACAAAAGTGTCCCGAGTAGTTTTAGAGAATTAATTTTTACACAGAAATTTACAATGGCATTAATTTAAGGAGCATCCATTTGGCTGTTTGACATCAGTGTGTTATAGAGCACAAACAAAGAATTATTCTAGAACCCAAAAACGATTAGTGTTTTTATGAAAACATCACATGCACATGCATCCAAATTTTAATCCCTAAATCCGACTGAAAAGCGCACCACCCGTAAGTGAAACGGATGGTATTCAATACTCTGAACCCTCTGATGGCATCAGGTGAACAGATTAATTTTTCTTATACTCACATGATGCGCTCCCATGGCGGACGTAGAAATATGTGACAAAGAACTTGAATGAGAATTGTCGGTGGTTCTCTGTAGCCTCGGGCATGTTGTAATCGACATATACGACAGAAGTGTAGCATTAGATGACGAAGCGTGCTCCTGTGATGTTCCGGAAGTTCATCGACTAATTTGAAAAGGCACTTGGTACACTGTTCATCATTTCGAAGTTCTGTAACAGTCATAAAATTCATTGGGTTCGGTACACATAACAGGTGGCATGGGTTTGGTTAGGTGTGCATCCAAAATAGATGCTGCGACGAAGGAAATATTGATGCCTGTAAACTACAAATAGCATGCTTGCTCCACGCTGTGAGAGATGGCTGCCAGTGACCACTGTTGGTATCCTGATCTTTTTTGACCCATTTCTAAGGTGACACTAACCTAATATTCCATTTTATTCCAATTCAATTTCATTTTATGAGAATTTACATGAATGTGACGTTATAACTTTCATAGAGTGACTTTTTGCCAATGCTATACGATACCTTGACATCGGCACGCATAACAGAGTAAGACGACGATATAGATACCAATCAATTTGCAAAGAAGTTATGTCTCTAGGAATGCTGTTTCTGCACAAAAGTAAATCGTTAGCACATTTTCCAGTGTCAATATAGCTCAGTATGTGCAGCTTGAAAAAAAGTAAGATAAAACAATATGGGGTGCGAGTAAAAAATCAGAATGGTCAGAATACCGAACATAAATATATCGAAAACTCACAATTACGAAAGAACAAAGTGGTGATTCTTCATTAAGCCACAAATAATAGAAATAGAATATAAAAGTATCGAAATTTGAAGTTAAAGATTTTAGAATACACAACTGGTGAAAATTCGGTATGGCCATTAGCAGAATGAGGCAAATGCGATTGCTCACAAACATAAATAAATAATCTTCAGGTGGATCATAAAGTAGAATATCCATCTATTCGAATTCATAAAAGCGAAGGATCAAGAATCAGAACGGTTAGAACTCCGAATACTAATTTCATAGAAGGTTCAGAATATAGAATTGCAGTATATCAGAATCGCCAGAATGAAGAATCGTAATATATCGGAAGAGTCAATAACTCATATCATATAAGAAGCCAAGAAATATAAGTTTATAAGTCAGCAGATAAAAACAGGCACATCGTTGGCCACACTCTAAAGGCTTAAGGGCGTTGCCTATGCCTCGAAGAGCGCGCGCGAACAGAGACTCACGATTTTCCTTCTCATTTCCTCATTTTTGAAGATAATTAGGTTCTTAGGGGGTCATTTTGAAGATAAAGAATAGATCTGTGTCGCCTGTTTTGCCGAATTTTCGATTTCGCTTTCAGATTTGCGAAAAACGTACTTGAAAGTACGTTATCTTTGAAGTGAGACACAGCGGACAGTGTTACTACCCACTAAAATTCCCCTCGTTCGAATCCTCGTCGCTTGGCACGTGGGTAGTGTTCCGCGCTTTTATATTTGCTTGTGTTTTTCTACCGTGTTTTTTATTCTTTCGAACCAGTATTTATTCCCGCGATGGCTAAGAAGAGAAGGAACCTGTCTTTGAAGAAGAAGAAACGACCCGGCAAAAAGATTTTGGCTAAATTTCAGGAAAAAATGAGATAAATCGAATTATTTATATGATTGATGTCGCATTCTCTCCGACTTCGAGATTCAAACACTTGAGTACGAACAATCGCAGGGCTTTAATCTAATTGTAAGAAGGTACTTTCAAGAGCCGATATTGCTGTTCATAATAGCAGTATAGATTCATTCTCAAGTCTTTTATACATACGAAAATATAAACTGGAATGCATTGTGACGTGTGGTACTAGCCCGGTTTGCATTAGTCGCTAAAATATGTCATCAATTTGTTACGTGTTCAGGTTAAATGATCGAAATCACTATTCGGCAATTTGCATTAGTGTTTACACTTTGTCGATCATAAGAAATATTCTTATCACTTATTGTGACTACCTAAGTATCCAAGGTAAGGTTACAAGGTATCTGGCAAAATTTACCATACAAAGTAAATATGGCGCGTACGTATTAGGCCACTAAAATACGCGCGTTTTGTTTTTAGAAATAAACTTGACGTAATTCTGGGGTAATCATACAATGCACACATTACTTACGAAACAGCCACCTACAAAACTGTCATCAAATCAGATACTACTGCCAAGTATGATTTATTTAGAAACTAATGATGATTTTGATATACTATAACTAATGACAAAAAAAAAAAAATTGAAATCAAAATTGAAAATGCAAAAAAAAAAAAAAAAAAAAAATTTGATTAAAAAAAAAAAAAATTAGAGTACGAGGTACTTGGTGGGCCCATGTTTATATTGCCATTACAACAACATTGATATAGCTCGACTTGTATTTTCTTGTGCTTGTTTTCAAAAGGCCCGCCAAGTACCACTACCTCCAATTTTTTTTTTTTCATTAAAATTGATTGTTTTTTTCAATTTCAATTTTGATTTCAATTTTTTTTTTTTTTGTCATCATTTGTTATAGTATATTAAAATCATCATTAGTTTCTAAATAAATTATACTTGGCAGTAGTATCTGATTTGATGACAGTTTTGTAGGTGGCTGTTTTGTGAGTAGCTGTCACATTAATATACTTGGCGAAACGTTTTTGCACGAGAGGTGCTTTTTGGGGATATCAGTACTTTTTGTGGGATTTCGCTTGAACATTTAAAAATTTTGCTCACTCGCTACGCTCGCTCGATAGATTTTTGGGATACAGAATAAATATTTGAGACGAAAATAATCGGTGGAAAAGGCAAGTTAGAGCTTTCTCATAATTACATGTATCAGGTCCAAGGTCTTTTACACATTACGAATAGGAAGTGGTGCTATTTTATAGTTTGGACGCCAAAGGGATTGATTTTTGATAAAATAAAACGTGACGATAAATTCTGGACCGAAAAAATGGAGAATAAATTAGCAGATTTGTTTCACTTTTGTTTGTTACCCGAGATCGTAGATTCTAGACGCGCCCGACAACTCTCAATCCGCGAACCCCCCCTCAAATCATCGAAGCCCAGAAGGCCGCGCGTAAGAAACAGTAAATTCACGACCGACAGACGACAAAAAACTGTAATATAAATATATATACATATGTACATAAATACAATAGCTTTGTACATAGCTTACGTGTAATACTTCTGTGATTTATGTTTAGTTAGTTATATGTATTACTATGCCAAAAATTTGCTAGTCATATCGTTATAATTATATATCTGATTATTCATTCCAGGAATACTTTCTGCAGTCTCACCGAACTGCGTGTATAGGGTGATTCAGAAAAAAAAAAATTTTTTTTTTTCCTTTTGAAATAGATTCAAAAGTTTCATTCAGGTATACAAAGACACTAGTTGAAATTTAAGATTTTAATATTAATATTAAGGGGTGGCGCATAGCACTTTTCGATTTTCCATAAGAATAACATAGGATAAATGTTGTTTGCTTCTTCTAGTTTTTATAACTAGCTAACAAAGCGTCGTGAAAAAAATCTAAAGACAGATATTTGTAGGAAATTGAATGCTCTACAAAAAAAGAAGCGTACATTTTACTTTAAATAGATGATAACTGATAATTAATTTTTGCAACAATGACGTACTACTTTCCATAGTTTGCGCTTTCTATAGAATTTATTTAGCCATATAATGTATACAATGCTCGATGTCTTGTTATGATATCAATTTTCTCGATCAAGATTACTGTCATGTTTCACTTATACTGTTTCAATTTAATTTCTATGAGATCCTTTTCATACAGATTTCGTGATTATGTTTATTAAGTTTAAACGAGTTTGATTTCACTTTCATCATTTTATATTATTTTTTATCATTTTGTATTTGTTTGGTGCAAACCCGATCATGGTTGGGAGGTAGGGACGGGTTAGGCGGGTCTCTGTTTGATAGCAATCTCCACGTGGTGAGACCTAGGAGATTGATGATATTTTCGTTGTTGTATCATGAATTTGCTAACAGCTATTCGTTGCAATTTTCAATTTGAAACGACCTGTGACAACGTCTGGCCGGTATTCATAAATAGTTACATATTATTTTCGAGACTGTATTAGGAACAGCTCTCAGCCGATCAAGCTATGCTTTGAGCTGACTCAAGACAGTCCTGCAAATCGAACCTGACTATGAATACCGGCTATTAGACTATTACCAGTCACGTGATCGCATTGCGTAGAAATACGGACGCCGGTGAATATAATTTTCGTTAAAATATTAAGAATGTATATCTATATCAACATACGTATGGGGAATTCTGCGTCACGTCAATCAAAAAATGACCTGGTATTTTTTCAATCTATTCATACTCTTTTTCACATGAAATAAAGGTAAAAAGAATCGATACGCATTTTGGTGTTCGTCCGAATTATGTTTGTTTTCGAAAGTTACAAGACAATCATTCAATTTCGATGCAAAAAGAGCGCGCATGTATCCGGTTCTATTTGACGTGAAGACATCATTTACAGTGCACTCGGAAGGTGAACGAATAAGCTTTCATAAAAAAAAATGTAATGTTAAACATTATTGAAAACTCCAATTTTTATAAACAATTCAAATGTTTTACAATTTTTACCTCATTAATGACAAGTTTTTGAATTATAAAAAAAATAGTTTCGGGTTCCTTATTAAATTCTGTATTACTAGTAAATTTTTCAAGTGGAATCTGAAAGGAGTCTACTTTTTTTTTTCTATTACTCATCAGGTGCTGCATCGTACCGAGCACGACACACTGGGCTGTTTAAAAGTATTTGAAACCGAATGCCCGTGATGGGGTGGAAGAAGCTAGTCCGCGTCACCCGCCCCACTCCGGCGACAGCTCGGCTGCTCCGTCTCACTTGTTTCTTTGCTCTCTCTCTCTCGCCACGGTTAACGCGGGAAGCGGAGTAGCCCGCGCTTTCTAGCTAGGCAACGCCCTTAACCCAACAGCTTCAACAACTCAAAATTGTCCATTTGCATTGCGTTCTTTCTTCTTTGTTAAGTATTGAGTAAAAAATTTGTTTGATTCTGTATATAAAACATTTTATAAGTCAAAATAGATTTGTTGGATAGACTCAGAATGTGAAATTCTGGTGGTAAGCCATATATACGGTTACTTTCGGAATACTGATCTTTCTAAATTTTACAATTCTGAATAATGACCCTTCTACATTCTGGATATCTGATTTCCGCCGTTTCTAGATGATGAAGTTCTAACTTTTATTTTTATAATATTTGGACCATTGAGAATATGAAACTTTCTACAAATTCGTTCTCTAGAATATTGACTCTATACATTATTAAATTCTGCATCTCTGAATTCTTGGATTAACGTTTTCTGAAGTAAGTGGGTTCGGATAATAGAGCCCTCTACTAAATACATTTTAGGTAAACTACAGCTTTTTATTGGGCACTATTCGGGACTTAAAATTTTTGATAGTATCTGTTCTCTCATATTAGTTATTCGAGTTTATTAAATTCGGAATTCTGGCCATTCTGATTTTCGGTTTTACTAATTTCTTACCCCCACCCAACAATATGACCTCTGTCCCGATTTTCTGGTGGATTCATACGTATTACAAGTCATAATTAAATAACTATACATTTAATTTGTTTCTTCGAAAGTAGAAATCAAAATTGACAAGGAGTAGGCGTATGCAAATTATTTTTAGACAAAACTTATTTGGCTATACCTTCACCTAAGACTGCCTTACTCTTTAACCAGAAGCATATATCAAAGTAAATACTCACTGGAAGCTTCTAAAAAAGTATCATACCACTGTACGGGTATTACAGGATCTGGTAGTTCTCGCAAAAATTTCTTAAGTGAACTTGCGACACACTGAGGACTGTAGTTTGACAGATTTACATTGCTCACATCTGTGAAAAAATGTAATATTATGCACACACATGTTTACTAGCTTATTTACAATAAGATTAAATTACAATGTTCAAAATTTCGTGTCGACTATATCAGCTTCCAATATTCTGTCATGTGAAATATTGAATAATCGTGTTGATGACGCGGAATAACTGACAGAATTAGCTTTGTGAGACCGAAATAAGAAGTTGAGAAACAATGCCTTATTTGATCTTTGTACTAGTTGTATAAACTTCAGGATCTAGTTGAGGTAAACCCTCCGTTGCAACGAGGTTCTTTCAAGTCTTCAATAATAGCAATTTTTGGATACATTTTTATAAACCGTCTTTTGAGATATTTGTATGGGACTCGGTTCTTACTTCACGTTATGAACAGCTTTGTGACATTGTCGTATGCCTCCTCGTAAACATTAATAAATGAAATATTCCATAGCTGATTTTTTTTTTTTAATCTAATATTTCGAAAACTACTGGGCCAAATGGATCCAAAATCTAATCAGTTTCGAGTTGAAAAAAGCCCCGTTGAATGAAACCAAAATCATCCAAATGCGTTCATTCATTCTTGAGATATCATTGGATGAAAAATTGATGCACGCACACGCGTGTATCCATCTGAAAATGCCAAAACATGGCATGGCGTGAAGTATATGTTAATCATATTCTTTACGTGCATCAGATTGAAGAGTTAAGCGCATGTCACCAATCACCACAAGCAGTGCTGTTATGTTTATGGAAACCGCCAATGACTGTCAATGCGAACAGCGATAGGCCGTGGCAAACTTTGTAAGATATTAGCATAGGTTTTGCCACAATTTGCCATCCTATAAGAGCTAGTTACTATTTATACCAATACTTCGTTGGTGACCGTACAGCGGCCAGTACCGTCCCCTGTTCTTCTGGCTACGTGTGGTAGTGGATTACCCACCACTTTAGTTACAACTGTACAATTCCAAACCATGCGAACGATAAAGCCAACCGTTAGTAAGTTCTGCTACTTTACGTGTACTTATTGATACAGAATGAACAGATTCGTAAGTAGATAAATTCTCACCGTCAATTATCTTTTGGCGAAGTTCAAGCATTTGCTCGTTAGGAGGTGTACTTTGATAAACTTTGTATAAATCCAGAGTATTGTCAGTTAAAGCATGATCCTCAAGTACATGGGTGCACCTCTCGACCAAGATCGGTGCTGTGTGCGTTGTTGTATCAAATTGTGAGCACAATGCTAGACCAAAGACTGAAAAAGAAAAGCCGGGTGGATGGTTGTTATAGATATGCAAACGTAGGTGTTCGGCACTAAATCTATGAGGTTAGAAACATTTGGTCACCTGTATTGAAGTTGGTAAGGTGAGAATCACCGTCCGGTGGTAAGCAATCAGATGGTAACCCAGTAGCAGAACATGTTCTGTGAGCAACCAGTCCACACGCTGTGGGGGAAAATATTTCACAATTATTTATTCCACAGCTGTCCCAGACTGTATTCAGTAATATACAGTGGTGGATTCCGACCGAATTCAGGTAACCCATGTCATCTGCTACGCTGGTTAAATAGATTGTGGCAGATGATACCAGTGGCCTTGAATCGGTCAGAAATCACCTATGTATGTAGATGCCTGCAGCACATATGAATTGGAAAATGTCAACATGATTATTTCAGAGATGATTGTTAAATTATATCAAAACGCAGGTCTCATGAAAATTAAAAATTTATGTACCTTGACAAAAGAAGCCTTGATGCAGCAGTCCGCGCAGATATTTATTACATTTGACACATCTTTCGAGGACACTGAAGCTACGAGGTACGAGGGAATGACGAATTCCGCTCTGTGTTATCGTTGAGGGTGATGTCGCACCTAGGGTATTCTGGGTCGTTTCTCCGGGCGTCGTTTGTTGTATATTAGCAGTCGGAGTTGAATTTTGAGGTACAGAATGACACAATTCTTCGATACACAGCAATATATTCTTCTGGTGAAACTCATCTTTTATTCCCATATTCTAAAAAGGGAAGTTCATAGTACATAATACAAAACACTTTCGCAGTTTGCAGTAAATTCGTCAGTATGAGACATGAGATTAGTAAAATTTTGAAAAGGGACGATTGATGCTTACCACAAGCTTATCCCGGTCCAAGTGGAACAAGTCACTTCCTTTGATATCCTTGGACTTGAAGACGTCTGCGTAACGATAAAGGTTCAAGGCTGACATCCATTCAACCACATTCGAGGCAGTCCAGTCGTTGACCGGCTACAACAGAAAGTAAATTGGCGAGTAAGCTTTGTCAACACTACAAGCCTGAATGAGAAAGATCAAAATTGCACTTCAAGGTAGTACCCGTACCTTTTCCTTATCATACGTAGTGCCAGAACGTGCTGGATCCTTGTCTATCCATTGACATAGATGTTGTTCGTTGTACTCGGCGCAGACAAGGTGAAAACATGCGTGGCACTCTGTTGGGCACAAAGAACCGCACATACAACAACAAAGATTTGTCACATTAGCGGATACCTTGAATAGTCCCTTTTTATTGCAACTGTTATTAATTGAAGTATGACTACGCACTGCACCGCTACCTTTAATGCTATTATTACTGCTGATATTACTGTTATTACTAGCACTAGGATAGTCCAACGTTCTCGATCCCTTTATCGACACATCTGATTCGTCATTGTCCATTTTTCGGCATTGCGCTTTCGACACATCCTCTAAACTATTGCACCAGCATACAACACGGTGAAAAGACAGAGGGCGAGCACAGCTGACTCTACCTGAACCAGGTAGGACAAACGGGATTTCATCGTTATGACTATTGAACTGGGTAGCTGTGTTAGTAACAGTATTTGCCTTGTCATCTTTATCACCATCTCCAGAATTAAAACATGTCGTGGCATAACACGCCTGGACGTCGTAGGTTGGCAAGGACTCTGACTCAATTTGTGGGTTTCTAGTGGTTGGAGACAGCTTAAGATTGGCATATCCATGGGAGTGTAACGATTTATTCAGCACATTCTCACCATTTGAGTTGCCGAACATTCGTGAACATATTTTTAGTTTGCCACCATTCTCAATAATTGTATCACTACCTAGATGATGGTCCCTGGGACCTTGACGCAACATATAATTGTCTGCATCAACCGTAAGAAGCCTGGACCTTACCGGTGTGGACTTGAGTTCGTTCACCAAGAGACTAGGACTGCTGTTTGCCAGATTATTACCGTCTTCGTCATCGTCATCCTGATCGTTGTTACCATCCTCATTGCATGCATTTGTCACAGTCCCGGAATGCGACTGGGTGACAGTTGTGCCTTTGACTTGGTTCATCGCGAAACTCAACTTAGGTGCCTTTATTGCTTTTCATATTTTTCATGTTTTTCATTTCATCAACGCAATGCTACACGAATCGTAAGAGCGAGGAAGACAGTTCTTGTCGTTAATTGGCATGAATATAAGTATCGATTGGATTTCCGTCAACATTTGGCAAATAGTCTAGTTATGCGTGATTCAATGGAGAAATTTACCTTACACCGGATGAAATAAAGATAATACTCTTTTGGTGCACTATCATCGTGGCTGTTTAACTGAATAAATCATTTGGAAATACTTCCGCAATACAAGCAAACGTTATGCTCAGAAGTATATATCATCGTACGAAAAATCTTCCTGGAAATGGACACAATTCAACACTTGCATCCGACACCAATTGTTTCCTCCAAGTATACATGGGTGAGTGTGTATAACCAGGCGTTGATTAATAATTTTGCACTTCCTTCTCACACTTCACTTGTGTCGTCCACCGATCATCATTCCGTCGGACCTTGCCAAATATCGGCAATATTTGACTGTTATCGCAGTATATGTATGTATATCGTTGGAATTTTTTCGATGGCAATTTATACTGTTAGGTCTTGCTGTCGTTACTGCCGTTGTTACAATGACTTCGATATAGATTCCTTGAAAGTTCTATTTTTCCGCTTGTGAGTTATTTTATAGAATATCGTGTGCACTGATGTGTATTCCATTCCTTGCCTTATTAAGGGGGAGAGCGGTTCTTGTATAATTTTACATACGTTCGTGGTGCTCCGTGGCGATTCCGTGTAAGCCGTATTATGTACATTTATAATCAATGTGTGAACCGCGTACAGGCATGCACACGAATATATATATATACATGCATAATACGAACATGTCTATCGTTCGAGGTGAGTCCGACATTAATTTTATGTCTCAGGAATAATAACAGGACCAAAGAGATGCACAGTAAAAGACAGATCAAGGATAGTAACACCCGCGCAGGATTCTTGTGTAAATTCGTACAGTTCAACAGCTCATCATGTCGAAATTTATACAGGCGCTGAGTGGTAACCAGTCGCGTGGCCGAGGGCGTTTGATATCCAACAGAGGCGAGAGAGACGGGACAGAGAGAGGAAGAAGGGACTGATAGAAGTGGGAATGCGAGAACCAGGGAGTATAAACGCAACGAGCAGGGCAGGCAGGATGGACGGGCGGAGAGATGCGAGGTTGGATGGAATTGGATGGAGGGAAGGGGAGTTTGCGTTCACTTCAGCCCACCTAGGTATGTATGCGGATGCTTGTACATGCATACGCATAGAATGGCGTCGAGGATGGAACAACCCGTGTGCACACGAGATAAGCGGTGTAGGGGTTACAGATGTTCGAGCGCGAATGAAAAGCGCGTACAGGCACGACAGAATCGACAACGACGGCTCGCAGTGTAGGACGAGACGGCCTTAACTAGACCGGCCGGTTCGAAAACTTCAGTCAATAGACAGCAGGCCGATCACACAACAAGAACGTGCGACTCGGTCAGTGTCGCCTCGTGCTCGGGT
The DNA here is from genome assembly GCF_021155775.2 of Neodiprion pinetum. Classification (NCBI taxonomy): domain Eukaryota; kingdom Metazoa; phylum Arthropoda; class Insecta; order Hymenoptera; family Diprionidae; genus Neodiprion; species Neodiprion pinetum. The sequence continues at coordinate 35,947,044 of NC_060236.1, read as the reverse complement.
ATAATCGTGCCCAGCTGGTAGCAAGGCTGGGATAGGAGGGAAACGTGGGAAGGATGACTGAATGACATTCGTTTACAGCTTTTTCAACTGGTTCCTTTCGCTACGCAGCAAGTGCAATTCCCCTTGTAATTGTTAAACCAATCAAAAGACGGATAAAGTATGATAATTCCACGAGGTGCGTAGCAAGCAGCGTCAGTTATAACGTAGAAAAGCCGATTAGATAAAGGCGACACGACGATGCCCGAATGGTAGCGCGTAATACGTGAACCGTAGGAGCATTTCGATCTGCGGCCGCACACGGCGTGGTTCTGTCAACAAGATAATGCGCCAGTTTCCTCGGCTTCACCTACTTATTTCATGTTCAGGTCAAGTCGATAATTACAGAATACTGCAAAGTTCCTTTCTCACATCCGCGCTTTTTCATAATCAGCGATCAAATATGTGCACGCCAGGGTAGTTGTGCTTCCCCTAAATTTATGCCAGTCTTTATGCACCTGTACACGTATATATTTACATGTGCAGCCAAATCACGTAGCAACGCGTTAAAGTTCCGATCCAATTGCCTCGCTAGAATAAATGCTTGATGAATAAAAATATTGAGCATAATCACAAGAAAATAATGACCAGATATTTTTCAGTAACTACGGGATAACGGAACGTCGGAGTACACCGCAGTGTCGCACAACAAAACGTGTACGGACAGTGATGTCCATTGAAGGGGTGACAAATGGTATGAATTCTAGGAATTTACAATTGCCATTTGGTAGAAACCATGGCATTTCTTCATCGAATGAAAATGCGTTGGAGTGTTTTTTTTTTCAGAAATGTAAATAGAATGGGGCTGTTGAGCCCTTTCTCGCTTTTGAGATACCTGGACTCCGATATTTGGAGATATATACGATAACGTCAAAATCGACTAGGGCACCCTTTGCGACTATGTAGAACTCCTACCCTTACCGACACATCAAACTCACCCTATTTACCTATATTAAATAAAGAAACGAACGGAAAGGGTTCAAATTTCGACGGTGCATCGCTCTTCCGTAGCGGTATTCAGGACAATTACTCATAATCCAGAAATCGTTAAAAATAAAATGTGTGGTTTTTTGTCACGTGTCCACTAACCCCACATTTCAGGGGCCGATAAGTGTATAGTTGAGATACTTTCCGCAATTTCGGAAAGAATGAGGAGTAAAATGAGCCATCGTGAGACTGTTTTCATGCAACATCGAAATCGCTAGACGAAAATTAGGAATTACAATAATTTGGTAAAAAAAAGATGCTCTCACGATCACCTGGGTGCACGGCCAAGCTTTCTTGGTTGGAATGTTTTCTGGTTGGGACCGTTGAAATTTGAACACTTTTTGTTAGTTTGTTTATTCAATATAGGAAGAAAAAGGATGAGTTTGCTCGGTCGGTAGAGGGAGGGGTGCTACATGCTCTTAATGCCTTGAACTTCCAGCTAACTTGTTTTCGGTCCGAAGCGAAATGCGAGCTCCATCAGGGATGAGTTGAGAGATGACCGAGATGACCAACGCCCCCAACAACCCGGTTCACAAAATTAAACTGAACAACGTCCTTGCACGGATCAATTGTGAATAGAGTAATAGCTAATGTAGTAGTAAAGTAGGTAATGTGCTACTACTCTATTCACATTGCTCCACGCAAGGACGTAGTTCAGTTTAATTTCGTGAACCGGGTTTTTTAAGACGTTGGTCATCTCTCATCTCATATCTGGCTCCGTTCTATACGAATTATGTGACAATGACTGGCCATGCAGGTGACATGAGGACAGGAGTATATCACATAATTTATATATGTAGTAATCGAACTCGCATTTTGTTTCGGACCGAAAACAAGTTAGCCGGAAGCCCAAAGCATGGATGAACAATTATTGTACAATCATACATACAGTTTGATCAGTCTAGTCTTAAAAATCTATTTTTTTAATCTACAACGGATTTGGGGTAAGGCTGTGAAAACTGTTGAAACAAGCCAGAGTCGAAGTTTTGACAAAGATGAGAGTTGATCTCGTAAACACAATCGGTGAAAACAGTTTAAGGTAATTTGATTTCAGATCAGTCGATTTTCGCCTGTCTCCATTGGGAAAATGCGGTGTGGCCTGTGGGTGTGACCTGCACCATTCTATCGTGTACGCTCCGTTGGCTAGTTTTAAGAGACCTCATCGAAGAATATCTAGGTACACGTACGGAAATTGATCCTGCGACAACTAAGACTTCTTCATCGACAGTTACTTTGGCAATGGGAAATTTCAGCGCGTCGCTCCTTACCTCTCAGACGGCATGTTGCGGGCTGAAATTCTCGATTACCAACGTAATCGACTAGGGAGAAAAAATTAATTGTCACAAAGAATTTCTGCATGTGCACTCAGAAGGGTGTTGCTTATTCACCCTAATTTTGAACGTACAGGGTGGCCACTAAATCTCAATCACAAAATTCCCCAACTTTTCCAGGTTTTCCAGACAAAAATCTTAACTTCCCCTGACCAATTCCGATAAATTGTTTCTAGCAAATTGATAAAAATATATGTATTTTTCATATATTTCTTGTTTAATGACCTACGAACTGTCACTTGGGTCACGCTGTCCCATTTAGGCGACGTGCACAATCGTCTGTAGGGTAGTATTTAAGAATATTCAAAGTTTGAAGAGAACCTTCCAGCAATGATAAAAAAAAATTTGACTTCGATCTAATTTATCTAAGGTTTAAAGAAATTGTGGGATGCATTTGTATGAAAAAAAAATATAGTAAACGATTCCCCGACTTTCTACAAAAATCCCTGACATTTCCCCGACTATTCCAGATTTTCAGAATTTCGTGACATTACCAGGTTTTCCAGAATTCCCTGGTCAGTAGCCTACCTGATGTAGTAATAATTCTATACCACAATAATTACGGTACATAAAATTCAGAGCAGATGAACTTTGATAAATCGTGTAATATCCTTGAATGTGAGTTCCCCAGGATGAAATTTTCATTACTTGCAACAATGCTAACGTTCATCTAGGTATCCCTGTATTCTTTAACTCGACTGACGACAATTCAAATGTTTTCCACACGGTACATTCTTATGATCACTCAAGGCGTCGTTTGTCAATTTTAGGTGGCTTAGTTTATAATGTCTGAAAAGTGGCTCAAAATCATCTTCGGCAACTTGAGATTGTTCTGGGCTGTATTCTAGGAGTTTATGAGGGGTGATTGAGGTGTTTTTTTTTTTATTAATTTGGCTTTCCTATTGATCTAAATGATGGTTATTGCTATTGATGAGGGAAAAGAGAAAATCAGGGCTGTAGGGTCAGCCTTTCGAATAATGATACAAACGTGCAATGAAAAGGCATTGTAAGAATTGTTTACAAGCTAGCTCAAAATATGACTCAATAGCCATATCTTAATGGACCCTCTGCTCGCAATTACATAATAAATGAAGATAAAATGATAAATACATATGTGATGCTTGCAGAACTCTAAAGCTGTCATAGGTACGCAGCCATAGTGTAACCATAAGAGACAACATAAGATAAGGTGAAAGAATGTCAGTTCTTTAGGATGCATAGGTACACCATTGGTACACATTCAGAGATAGGATACAAGTTCTAAACTGACTATTGCCATGCACTCTACGGTTTGATATTCATTATCCTACAATTATGTGCCTATGTGAACTAGAAAAAATGACCGACATTTAGATTTGGATGAGACGACTAAAATAGGATCATATGCTTATTTTTCGCGAATTTATGCAGGGTTGTAAACAATATATCGAAATATCACATTGTAAATTACCTTTACATTTGACTCCCACCTTTCCGGTCCCCCAAATATAATCGTTACCTTGAATATAGAGAATGAGACAGTTGAGAGTAGTTGACCGAATAATCATTTGATATTTTAAACTAGCTGCAGCTTTCTGTGAACGTGACAATACTTACAATGGATGCAGAGTATAGGAGTCACAAAATAAACTTCATAAATGGTATGTTTGTAATTCAAAGCTTCCGTGGCACCTGATGTTTCTGTTACATAAGCTGTAACAATGCAAATAATGGATAACTATTAGTGCACTAAGGTGGCTTTGATATCGTCTTTAGATCATTGAATCAAAATCTCTTTTTAAAAATTTCTCAAATATTTCAGGGAGGGAGAGACAATCAGTAGGGCTCAGAAGAATGGAACATTTACTGTTCTGACTCCAGAAGATGTATTACCAGTTACTTTATACATGTTTAAAATGAATACTTTACCATCTGATCCATTGTTGAGCCTAATATACGGCTCTTCGTCTATGCGGACGTTTGTGTACTGCGAGATACTTTCCTTCAGCATTAGGACTTCCACAATAATACCTAGAATTATTGGCCTTTATTATTAGTATCACGCAACGTACGATTACCGAGAAGTCACAGAATGTGAAGAATATCTTACCGAATTAAAAACCTGATGAGGCAAACAGCTCGACGTCCAGTATTTTCTATTGAGAAATAACTTTTCACCCCTTGTGTAACAGATTCACAAGTTCGAGACATGGGTGGATTTCCACCAATTGAGCGTAACCAAGTCACCTGATTATAAGCTTGTATATTCTTCTCAGATGCTTACTTCTCGTTAACCAAGCAGAAGGTTGCCGTCTTTGAAAGTAACTTTAATATTACTGTTATGCATAATTTTCCAAAAACTCTATTTTTTTTGACATCAAACGACGTTTGGCTGTATAATGCCAAACGATTATGGCATCTGGTATCTGGGAAAGCAGTGGCACTTCCAGTATTGCAGATTGCTTTTTCTTCTCAAAGTAGTCTTTTAAAGCTACGTGAAAAAATCATTTAAACATCAAAGTGAGTTTAATCTTGATTACATACAGCACTGTGCATCATTATTGCCACTCTGAAACTATCAATACAAAATTGTGGCGCGATGCCGATCAATCAACTCAATTTGTGGCAACGTAACAGCGTCTATCACATTATAGTTTATTAGTACTGCAAAATCACAAATGTTAGTAATCCGAACGGGTTTAAAGGGACCGAATTGATCTATCTAACCTACGAAACATTTAGGCACAATATATTTACACATTTTTGTGATTTTCCTAATCAGAATCCCATCTAGGGTTGGAAGCGATTGTTTAGTACGAAGCCACAACATTTGCAGTACGATGAGGTAGCCTCGATTTTATAGAGCGAAAATAAGGATAGGAATGGGGAAACTTCGGATCTACTACAGAATAAAGCTCGTGGTTGCTCGCCCGCGGTCACTCGCGGTAGAGTGCGACGATGTCGCGTGCGTGCGTGTACACACGCGCACGCACGCCATGCACGTACACATACCCACACGCGCGCGCATCGCTTGCGCACATGAATCAGTGGAATGTGTATGTGAAATTGTCGCTACAGTGCAAAATAGCAACTGGCCATGTTTACATCCATGGGATGTAGAAAAAGGAAGGATCAAGTCCCACGTCAAACACGGTGATTGCTGAGGCAGTCTGTCAGTATGCTATTTCCGATATTTGCCACCAGAGGCGATTGCACTGCACAACCCACATTGACGGTGCTATACCACTGTGTATTCAGGTGTGCCATACACAAGAAGTAAGACCACGGTCTTCTACACAACTCTGGGCACTCCTATCACTTTACCATGGAACACGACGTAACCGTATTGAAAGTGCTGCAATCTCGAAGACTGGTGCTGGAGGCCAATGTGCAAGAAAGAGCTGCAATCTCGGAGATCGGGTTGTGCGGGGTGTGCAATAAAGAGGAATATATGAAAGCCTCCCCTTCAATATCGCCAACTGCCATTTTCAGGTCAACCTTTTAGATGCGGAGTGCCTAGACCGTCAGTAAGACTTATAATAGTTACATTCTTGTCTCTCATGATTACTGAACTAGTGCTGGAACCATGGAGATTAGAGTACAGGAGTCCAATCTCTGTATTGAAGATGTGTCTGCGAAATCATGAGAAATAAGGGTTCCGCTGTTACGTGCCAGCCGGTATCCACGGCGGCGCCCTCCCTGCGCCCTACCTGACCAGCGTGCAGTTACCATAAGAGAGCCTTACGTGCTCTTACCGATAGTCGTAGATTAATACTAACACACATAGTTACCATCATAACGTCCAAATTCTTATATCGATAGTTCTCATACGCTAGATTAACCGTTATTTTATCAGTCATATTAATAACATACATGGTATGTACATTTTTTCCCATTTAACCGTTATACCTTTCAACATTAGCTTTCACATAAAACCTTTGATTTACGACCTCAACCGTAATAACCTAAAGTAATAAACACCTGCAGTAATTAAGATAATCAAGTAGACTAAACACCGGAAACATGGGAAGAGAAATCACGGATAGTTCATAGATAAAGAAACCCTTATTCTCAGAATTCAGGATAGCGCCTTCATTTTAATAACGATAAGACCAATTAACGCTCCGCCGCTTGCTTCTCTAAACCAACTACCTCGCGCTAATCCACCACCGAGATCTCATGCACGAATCAGAAATCTTACCCTCAATTATTTCATCATCCTTGACCAATCATCCGAGACCCGCGAGAAACCGCGACTCCTTTTGAACTCTTCCTACTTTTCCTCTAATTCAAACCTTTCGAGAAAATAGAATCATCAGAAGAACTTCAGACATCATAGAGAACAGATCAGATCTCTACCAAAATCCTAGAATAAAATCATTATAAGTCATTCAGAACCTTCGAGACTTGTAACAGTTTGTCACTGCGATAGTGATTAACACCAATCTGTACCACGATTGTAAACCTACCATCGAGAACTGGAAGGAGACCGTTAATAAATGTGTAATTAACCCAAGTGTTGTCATAAATAATTATTTCAATCACGCATAGTGATGGTTGGCACGAGCCCTACCTAACGAACTTTCAGAATTGTAGGCGAGTTGAACGAGAAGATCTGAGGAGCTGATCAGCGGACTCCCGAGATTTACATACACCAACTACGTAAGTCAGGAGAACGATTTAAATCACGCGGCGAATCAGAATCGACTTGAAACGTTCCTCTCGGAACGTAACACCGCTACAGCAGCGTTGTCGTCACTCTGGACCGATAGCTATATGTATATTAAATATAATAGTCTCCATGAGGCCGCACATATTTACGTTTATTATAATTATTATAATTTTGGTCAGTGTATCACTGTATTACTATATTTATAGGGTCAGAACGTCCGGAGCGACGCTGGTGATAAAACCGTGCACTATTAAACTTCGGAGTTTCGCGGACGCCTTTTCTGCCTCTCCGCCTTGGAGATTGGACTCCTGTACTCTAGTCTCCATGGCTGGAACGATACTCGCATGGCTAGGTGTATAGTTGGCTTTCCGGAGAGAGAGAAAGAGATAGCATGGTAGGAAGTGTTGTCTGTCTCGCACCAGTAGAGTCTTTCAAAAAGCTTATACATCAAACTTATTCTAACCTTTAGGCTGTGACAGCCACCATCCGCGATGAACGTTACATCAGTCACGCGAAAATTTGACGCGACTCTAACGTGTTTCTATTACAGGCACGTACCCGAGCGAATAGCAACAGCGTTTTAGTAGAGGTTTTAAATAAATCAAAAGAAGGTGTTAACTCTGAAATAAGTGAAACAATAAATTATTGCCCCGCAAACGATTCTGTATCGATATGTGACGGGATTTATTGCAAATATTGAACCAATTATGTATAATTGTCGGCTAAATACATGTAAAATTTTTTATAATTTTATTTTTTATAAATCTGTTCACTATAAAACAATTCTAACTGCACTTCAATCATATACAGACGAAGTGCGCACAATCCATTAATAAGATTAGATTAGGTTCACGGTTCGGCGGCTAAACTCACAACATTAATGCCGAGGGCTAACCAGTGGCTAACTCCTATATATTATAGATTCTTGGTGATCGGTCAATTAAGAAAACGTAATTTTAGTTAACGTTTCGACCCGGATATGGGCCCTCCTCAGAACGATTTATTTTAAAAAACTGTCAAAAATAACAAAAAAAGAATTTTATAGTATAAATCATGGTACTAGAAGTAATCGGACCTAATTATTGTAGATGTAATACTCTTAGAGCTATTAAATATTGTTGATAGTAAGACCTTATGATTAAATGAGATAAGGATGTTTTTTGGTGTTATTTACCTTTTGAATTAAGTAAGTGTAATAAGATGTAGTCGAATTCACAATTACAATTGGTGGAAACAGTGTTCTTTTGAGTGACGGTAGACAATGTCAATCTTCAAGTTATTTTATATGTGAGAGTTAAAAGTTGGTAGTCATTAATTAAAAAGATTAAAGAAGTATGTTTCTTCACAGTCAGTATGTCATAGTGTTAAAAGGTAATTAAAGAAGGTCGTTTTAGCAATGAAATTAATTCACAGGTGTCAATTAAGTGGAGGTAGGCTCATTATAATTAAGTTCTACATGTCTAACGAAAGATTGTTGGTTGAACCAATTGGATCAACAGGTGAATAACGACTGATGGGAGAAAACAATATAATCCAGAGTGAAGGTGAACCTATTATAAACAATTATACAAAAAAAAAAAAAAACAATAAATATTTTGTAAGAAAAGTTATGTAGAAAGGACTGTAAATGGAGACGAGATAATTTAAAAAAAAAAAAAATAAAAATAAAAATAGTTAAGGTTAAACAATATTTGTTGTGTGGGCAGAGATTAGAGGTTTGTAAATATTGCTTAAATGTTCAACGTCTTGTCTGAGATTAACGGAATTGGTGTGACCTACAATGTTGCACATTTCTAATAACAGTCTTCTATAGTAATTGTTTTCTTCACAAAGGATGTTTGTGTTGTCGTAATTAAATGTGTGCTGTTTATCGATACTATGTTTCGTTAGAGCTGTGTGCCGTTCTTCAATCTCATGTATGTTGCGTTGGTGTTCCCTAATTCTAGTATTGAGATGTCGACCCGTTTGACCTATGTAGACTTGATTGCAGTCATTGCATGGTATTTTATACACGACATTAGATCGTTTGCCTATGGGGATCTTGTCTTTGCCTGTATCAAAAACTAGTTGTAGGTCTTTTGAATTTTTTCCAACAAACTTTACATTATATTTAGCGAATAAACGATTAAGTGACTCAAATAGGCCGGCTACATATGGAATTTATATTATTACACTTACTTAATTCAAAAGGTAAATAACACCAAAAAACATCCTTATCTCATTTAATCATAAGGTCTTACTATCAACAATATTTAATAGCTCTAAGAGTATTACATCTACAATAATTAGGTCCGATTACTTCTAGTACCATGATTTATACTATAAAATTCTTTTTTTGTTATTTTTGACAGTTTTTTAAAATAAATCGTTCTGAGGAGGGCCCATATCCGGGTCGAAACGTTAACTAAAATTACGTTTTCTTAATTGACCGATCACCAAGAATCTATAATATATTACATACGAGGTCGAGAATTCTTATTCATCAGCTAACTCCTATACCTTGCCTACTCTATTTAAAATATCGCTATGGTCGATACAGTTTGCGAGTTGTGTTGAAACAAGACGCAGAGTTGCCAACTTTTGAGGTGAATTTTAGGTTACTCTACAGATCCCGCAGACCTACACCTATTTTACTACTTCGATATTTAAACCTGAAGCATTACATTTCCTTTCTAGTAATTGTATCTTCTTCATTCCAAAACAAATCAGTAAATTTTAGGTTATGAACATTTGTAGAATGTATTTCCTGACAGTTATTACATTATTCAAGCATCTATATTTCAAAAGTTGTTAGTGCTTGAGTTTTATTAGTTGAAATTCATGAATATTTGTTTTTTAATACATCCGAACGATGTTAATAAATGGATATCAGCACGATTAACCTCAGTTGCACCTTTGAAACCAAATTTAATTCATTATCTTTGGTTTCAATTTTTTTATACAATCGATAACCCATCCTTGAATCACACAGTTCAACACAGAAAGGTAGCGTAGGTTGTATTCAATAGAAGGCTCTAATCATATTGTCGTCTGTCATGAAGGTATAAGTAGTTGAAATAAAGTATAAACTTAATACGGTACAAAATACCCGTAATTGTGGCATATACTGGACCGACATGGCTAAAATAAAGATAACCACATAATTTATACAGCTGATATAATAATATGCTCTACAATTGCACTATTCACGTTTCAAACAATCTGTATTTTATTTTGTTATAATTAAAATATACATTGTGTCATGGTGAAACAAGCGAAATAGTAACTAATAGTAACAAAATATTTGCATCATTTTCATTTCTTTCGACACGCATCTCTTCGCTACAATTATTATTATTATTTTATTATTTCTCTCCGTTTGATATATAATTTTTTTTTTCAATGAATTTACATCACACTTCAAGAATACGGTATACATAGTATACATGATTAATTTCAAAAGCATAACTTGACTTGGAATATTTTAGAATGAAACACTTGTATTCCATGGTTCGCGTCTAACGCGACTTTAGTAATTTCATGTTCAATCCAAGTCAAATGTATTGTTGCTTTTGTATTACACAAAGCAACCATTTTACGAGAATTAAAGCTTTGTCAGCCTTACAAACTTATGACAAACTTTCAATATATAATTTGAATGAAGTTTGTATCTTTTTTTCTTCTCCTTTTTATCAATGTTCACATCATTCCCTTTACACTACCAGACCCAACGATCATACATTGCTTAATCATCATAATGCAGTTTTGTGGTATTTGATTGTATTTTTGGTATGATTTTATGTGAAAATATGTTACGTTCACTTGACGCCACTACCGTCTACTTACATATGATATATTACCGTGTAATACCACTGGTAGTATTTTAACATGACTGGCAATTATAAATGCCGGGGGGACGAATCAAAGGTCTTACTTCGAAGCTCAATGTAATAATTCATGATTTATATCATGAGTTTTTTGCAAAAAATAAAAAAAAAAATTCAATATTTTGTTCTTATGTCGTATGCTAAGTCGCGCTGTAGCCGATGACGAAACGAAAATTCAATTTTCTTCATTTTAAGACAATTGCGCAAAGTTTATGAATTACATACAGAGAGAGTGAACGAGAGAAAGAGAAATATTCGTAAATGAGTATTAATCTATATTTCATGGTCATATGTGCTCGTAATACAGGCACACCTTGTACTTATAACAAGAAATGAATTAAGTAACTCATTCTCATTGCATCACTTTGTGTGCGCACACTTCACATTCTTTCCACAAATTCTCAGGTATGCATAAGCATCCAGAAGCATCAAGATAGAGATTTATATTCACAATAGAAAATCGATTTTTCTTTATCTCTCATTGTGGTATCCGATATGGTGAATCAAATTCATTTTTTAACATAACTCTACAACTTTATTTGGGAGTTGCTATTTTTTTATACCATGATATTTTAAATTATATACTGTCTTTTGTTAATGCCTATACAAGGAGCTTAATTGGCAGGTGAGATAATCCAGTTACTTCCCCTTCCCTATCTTGCCTTGTTTTTTTTTTTTTTTTTTATGCTGAATTTTTTTACATAACTTTTGTTATATAAATAAGTATATTTCTTTCGAAATATTTTAATTTTACACCCTAGCACCTAATTGTTACATAAACTAATTATACAAGTTACATTGCAGTGTTCAACTAATTTTTCAGTTAATATTATTCATTCTACGAGTTAGAAACTGTGCTTTTAAGGGGTTGTTTTGGCCTGTAATAGGTAGCTTCATATTCTCAGGTGAAGAGTTTTAAGGGCATGAGTAAAGTGACATCAACATGTGGTTCGTGCGTTTTTACCATGGCATTGAATTATTGTTAGTTGATTGTAAACGATTTTATCTCAATGGTTTCTTTTTCCAAATTAAATCAAATTATACCTTAAAAAATTATCATATACTGTGATCTTTTGCACAGAATGTTTGGTCGTTATGGTAGACAGTACAGCTTGGCTCATTTAATGGATAAGTGAATGAAAAGAACTCTGTGATAATCAGTTCCTTTAGGTGGATCGATTGGGTATAGAAGTAGACGCTGTCCATTGCATAGGAACGAGGATAGGTGTGTGGCAAGGGATAAATAAGAAGTTGGCAAGGTTCTCCTAAAGAAGAAGGGAACCATCGCATCAATCTCTTGGGAGAAAACAATCCAACCCTACTCACTTTTGAGAGTATACTCTTATATCAATTAATATTTATAGGACATCTGATGTTGCCTTTGCCCTGCAGTTCAGCTGACTTCTCGCATGTTTCCTGTTATGCCTAATAAGGCTGGTGTCTCTGGAACTGCCGCGGCCCTTGCCCATTGCCTCGCGGCTTAGCCTGTGTCGAATAGCCAGCATTCTCATAGCCCTCATAACCAGTGTAGTCATAGGCGGCGTAGGAATCGTCGTATCCGCCCTGGTATCCATTAGCGTACTCTGGTATATAACCATAACCACCGCCATAATAGCCGTATCCCTGATTACCCCAAAACCCTTGTCGGCTAGCCTCGGGATTGACCTTGACTTTTTTTACATCTACCTCCTTTCCATTAATTATCTGCTTCGGTGTTTTTAGTAATTTATAAACAACTTCCCGCGAATCAAATGTCACAAAGCAGAAGCCCTTGCGCTGGTTCTTAAGCTTGTCGAAAGGTGCCTGAAGTTCAACGATTGTACCGTATTGCCCAAAGTACGTCTTTATGTCATCGTCAGTTATTTCTGGGGTAAGACCACCGACAAATATCTTGCCATGCTGAGCTTTTTTGCTGACCCGCTTGGGGTCAACTTTTCGCTTATTGATGTAGTGTTCACCAGATGTAAGAAGTTTGTCAATTGTCTTGGGATTGGTGAATACCATGAATGCGAAGCCACGTGATACACCGGTGTACGGATCTATCTTCACAGATATGCTCTCAATCTCGCCGAACTTACCGAAATGATCACGGAGCTCCTTGTCGGTCGTGTGACGCGACAGGCCGCCGACGAAAAGCTTTCGTTCGTCGTCACGTCCCGGTATACCGGCGGTCGCCTGTTGACCTTGCTGGTGCTGGACAACGCCACCGATCGCGTTCGAACCGAGACCACCTCCACCACCGGGTATCATCGTCGTCGTCGGCGTCGTTTCCTCTTCCTCGTTATTCTCGTTCTGATAATACTCGACGGCGGCCATTCTGTCCTTTCCAACTTTGTCACGGTAGCTGTCCGGAGTTGTTCCAAGCTCTTCTCCTTTTCACGCAACTCGGCCGATTCTCGTTATATGGAACCTCGGCGATTTTACCCACGCGAATACACAATATGCGGTGATATTTTCACGAGTTGTGAATGTACAATATAAGACGCCGGCCGATCTGCCGTAGAAACAGGAGACCAGTTTGCTTCTTCGTTTCTTTGGCGATGACTATTTATAATGGGAAAGATTAACTCGGTGCCAGTTTAACTAACGAAAGTGCGAGACACCGTACACCGTGGTACGAACAGTGAAAAAACGGGTGAACGTGTGAATCGGTGCGGAGTCTCGATATATCCAGGATCATGGGTGAGTTTTCATGAGCAGCGGATTCCTACAATAGTACTAAAGTCACAAACGGAATACACATGTATCATAGATTTAAGAAGATACTGTAGTCAGTCCCTATCGACCGAGTAAAACGTCACATATTTCGGCTTTGGGCCGTGTTCGTAAATTGACTGCCAGTACTAAGAATTCCCTAGGACAGAGACAGAGCTGTCCATGAACTCGGCAGCGCAAAAGAGATAAGAGATTGCTGACAGTACTGTCAGTCAATTTTCGAACATGACCTTGATCCAACCCATGGCAACGACCAATCAACGAATCACGGAACAACTGACTGAGGGAATGTTCCGATATGCACTGCGAGCACTGCACAGTGCTCTCACTGTAGAAAAATTCGTTCCGATATGGACTGCAGTATACGGCCGCAGTACCCTAGGGAAATATATGACGTCATGAATAACCACCATATTTCTACTGCGAACACTGGAGGTTTCGAGATAAGGTACTCGCAGTGCTTTGATCACGTGATTAGTCAAAACCACGTGCCCAACGGTTAATAAACAGTGCTACAGTTTGATACCAAAATATAGTTTGAAAATATAGAGGTGTTAATAATTTTTCAAGTTTTTATAAATTTGTTGGAACAATTGAAAAAAAATGGAGAAGTTAGTACGATTAGAATTATTAGATTGCATACACAATCTTTTGTACGTGGTTAAAGTTACAAAAGAAATTTTTGATCTTGCGACAGAAGGTAAATTTATCATTGTATTTATTTATTTACATATTCCAAAAGTAGATACATAACCTTATTTTGCTTTTGCAATAATTTATCGTTATTTTTCAGATACGACGTTCGCGACTAAGCTTTTGAATTTTTTTAATTTAACAATATTCCAACAATAGTTCTCCTCATTGATTACACTGGCCAACAGTGGTTTTGTTGCTCTTGATATTTGAGTCGTCTTAGAAAGATTCGATGTCAACGACCTTAGGAGTAAGCGTAGTTTTTCGAAATTGGCTCTAGTTATTTATTTTATCGACATTTTCATATATGACTCGAAAAAGCAATGTTTAGGTGAAAAATTGGATTTCTTTTTTTAAATATCTAAAGTTTATCAAAAAAATACTATCAATAACCTTAGTTATGCTTACTTTATTCGGGCAGAAGTATAAAAAATATAAGAAATATAATACTTTGTTGTTCTCGCCATGAAAAAGAGGGCACAACAAGTTTCTTCGAAAGGGGGGGTATTGGGGTGTTCCGAAAAAAAAAAAATTAAAAAATTTCTCTCAAACACGCATCAAACTTTCGGTAGAGCATCTTATATAGAATATCTCAGCCAAATACGAGCTTTTAATATTGATTCTTTTCCATTTTCCATTTAAATAACAGGTAAAAAAATTTAGGAAAAAATATATCTCATAAACGTCTGACATATAAACCATCTAAACGTACATCTAATAAACTATCTGTATTAACAGATTCTTATAGGAAATTTCACGCTCTATAAAAAACTACTGATATAGAACTTTAACCGTTCAAGAGAAATTCGCCTTTAAACATTGAGTCATCTCGAATACAATACTACAATAACATAAAAACCAGAGCCAATCTAATATAATCATAATTATATTCGTAAGTTTTACGTTCTCAAACACCAGGATTCACAGAAAAAATCAGAGCAACAAAAAAAAGTATTTATTTTGTAGAGCTGTGTTATTAAACTATAATAATACACTCATTTATAAGCTGCGTCAAAAATGGGGCCGACAGTATACTGGACTGCGTTCCGTTTTAAATAGTAACCAGTGTAAGTCCAGTATAACTGACTATAAAGGAACGATTTCCCAGTATACTAAATTCACGTTACACTGTACAGTGGTCGCAGTGTATATCGGAACATACCCTGAAATAAGCAAAAGGTGCTATAGCGTTTTCCACTGGTTGCACTGAGTGTGAACTGAGAGTGCACTAGCGGTAGACTCGTATTTCCAGCGTGTTCCACTGGCAGCTCGAAATAATTATTTATTATCAATCAAAATATTAACTCTCTAACAGTTTTTTTCTACTCTCAAATCCTCTCAAACGATTCTCAAACGATTAAAAAAAAAATTAAACGTCTAAGTCCATTTTTTGAGGAGATAGAAAATATGGGGGCCACCTTCACACCCAAAATTAAAATCAATTTTCCGGAAAAACTACTAGCTCTCGAATGATTTTTCTTTACTCTTAAACCCTCTCAAACAATTCTCAAACGAATTGCATTAATTAGATTTAAAAATAACAACTTCGGGGGGCCAACTTCACGGAGGTGTGATTAACTGCTTCTCCGGCCATGGGCACATAAAATACGAGGAGAAAGGAAACAAAAGTCGAAAAAATACAGTTAGCCACGGTGCATGCATCGATAAACATTACTGTACCCGCTTGACTTTTCCTTCTACCTATAATAAACTCTTTGTGAATACGTAAACCTTCTGTGACTCAGTTTATTTTTTCAACCGTCCTCTTACATATACCTATGTATATTGTATAATATATGTATATTGTGGCTCTATATAATGATCGGATGTTATGATGTTTGTTGATTATAGTGCTATAGTAATAGTATTATCGTTCTCCATAACGCAAGCATCTCGCAATATGATTTTAGACTCTGGTTAATGATTGTTTTTTGTCATTCTCACCTGGGAAAATTCGAAATAGTTAGACGGTTGTTCAATACTTCCTGGTTACAAGATTCTTGTACTTGAGTTGGGTTACTGGCAGAAATGATATACAATGATAATAATCACTATCGATATCACACTACCCCAGTAGTATACGTTCGAGTACTAGTTGATTGCAGCGCTTTAACTTTGGCGCTGAACTTCAGAAACTTTTGAGCTTCAAGAGACACATCCCCACCACGGAAGTTTCTGGACCTGTGTGTACGTCCGTGGGTATATTCCGAAATATACGCGCAGTACTGCAAGTACTGGCAATCGCGTTCCAAAATCGCGTGACAGCTTACTGCCGCCAGTCGGTGACGTGATGAAATTTGTGACGTTGTTGACTGTGACCACTGCGGCTGGGACGTGAGGCAGTTGCAATCACGGTCTTACAAAGGCCGTGTTCGAAAACTGACTGACAGTAATTTCAGCAATCTTTTATTTCTTTTGCGCTTCCAAGTTCGTGGATAGCTCTGACTCTATCCTAGGGAATTTTCAGTACTATCAGTCAATTTACGAACACAGCCAAAGAGGTCTGAAAACTCCTATGCTGGGAGTCACGATTATTCGCGTCGCTTAGCAAGGGCAAATTTCGATTCTAGCGGCACCACCAGTTGTCGCTGTGATTTAGTTACCAGGATAACAATACCTCAATTAATACGATGAGTGAGCGTGAGTAAGTGAATACCACGGTCTTGTCTAGTCCACCTCGGCCCCGCCTCCGCTGTTGATAAGATCGCAACGAACTTAGTGGCGACTAGTGAACTACCAACACGGCTTCAATAAGCAACCTACCCCCTCCAATGGAGTTTCCAGACCTGTATGTAAGACCCATAGACTTATAAAAGATAGACTGAGCGCTCTCATGAGCCGCTTGAAGGAAACATTCAAACGACAGAAATATGCCAGGAGTACTCCTTTATCTCTCTGACGATACTTATGGCGGGGATCGAGGCGGTAGAGGAGAATGATGTGAAATTATGCGCATATATCTATAGCTGTTTCACTTTCACTACGCCCTTGTCTCCCGGTATGAAACCAATTAAAAAGAGAGAGCAGTACTCCTGACATATCTCTGTCCTTTATATGTAAGCTTCAGTACCTCTTATAGGAGCGCTCATTCTATCTTTATAAGACTATGGTCAGCCCCCTGACACACGCTGCTAAAAGCGGTTCGCAAAATGTCCCTCGATTCTGCCGCCAATCTCCACTACCAGTGGCGCTAATAGTTGTCTGACAAGCTTGCGCGCGGTCAGCGAGGGCAGCGAGCGAGTCAGAAGTCTACTAGCGCCACGTAGAGGAACCAAAAAATGGGGACAAAACGCGTACAATTTTTTAGTATACGAGCAGTGGTGAGTGTCAGGGGGCTGGTCGATGGTAAGACCGTGGTTGTAGTACTTGAGAGATGGCCGCGTCCGCGGTGTAGCGTTCCGATTTTACTCATAGACATATAAGAATAGACCGCGTGACCGGGCTGAGAAGTTGATAGCGAAATAGAAAGAGAAAGCAGCATATGGGATCGCTCTGTCTTCGTCTAGCCGCGCACGTGCGGACACGTGTACACACTGCGTGGCCAAGGTCAAAGCGAAAGAATACGCATGCAGAACAATAATCGTAGGATTTTTAAAGGACAATAATTTTGTTAAATATTTTCAAATTATTTATAAGTATTTAATAACCAAAGTCAAAAAGAATATTCGTGCAAGATATGCTTATAAATTTCTTGTAAAATAATATTTTTATATATTATGAGAATATAATATGTTTTTACGTATTGTTTTAAGTATAATAATATTCAACGTTTTATTACAGTATACGATCATACAGTATGTACTTGTGTGCATTATTCATGTTTGTTACCTAATAAAAATGATGAACAGCATTTTACGATTTAACATTCAATTATTTAATTTTAACGTTTTATTAGTACTAGGGGCTTCGCCCCTGCGCGCTTCGCGCGCCAACCCCATCTCGGCGCTACGCGCCTGGGGCACTCGGCGCTGCGCGCCTCACTATTTCCTTACCCATTGTCTAGTAGACAGGCGAATTCCTTCATGTTGATTTAATGACAGGTCCTGCACTTGCTGTCCACTTCAATTCCTTCTGTGCTTAATTTTCTTTTTTTCATCAATCTAAGCTTCCATTCGTTGGTTGAAAATTGGTGTTCCTTCTCTATTGATATCTGTCTATCTCCTTGACTTGCTGAATTATTTTTGCTACCGCTCTGCCCGTTATTCTCCAAAATCACCTTCTTTATATTTTTTTTTTCTCTGTATTTATGTTGCTGTTCACTCCGTAAAACACCTCTTTTTCTTGTGGTCAACATCTATCATGGTCGTCCTCTTGCCTGGTTATAGGAATATTTGTTTATTATTATTCTCTGGCTTATTTGGTTCTTCGCACTTAAAATTTTATTTTCCTTTTTCCTTTGTGATACTTCCGACCATCCACCATCTTCATCGCCTTGTCTGCTGGTTGAAACTCCTCCTTTCTGTTCGTTGTTTGAAAAGCCAGTATGATATTTTTTGTTCGCTTCCCTATATTTTCGCTGCTGTTCCCGTCGTCTAATTTTTCGCTCTTCTATGTACATCACATTGGTTGGTCGTCCTCTCGATTTATTTTCCGAATCAATCATCGCAATCGATTCTTCTAATTCTTCGACACCCTTCGTTGAATTATTTTTACTGCCGCTCTGCCGGTTATTCTCCAAAATCACCTTCTTTATATTATTTTTTTCTCTATATTTGCGTATATGTTCATTCCGCAAAACACCTCTTTCTCTTGTGGTCAACATCGATCCTGGTCGTCCTCTTTCCTGGTTATACGAATATTTGGTGGATATTATTCTATGGCTTATTTGGTTCTTCGCACTTACAATTTTATTTTCCTCTTTCTTTTGTGATACTTCCGACCATCCACCATCTTCATCGCCTTGTCTGCTGCTTGAAACTCCTCCTTTCTCCATTGTCATCGTAAATCCTGGCTGTCCTTTTGACTGTTTGGTGATATATTTAGATTTACTATTATTTGATTGTTACTTTTCATACTTATTACTCACTATCTGAATTTTATTTTGGTTCTGCAAGACATCAAAGTGTCCACTCTCTCCGTCACTGGTGAAGAGTAGCGAGAATTGTGTTCCATTTTGTGATCCGATCCGGTGTGGATGAATTTGTTCTTCGCGATACTCGATTTAACATATCTTAAAAATTTCCGCAGCTGCATATATTGCATTTTTATTCATATGTGATTTGTAATCACCAGGTCACCTAATCACCGCACCGTTTGACTCATTACCTGTAATAAAACCCGCAAATGTAGACCAATTATCCACTATATTTGAAACGATACTCAGTCTCACCTCTGCGTGTCGATCTTGAGTGCCGTATACACAATACGCCAACGCGCGAAAAAGACAATTCCTGTCGGGAATCATCGTTATAATTTTCGTTTGCATGTTCATTTTTTGCGCGTCAGAAACAGATACCTATAAAGATATTTGTCAAAGACTGTCATAAACAGCCGGTGACAGCTGTCAAAGGGTTTGCTAGATGCTTTTTGTTTTGTTTTCGGTATCTCACCCCACCGCCAACTTCATGCGTATACTATTGTTATTATAAACTTTTTCTACGTTCATTTGTTTGAAACTTTTTTATTAGATAGAGAGATTAGTCTTATTTTTCAATTATAACTTCTAATTTATGTTTTATGTACAATATACATATAAGAACATCCATCCCTTCATTCATTTTATATTTCATTCTTACTAAAAAAAAAAAAACGCCGAGCGCGCATGCGCGATTAGACAAGGATTTGGCTTTCTTAGCTACATTAGCTTTATTCAAAGGAGGACGGGTAACTAAATGACAGGTACACCAGGATGTATCACAGACAATGAGTTATCGTTTATTCAAGAGATCAGAGGAAACTATCACGCGGTTCTTTTGCCACCGCTCTGGCTGGGTGTAACCGGTTTTTGGTAGTTTTTTGGGGCGCGCCCTTAGGACCAGTTCTCGCACGATCATTCGTCGCCGAGACGGAACGTCAGCGTCTGCTTACGCTGCCGCTTACGATCTGGGGCGCTGCTCTCGGTTCTGACGACGGGCGAAGCTGGTCGTTGTCGAGAGGTCGCCACAAGGATAGAGGGGTCCTATTTGCAGCTTTCTCATTCTATTGCGCTATCGCATTCACCAACGAGCCACCTCCGATACTCCCGCGGTCTATTCTTATATGTCTATGATTTTACTGCGACTGGCAACTCGAAGTAAAAACGGAACGCAGTTCGCAGTTAACTGCGTGACGTCACGGTCGGCAGTACTGGAAGTATATTTCGGAATACACCGGTGTTGCCAATGTAATCGACTAAGGAGACAAATTAGCCGTCGCAGAATCAATTTCCGCATGCATCGTATGTGTGTAAGACCGTGCCATAGACTGACAGTGCTCTCTACATAGCTGATCCCCGTACTCTGTGCTTGTTCGTAACTGGAGTAACTTGAGCGCTTTTTTTTTTTTTTTTTTTTTCACGAAAAATCTGTCTTGAAATCTAATCGCCGCGATCGCCGCGACGACCGGGAGTCCACATATAAATCTTCGTGGTCTGATCTTTGACAATTCGATTCCTGTTCGCTCGAGATTATGGAGCTTCCAGAATCCGGAGATTGTATTGTCCTTAGCGCGATATCACGTAATATCTTCATGACTTCTTCAACAATCCTATAACCATAGCTTTAAGTGTGGATAAGTTACGTTACTTTCTGACGTGAGAGGTTAGCTTAGGTCGGCCAGATTTCACCAGACTCGGGAATAAATCATCACGTGTATTCCAATAAAGTTGCCCAAAGCGGGAAGAGCATAGTTTCTCGTTACAGAAAAACTGCGCTATGACAGATGGA
The DNA here is from genome assembly GCF_021155775.2 of Neodiprion pinetum. Taxonomy (NCBI): domain Eukaryota; kingdom Metazoa; phylum Arthropoda; class Insecta; order Hymenoptera; family Diprionidae; genus Neodiprion; species Neodiprion pinetum. The sequence goes on along the minus strand of NC_060236.1, from coordinate 35,925,902 downwards.
CGATGCTTCGAGTGCTTTGCGGAATTATTCAACTATAATTGTTTTCAGTAATTGCGTAGCGATCTCAAATGTGAAAAGAATTTTTGATTTTAGTTGTATCTTGATCCATGCACTATGGTCCTCACTCTGTGTTTTAAATTAATGCAACAAGTAAATCTAGGTGTATTCGAAAAAGTCTGTATATAATCTTTCAGCCATTTCTTTGTTGCCTCGAGAGATGCATGAATGTTCTGGTAAAATAATATTGGTCTTGTTCCACAGCACTTGAGGCAATATCCGTGGAGGCTGTGGGGCCAGTCTTTCTTTTCTTGGTATCTCATACCAAGCTGGATGGTTCGTTCAAGCGAAACGATCTGTTACCAGCTCAGGATTCTGAGTCATTCGATGATGAGGATACGACTGAGTACAAATTTGATGATGACTTAGAATATTTACGATCGCTGGATCCTAAGGAATGGAAAGAACAGGATCATTACGCTGTCCTAGGAATGGCAGATCTGAGACACCGAGCTACGGAAGATGACATTAAGCGAGCCTGTAGGTTTATAGATATAATTTTGGTAATGCTAATTTTGTTTTCCCTGCATAGACAAGACGAAGTATTGCACAGTTCTAACATTAGCTGGTAAGTAGTCGAGATTCTCAAACCTCTACCGCGTTCTGTTCGAGCAGTCACATATAAAAGTTTCATCATTGTTTTTATCATTGCATTAAATGTGATATGGTGGGGAAATGAAGTGGCTATGCAATTGCTGTTGTAAATGATGCAAGAACCAAATCAGTTGAATTGTTTCCATTGACACAAATATGAGTGTCAAGTTAGCTGCACAAGCTAAAGGCGATTACTGCAATCGCACGAGTCAAATATTGCCTCTTTGTATGTGTAACACATGGAATTTTTTGTAACACTTGTGAAGGAAAGTTTGATTCAAGACGCATCAAAGATGCCACTCACCACGATACATCGGGGTTAGATAAATCACGCTCAATGACAACGCGTAAAATTGAGTTATTTGAAACTGCACTTACACCAACGAAAACCCTAGTGTGGAATATGTAGTATTTGAGTTGTGCATTTGCACCAATGTAGTTTTAACACACTGTTCGGAAATAGGGCACTTTTCGTGGGTTCTGCAGGCTTTGAAAATCGAAGTTTTGAAGGAAATGTTCCTAAAATAACCTTTATTCATACGAAAGTTGTATGAACTCTCATTTTGTCGCTACCGAAATTATATTTTACTGAAAGAACATCATTTGAAAGTTTTTGAACTTTATTCTATAACAAGCATTGTCTTATATTTCACTAATTTATATGTTTGTTGGTTCACTTTACACAAATAAAAATTACTTTCTACGGAATCTGTATTATTATCTTTTTTTTAGTCATTTTTTCTGAAAATAAAAATCACTGCGCTCAATATCTACCATAAAAGTGTTTGTCACTCTCACAATCGGGCCAATTTGATCTAACGTAAATTTTTTACCGCAGCCAAATATGTACCGACGCTCTTGTTTAGTGTGAATTCATCGCTACCTATAGATAATGCCTAAAATTAATACCACATGCCATCATTATAAAAATTTTTAGCAATGCTTCAAGAAATATTTGAGGTCAAAGTCAAGTTTGAAATCGATATGTCCCTTTGTGGCAATAGAGGGCTATAGTCCCTTTGGGGATTTAATACAAAATGATCTTGTACACGCGGGTCTTTATGCGAAATATTAATTTCTTCAGTTAGCATAGCCCCTTTTTGTTCAACATCTTTGTAATATATGATTTCATTACAGATAAACAGAAAATTTTGAAACATCATCCAGACAAACGTAAAGCAATAGGTGAGGAGATTCGTAGAGACGATGATTATTTCACTTGCATAACTCGCGCCTGGGAAATGTTGGGGAATCCTGTAAAGAGACGAAGTTATGATAGCATTGATCCCGGGTTCAATGACGATATCCCAGAGGAGAAAGACGCTAAAAATAATTTTTATGAGGTATGCGAAAAGAGTTAGTGTGCAGCTGACATTATTCAATGTCTTTAGCACGAACGTTTTTGCTTATAAATTACTTATCCGCAAGAATAATACTGCATCATTTAAGAACTCATTGTCAGATTTCCTTTTTACAGGTTATGGGAAAAGCGTTTCAGGATAATTCAAGGTGGTCCGAAAAGAAACCAGTGCCACAACTCGGGGGTCCAGACACGCCTAGAGAAAAAGTTGAACGTTTCTATTCATTTTGGTATGAATTTGAGTCCTGGCGTGAATACTCGTACCTTGATGAAGAGGACAAGGAAAGTGGTCAAGAGTAAGAACTTTTAACTTCAACATCTTCTGAGAAAATTTATTTGCGACTCCTTAAACCATGCAATCGGTATGACGAGTTTGGTGGGTTTCGAGTGCACCCAAGGGTAATTCCAGTTTTTTTACACTTATTGACCAGTCAATGTTTCAATGCCCTGTGAGGTAAAGAAATGGGAAGGGAGCGCTGACAAGCATGCATGCACACAAAACGCCCAAGTGAATCTACAAACCACAGACTCACAGATATTCTTGTTGACTGCATAAAAAGCATGAGGTTAAACCGCTTAAAATTTCATATGGGCGATGAGTTTTTAAGTATACGTCATGTCACACAGTTTATTTTTTAAACTGTCTTCACTGTAACTAAATGATTTTATAGCTAGAAACACAATTCTATGCTGCACCTACCATAAGAGCCCACGTTTACGAGCTCAGCATTGAAAATTAATTTCTCGAAAATGAAAAAAATTTAATAACTTGAGATTTTCACAGTAAATGTGTCCCGGCTGAATAAACATACCCCCAAATTTTCAAATCTTTGTCCTTGATGCAGGGTAAAAAACCTTCAGGATGAGTAAACTGTATTATTACTTTGATACTAGACCGTATGCTGATGCTTCTTCTCCAGACTGGGAGATCTACACTAACCAGTGCCATTTGTCAACTTTCTTTATCACTTCTTTTTATCCATTCGGTCCATTGTGGGAAAGTTTTTCTTGTGGGAAGTGGGAAATATAAACCCAAATAACGGTCTTGCATCTCTAATAATGTAACAAAATTGCAAATGAGACTTAAATTCCGTCAAATTGAAATCTGTCAATGGCGTCATAATTACCTCCATTCGCAAACTAAGTTTTCAGTATGCCTCGCAAAACTTTGACGTGCACATGTGTAACGTGGTGAGACAGAAGCTTGGATTTTCAATAATTCATTCACTTAAAAGGAATCCAATTCACAGGACATTCCTGTTACTTCTAAAGAAACCATAAGCGTACGCTCCAGTATTAACGTAGTTTAGAGAGAAAGTTTGACAAGTACCACGATTTTGCTTGGAACTAGACACAAATGCTTTCATGTTGCGCTTTCTATTCAATATTTTACTGTCTAGGGTGTTATCGAGGTCTTCTGTGCCATTAGACGACACAGATAATTCATACATCTTTTGATATAAACATTTTTAAACATAATGTCAATTTTTCAGACTTATTTAAAAATTGAGGGTCACAGCTATGTCATGGCTTTGGCCAAATTTATAAACGTTGTTAGAGTATCGAAAACAAAGTAGTTGAACGTAGCCCATATTTATCTTATGATGCATGCAAGGAGAAAATTTCTTCTCAACTGTGGATTAATTGATGGAACAGATTCATTTTTTACCTACAGTGGATGTCTAACTGTAAGATGAACAGAATCTGATTATTTGCTGCGTTGCCCAATTGTACCCTGCATGAGTAAGGTAGATATAATATTTCATGCTACGTTAACGGTATTGTTGAAAATAACGGATATAGTGAATGTTTTTGGCAGCGTTTTGCTCGCTCATAAGAGGTACTTTCATAGGCTAAAGTTATGATGGATGCAGCAGCCAACTAAATTGTGTTATCTTGTGCTCGGCGCAGCTAGGTGGGGGTTGGAGTAGAGATCTTCGATGCAAAACTTTTGCTTTGTTCCCGATTTCATACATATCGTAATCACCTATGTGAAGTGGCAAATGTAAAGCACTGCCACTACCTCTACGCTTCTGGTACATTTTCTTATGCCTTATTGAGAGACTATTTGAAACAGTGACTTTAATGAGGTTTTGTATGTCTGATTGGAATTGTGTGTCGAACAGTCACGAAGATATCCAAGTTAGCAGCTTGTTCAACACGGTTTCCTTTAGTGAATATGTATTTACTAATTTTAGAATCATTTTATACCTCTATGCCAACTCAGACCCACAAAGTTTCACAAAAATTTATCCGATGGTAACCGTTCTTACTTGTTCTTAAATAACGCGTGCTTTATCAGAATTAAAGTTGAACCTGGATAAGAATTAACTCCCTGTTAAAAATCTGTAGAAATTCGCTATATACAGGGCAACAAGACAACTTGTTCGGAAAAAATTAACATAAGAATTAATTCAACCCATCCTACCTGGAAAAAAAGCTCCTGATTTTAGCAATAGACTTAGGAGTACCAAGTTCTGTCACTAGTATTCCCATCGATGTAATGCCTTCCCGACCATGACTGTCATGCTCCCTATTTGCTCACCAAACGCCCTTAAGGGCCCAATAAGCGAAAGACAGCAGATTTGTTCCATGATCTGCGATATATAGATGGAAGTGCTAACAGGGGCAGAACTTCATATTACAGATTATTCTTCCTTTTTAACATACTTTTGAAGACGCTTGCATCTCTCTATATAACCAAACTACTAATTCTATCGATAAATTGGGGGATACTTTTAGTTATCACAGAGAGTTACACTGTCGAGCCTTCTGTTTTTTATTTCCTGTCAATATTGAAATCGGTGTCAACTTTATTTCTGATCTACTGAAGCTAGGGAGGTCAAAATAAACTTTCCTTGGATGTACATACACATATTGTACCTCGCATCGTACATACAGTATGTACTGTGAATATAACGGGTTTCCACTGATTTCTAGCTGGGAGCTAGTTGCTCCCGGTTTACCACTGGTTCTAAGATTGCGAGGAGTGTAGTGCCTTGTGTCGTAACTCCAGGACCAAACAATAAAGAATAACGATATTGCCATATAATTTTTACGCGCCAACTGAGACGGACCGAGTTAGAAAAAATGATCGCTTTGTGAAACCAGCTTAATTTAAAAAAGGATTTCAACGAAATGGATTCGCGACGATTATATCAAATACTATCTGACTGATTAGCAATACTTACTAGAGGTACTGTACGTGATAGCTGACAGTTTGTTACCCCGAAAGGCGTAGCGAATATCGGAACAAATCCTACTAAACCTACAGATAGTGTTATGCCATTACATGGCCCGAAAACAACACGGTGTTAAGTCTTTCAGTCCAGGAGCACCTGCAAGCAAATCCGTATCTTTCTTTCCTCCCCCTGGAGTTCCAATAGAAACCCACCAGATACTTAAAGCTATCTAATTTGAATTGTGTTTATGTGATTAACTCACGTCCTGACACTCAAACTCCCACCCTTTCTTCTTGCATTGTGATTTGGGAGAATGGCCTTGCTCTGTACCTCCTGGTTTAACACGAAACCTCCTTGGCTCCTTGGTTTGATGCAAAACTATTGCGGTATCAATAAAAACTTCGATTACCACTTGCCAGTTTGTTATATGTTACATGTAACACTGTACATGACTTATGGTCTATAATTTAACTTTAGCCGGGACATGCGAAAGTGGATAGAAAAAAAAAACAAGGCAACACGAGCGAAACGGAAGAAAGAAGAAATGACCCGAATTCGTTCATTGGTAGATACTGCCTATAGTTTAGACCCCCGAATAAAGAAGTTTCAACGTGATGACAAGGAGAGGAAGACGGCTGCGAAGCGAGCTAAACAAGAAGCGGCTAGAGCCAGGCAACTCGAAGAAGAACGACAGTTGAGAGAAGTAGCCGAACGAGAACGTGTCGAAAGTGAGAGGAAGCAGTCCGAGGAAAAAGCACGTAACGATGCTTTGAAGCAAGAACGCGAGGCACAGAAGAAAGCCGTTCGTCGTGAACGAAAGGCAATCCGCGACCTTTGCAAGGCAAATGATTATTATACTAATGACCCAGGTGAAAGTCTCAAGCATATGGAAAGCGTTGAAAAGATTTGCGAGTTGTTTAAGCTTGCGAGGCTGGAGGATGTCACGAGAAAGTTACAAAGTGAAGGTCGGAAGGGATTCCTTGAAGTTGTTGAGGAGACAGAGCGCAAAATTGAGGAAGAACGCCGGGCTGGGGTAGAAACTAATGACAGGAAAAGCTGCACTCCTGAGAGAAATGCCAAATGTATCACAGTCCTCTGGACTGAAAACGACCTTCAGCTACTGATCAAGGCCGTGAATTTATTTCCAGCTGGTACTAACCAACGATGGGATGTTGTCGCTAACTTCATCAATCAACACGGTAATGCATCTTCAAATGTAACTCGAACTGCTAAAGAGGTGTTGGCTAAGGCCAAAGACCTGCAGGCAACTGATTTCAGTAAATCTAGCCTCAAAGATCAAGCCAATAAAAAGGCTTTCGATAACTTTATTGCTGAAAAGAAGGGCAAGGATGGTATTGACGATAGAATGCCGGCAGTTACCGAGCGCCATGACAATCCCTTAACGAATGGTAATTCCAACACCAGAATCCTTGACCACAGCTCTACACAAAATTGCGGTGGTGGAGAAGAAGAAACCTTTCCCAAAGAAAAGGACGTGAAAAAGGAAACAGCTCTGTCTTGGACGCCGGTGGAACAGAAGCTTTTGGAACAGGCCCTGAAGACTTATTCGGCAACCGTACCAGACAGATGGGATCACATTGCTGCTTGTATACCCAGCAGAACGAAAAAGCAGTGCATGAGAAGATATAAGGTATATCTGAAAGTCTATTGATCCTTTCTTTCGTGTTTTTTTTTTTTTTTTGTTTTATTTTGTTTTTTTTTTTGTTTTGTTTTGTTAGTAGCCAATGAATATAGTATAGCTTGTCTAATCGGTTTAGTTGTACTTCAAATGAAGCATTACAGATAACTTGAAATTATCAATACGATACTGAAAAAATATTAGTTTCAATTCTCTCATGATTATACGGCCATTATGGCTGCTAATTTCTTCCTGTAGTTGAAATTTTTTCAGAAAATTCAACTCATGAGTGAAAATTTCGTGAATAGGAAAATAGCAAACTTGGAGGTCACAGGAAAGTCTAGTATGGATTTCTTTTGCAACATGGATTTAAAAATATATCCATTGACGTCAACCAACCGTAGTAGCATAGCATGCGAGATTCCCGAATGGAAGGACCTGGGTTTAAATCCCCAGCGTATCACTAAGTACCTGAATGGCAACTTGCGAAAATTGTATCATGGGTCATATCGTTGAAGTGCCAAATCGGCAAGCTGAGGTTTAAACTCAGAGGATTGTCACTAATTCAGCCCCTCCCTTGCCCCACACAAAGCTCAGCGACATACTAGAGACATATCCTAACATGTGTGGCGGGTGTTGGTAGCGACTATTATTATTTTTTTGCAGGCAGAAATTCATTTTGAATATCATGTCACATTCTGTGACGTAGGCCATGACTGAACCGAATAGACAAGTTGTGAACTTCATTTTATAGAGTATTTTTTTTCATACACAGTGATAGTTCTCCTCAACTCTATTCTAAGAAGTATCAAAGCGATTCCAAATATTGTAGTTAATAGTAAAGTTCAGGTGACATTTAACCCACAAGAATGTCTTGGACTGGGGTGGTCTTTAGCACCATGTCTTTATTATAAAATCAAGTGACTGGAAGTGACTTCCATATTTTTGAAATATCAAGAGAAAAAGGTGAAAGTTAGTAGGCATAGCAAGCAAGTGTGCATGTGCAAGATAATTGAAATTTATTGATCGGCAAGATCTCACTGTGGTAATAATTAGTTCTGCGTGGCAGGAGAGCCAACCTACTTGAAATGGGCCATGAGCTCTCGTAAAGTTTTTCGCGATAAATACCGAATTTAAGTCAAGTCGTTATGCATATTTGCAGCACTTACCAGGTATCTGTCAGCTTGCCAAATCTTCTCAAATCACTTCAACAATTAACTCAATTAGCCGTTTTTGACATCTGAATATTGGAATGGCCAGCCTGAGTGAGATAATGACAATACACGCCCATGAGCAGTCAGTCACTCAGCGTGCCAAGTTTCACAATTATCTCTCGGTACAGTTTAGTTGTTCAGACTTATGTAGGATTATGGTTTTGTTAACTGCATGTGAGCTATTATGGAAAAGTAGTAAATAGGAAAAGTTGACTCGATTACTGGTAAAATTTACCATGCTTATTGTTACCGTTATTATACTCCTATAATTGAATTTAACGATGAAATGAATCAGATTTACAGCATTATCAGATTCTCGATATTGAAACGACAGTGAAATCTACTTAGAATGTGGTAACTTCACTGAAGATTTAGAACATTGAATTACTAATCAATTAGTGAAATGGAAGTAGAATCTTCTTACAGCCAAGTGATATTTACTGCTTCCTGAAGTAAATAAATCACTTGCATTTGTTGTACATGGATGTAAACGCATTATTAATTGTAAAAAAAATGCCACTTTTTTGGGTGTTTTGAGCCCAGTCACTGTTAAATTGCACACAATACATTAACCGCTGGGCTACCCTTTATACATGTAATACTACATTTCCTATCGCAGATCGATGAACTTTATGAAATTGAATACTGATAAAGATGGCAACCATGCAAAATATCACATTACGACCCCTAAATAGAAATCAGACTTGCATTGTTTTGTATTCGTGCAAAAATATCTTATTATTTGAAGCAATATTTTCACATGTTTACTTATTTCTATTCATAGGAACTGGTCGAACTTGTTAAAGCAAAAAAGGCAGCTCAACTGGGTAAATAAAAGGTGCAACGGTGAGACGAAGTAAATGCTGACAATAGAGATCCAATGCTTCGCGTTAACAAGTACACATGTATGTTTACACCACCGTATATAATGAATATATGCGTACATAATAGAATATAGTTGTATTGATTTAACTTAAACGTCTGATTTTTGAAATATCAAGAAATTTTATTTGACACATCACTGTTATTGGTAATGTAATTATCCCTTCTGTTTATGGAAAGCTTGGCGAGCCCTTGGAGCTATTCCACATCGATTGTGTATAATGGTTACATAATTTTGGTGAGCATTACGCCAAAATAAAAATTTCTCATCAATCCTAATTGTAGATAGATACATATGCAGACATACAGCTTGTCTGTTCTATTTATTCGCACCCTAAATCACGCAGAGTGACGTTACGTGGAAAATAAATTTCCACCCAACAATATTAGGTTTGGTACCTATTTAAGTGTAACAAGACTCTCACTAATGGGAGTACATTTCTCTTTGTGTAAACTTTGCGTGAGAATATACATAATAATGGGGATAGACTGGCGACACGTCTTTTGTACACGGTGCGCATTCCGGTATTATATTTTAGTGACCATGCCGCACAATGTGTCGTAATGTATCGATTAATTTCGTAGATGGAAAGCTCCCTATACCTCTGTAAGTGCAGTAAATATATATATTTTCCCTGAGCGTTACTATTGGTGCAGATACCGAAAATTCGAAACTGATCCGGAATTCGTAGTACATGGAATCCAGACGGTTCCCCTTAACCATTTCAGAGAAAAAGAAGAAGGAGGATCCGGAATTTACGGATCTTTTCAGAGTCAACGGTCATGTTTAGGCTGGCGTTCCATGATCTGGCCCCACGGACAGCCACTTTTCACGCACTTCCGTCAGGCTTTTCAGTGAATAGAGGGGAAATCTGTTTTTGATTGGCGGTTTGGTGGTCCCGTGCGGACTCTGCCACTCCCAAAATCTTGCACGCTAAACGTCGCCAGTCGCTACGTAATGCTGGCAGTATTACATACGGCTGTCGCTACAGCGGCTACGGCTATCGCCGCCTACCCTCGAGATGCAGAGCGGCGAACGCGGAAACATGCCAGCACCGCACGGTACGAACTAAAAATACGGCAATCACTAATACCCAAGTAGCATTCTGTTGCAAGATTACGATATGGCCATCACCTGGGCGTATGCATGACTCTGCCGGCAGACCACTATATCTCTCTGTTTCCGCAGTTGTAGGGAGACAAGTGCGCGTCCGGAAGAGGCTTACTGCAGATTTACGGCAGATGACGTGATGCTCTGCTGAAGAAAAAAAAAAACAATACATATTATCTCCGATAACAGACTCATTTTACGTACTCCACACACGTTACGATTGACGTGCAATCAGTAACTTCTTCACTTTTTTCCATACCTGTTCACCACGGTGCTGTTCTGATAAAATCAATCTTGCAGCAATCCAGGTTATATACTAATCATATTAGAGTTTGTGCACTCGCGAGAAAGTTACCAGAAAGAACCGTCAAATCGCCACCTGTACACGGAAAGTCGAGGTATATCAGTAAGCAGACCAGTGCGCTTCTATTCTTCGACCCACGCTGCAGCAGCCTGCAACAATCGTCAACAATTGTGTCCAATTCCGTCGTAAATTTGACCCATGCTACAGGACCATACTACAGTCATGCCCAATTCTGCCGAAAAGCGCTGCACTGAGAAAAAAAAGTGGCTCGTGTAGGAAACTAAAATATTGCTGCCTGCAGGTCACTAGGTATAGCTGTGGGAGCTATACGTATTGCTACGTGACCCCACTGAACTGTATACAACAGTATGAGAATCCGTCGTTCAGTTCCCACAGCTACACCGTATTGTTCGTGCAAGTGGACAGCAATACTGTTCTGATCGAAGACCATACAAGAACCAGAAATCTGGCTGTCACGGGCACTCCTTTTTCTCAGTGTGCCGATCACAGTCATGCACGATCTGATGCTATAGGGAATTCTATCTGGATAGACAGAGTTCCCTGTAAAAATTCATTGGAGTACCAGGGAGTTTTTGCGGAGTCCGGAATCCGATCCGGAATTTGATTATCTTTCGAGGAACCAATCAGAGACGTTCCGGCCATTCTTTGTTACGGATGCCTACGTTTTTACTGTACGAATTTTTGAAAGTATTCCAATTTGATTCAAACGCGGGGAAAGTGGGGACTTAGTCGTACGTTCGGCACAAATAATTCTATACCGGTACGCATATCGCCTTTAGCACATGAAAAACGTAATTTTAGCATGACCTCTCGACGATTTCGTAAACAGTCGAACAAAGGATTCAAATCATTTATCGTACGACAGTGTTAATAGATATATAATTGAAATGGTCGATAGAAAGGTATTCAAAATAAAGAATGCGAAACACGATCATACATTTGAAATACATATTTACCCTTTGAAAAGTCGGCATCTTTTCCTTGGACAATCAGCAAGCTCATAAACCTAGTAAAATGCGGGAATGTAGAAAGTTTAAGTTGCGCCTTACTCTTTCTACGCTACCATCGCAGCCGTTTACACACTCGCCCATGACTCGCACGGTCTTTTCATTATAGTACATTCATTCGCAAGAAGAGTATCCGACCTGCGGATCACGAATTCTGTTAAAAGTTCTTAAGTGTTTTTATTTTTTTTTTTTTGCCCAGAATATGGAGTGTACGATGCATACCTCCATCTATTTGGACTTTCTTCGCCCGATTCACTAGAGAGCAGATTTTCGAAAATTCGTAGCTTATACTTCATTTTGATGTAATAACATATCGGTTTGGACTTGAATCTCTGAGATCCTTTCACCGAAACCTGAACGGAGGACAACGGAAATAAACATTTAAGGCAAAAATATACAATAGATTTCTTTTATTGCGGCATTTCATTCATCAAACTGTTGATATAATCAATTTTAACCGTTGTAAAGAGAGTCCTATTGATTGAAACTACGTATCACAGGCTTCATATTTTAGGCCAAGGAAACGACAGTAGAAGTTTGAGCAGAATCCATGATCCAGAGATTTGATATTCTCTTCATCTGTGTCAGCTATATTGGTTCTGTTGCAAGATAATTAAATTCATCATGCGGATGGATAGGTGATCTAATTTCTGGCTGATTGTGAGAGAATCAACTTCGCTAAGTCTTTTTACCAATATATGTGTGCGTGGGATTTTTATGCATATGACATAAAATTCAATGAGAAGTAGAATAGTGAGTTTTACATTGTAGTTGCACGCTTGGTGAGCAGTTTATTTTTTCAAATTTCAAAAATGGTTTTGGATCGATATATTTATCCAATAACTATAATCGTAACATTATTAGCTATACGTTGATAATTTAGTCTTCTTTGGTCCTAAAGAAGTTATCCATTTTTTAGGCACTTGTTAATATTCAATCGATTTAGTAATAATTTTTCGGCACACGTATGATCCATGGCGTATGATATATAGGTATGTATATGCATATAGTATGCACAGCATACGATGAACAACAGAACCTGCAATGTAGCAGTATTGTTAAGATTATTACTAATACTATCAATATTTTAATGTTTCAACATAAATATATTTTTCATGAAACGATTGATTAATTCTGATTGCGCTTCTCAGTTAGATACAGTCCAGGTGTAGCAATATTTTTAGGTTTCAACACTGCACGCTGTTGAGGCAGGTATACATTTCCACGGTGTACAAGATGCTCATAGGGACCAAGCGTGAGTACGAGTAGCGCCGCGAGTGGCCAAAGTTGTCCCTATCAACGGGACTTGCGTTAACTTTGACAAACGGTCTGGCGGTTATTTGTCGTCATTTTTCCGAAAAAACAAATATTTTTACCGAAAAAATGCCTCCTCCCGGTGTAAGAAAATTGAAGATTAGCTGTTGCGCTATCGGTGTTAAAATAGTCTCAGAAATACCGAGTAAATTGGTAAAAGTTTAAACTGTCACTATGCGACAGGACGGTTCAAAACGATTGGTTAATTTCGTGCCATAGCGTAACCACGGAAGTTTATGATTGACTGAGTCATTAGCGTACACAGAGAAAAATGCCCGTCGGTTGGGACAAATATCACCGATTTGGCGCTGCAGTGAATTTTGCGCACGGTCTCTATAATTTCATAAAAAGTGTCGTACTCTTGGATTTCTTTAATCGGCTCCTATAAGGGTTACGAACAACTTATTGTAGTGATATTCAGCTACTTGTCTACCTAAAGCCGCGTACACATCTGATCGTGAGCACGAAATACAACTGGAAGGCGCTACGATGCCTTCCACGCGAGCAGAGAGAGATAGCGTCATAATCTAGCTGTCTCTCTCTCCGTACAGTTTGGTTCAAAAAGTTATAGCGAGTAGACGAAATATAAACTGAACACAAGGTGAGGCAAGATTCAAATACCATAATTATTGCATCTGAATATTTAAAAAAAGAAAAATAAATGAATAAATAAACATCAAAATTCACTGTGAACCTGGAGAGTAGATATTTTAACCGTGGTGTGAAGAGTGGTGATGCCCGTGATAGATTAATTTTTTGCACACGCTTTACGATACCGTCACAAGCGCATGCGTAACGCTATAAGCATAGACGAAATACGTCATGGCCGTGTTCGACGGTCTGTTCTTTTTGATGAATTCCTTCAAAATGATAGGAGCGCGCGCGCAGAACGTACTTCCTGCTGCGCGAGACCGCCACATGCGCAAATTATTACACTAAGGATATAACCTCATAACCTGATACAATGTGTCAACAAGTTACGTGTTTTGCGATAACGTGTTGCTTCTGAGACATCTTTTGTTCTAGGTACAAAGAAAAATCGACAGTAAAAACAATACCGACAGTGTTTGACACGTGGTTTGGCCAAATTACCCAGGTTTTGAGGTTATATTCTCATTGTAATAATTTACGCAAGTGCCGGTCTCGCGCAGCAGGAAGTACGTTCTGCACGTGCGCTCCTATCATTTTGAAGGAATTCATCAAAAAGAAGAGACCGTCGAACACGGCCCATGACGCTATCTTTCTCGGCTCGCTGCTCATCGATGCCGTAGAATAGTAGATGCCGTTCCAGTTATATTATAGTTAAATGGCCGTGGAGGGGATTTTGACTTGTTCATTGCTACGGACGATACGCGAACGCAACCGGACAACTATCGCGTTTGTTGTCTCGGTCGTTTTCATACGTATTAACAAAATCCATGAATAAAGCATCCATTCGGCCTTGCCTTGCGCCGTTCCCATTTGTGCTCAGATGTGTACGCGGCTTATGGGTGAGGAATAATAAGGGCTACGCGAATCCTTTCTATTAGAAATATTTCTTTTCATTTCTATCGACAAACCAATTCTCTGTACTAACAATAAGTTGTGGTTGGCGTATGGTGGTGTGGCAATGAGTGCCAGGTATCGACTGCCGTTATTCGTTCGACTTTCGTTTACACCCAGGATCCAGGGATCCGCGACAATTTTTGACGCAAAATTATCGGAGAATTGATAGATAGGAATAGAAAAATTTCATTCCGTTCACCGGGAAATATTGTGAGCTGTATAAATTGTATATCACTAATAACAAGCAGCTGTCATAGTAATAATGTCTAATTCAATGAGATAGTGCAATTGCAAAACGTCATTGTGGACATGGTAAGAACCTATTTCTGCACTTTGCTGGCCACCTTTGATTAGAATAAAACTCATGGAGACTACACAAGGAGACCGAACTCAAGTGGGAGAATTGACAGAACTTCTCACAGTAATTGTACACATTAGGTTTATTTTTGTACCACTAGCGTCGCTAGTGTTGCTTTTGCACCGAAGTGGCTTTGGTTGCAGGGATGTCCAAGATCGACCAATCGATGATCTTCCGATGAGATTGGTAGAAAGTCTCCAATTCAATCTGCCGCCTTATACTCCCTCCACTGTCTTCGGTGCATACGGAAAACTAGTGCCATCTTATATTAGCCAGATATTTGTTTGCATGGAATTTGGTATTTTTGTATAGTCTCCATAATATAACTATTCAAGAGGTGACTTTGGTGAAATATTGTTTAAATATGAAAAGAAAAATTCTGTCAGTTCAGATAAAAAACTAAATGACTTAGAAAACTCTAATAAAAAAATTCTCGAGACAATTTTGAGTCCACGGTAGTAGATGTATCGATTAAATACTTTAGCCCTGTATGATTGGAGCTAATCATGCGCAAGGAACGTATCGGAGAAATTTGAAGAAAATCTTCATAATTCTCTATTCCTTGACTTATTGAGTTCAAATTTGGTAGTAATTACAATTGCAGGATTCCAGGCAATTAGTAATAATTTCAGAAATATTCATTCAAAGATTTGAAACTTTTGCATTCTACCGAAATCTCCTCTTCATACCTGTAAGCAATGATGAAGAATACTGGCGAGACTAATGTTTCTGCAGTCATTATTGAGCATGGTGAACATATTAGGGTAGTTCTGAGCATACCACTCCACACCCACCACTATACCGGCCGCAAATTTGGTTTGTTTGAATTATATTAAAAAATAAATTTCATTTATATGTTCATCGTATTTTAGTCATTCTAACTTGCACGACCAATACTTCAAACACCCTGCTTCGTCTCACTGATAATCCATATCAAGATGATATCGCTATTGCTTGGAAAAATCGCGATTGATTCACCGTGTCGTAAAAACACATCCATTTTAAACGGTTTCTTTGAAATCCGACAACTATTTCCAGGTCGTGATTATACTTTAACAATGAGATAGAATTTTGGGTACCACGCAACATAACAACACCGATATGGAATTGTTATAGAGAAATTGAAGATATAAGGGCACATCGCGTGGGTCATCGTATGCGTGTATACGTTGCGCGTAACATTGTTAGGACGGTGATTGTTGTTGTTGCTTTTGCTGTTGTGGCGGCTGTTGCTGATGTCGACGATGTGGGTGTTGGTACTCATGTTGCCGTTGACGATACGTCGTGGCTATTTGTTGACTTGTCATATAATCGTTCTGCCGTTGCATCCGGGGACGATTTGCATGTTGATCACGCTGTCTGAGACTCGGTCTAAGATTTCCGTCTGGCACTTGATCCGATTGTTGTAATTGATAGCTGAGGTTCTGACCCCTTTGTTCATTGAGTAATAGGAGGTGAGCCGCGTGATCCATCTCTTCCTTGGTCATATCCAACGCCTCTTGCATTTCCCTAGATGTATACTTCACGAAGTCAGAGTCGCAATATTTACCGAGGCCTTGCTCAACGAGTACCTGCACAAAAATAACTGATATGAGTCTATAAATGATCAGTATCGTGTACTATGCATGAACCCATGTGCACATTATTACGGCATGTGTCCATTAATTAATCCGAATAGCAATACGTTCGTGGACTATTTATGTATTTCTTTCATTTGTTCGGTCGTCAACTTGAGATTGCCCATACGAAATCTGCACCAGCACCGATTTCCAATCACTGTGGTCGGCAGTCCGGTATGATCGATTCTGTTGAAACTCACCCGCCCGACGAGACTTTCCGCGCTGCCGATGACGTCAAAGTTTGGTTTTCGATCCGCTGGACTCCCCGGTAGACTGTGCGACAGACGATCCGGTCCGGCATTTCCATTACTCTCGCCAGACCAGGTAACTATAATTGGAAAGATTAAGAACCACTCTGCCCAGGCATAATCTTGGAACGGGATTACTAACGGCACTGCATATAAAAATGTAACGCTTTCCTGCTGATATCAAGTACTTAGTTACGAGCATTAAATTAACAATCATCGGATGAGGTTTCACGCGTACTGTTAATATGAAAACAAATGCAAAACCTTAGTATGAAATTACAGATAGATATATAATACTGTACTGGCCTTTAATAGGGGTCAAATTCGATTTTGATCCGGCACCCTCCAAAACAGTTGAAAATCAGTATTAAAAAACTTAACTAAAATCCCAGCAGTATCCAATGAGAAAACCAGGTGTCTGTAAGCATGAACTTTTCTTCATTGAAATGAAACGTTTTTTTTTCTCTGGGTGCTGAAATGATATACGGTCTTTATAAGCGTGGCAAGTGGGCGATTTTCGATGCATGTTAAGTTGCAGCGTGAACTGCGAAGGTTAGTGTTGCAATCGCAAGAGTACTAGTGTGATTACAACACTTGCCTTGGGTCATGCTGCTTTACTCAGGCATCCTTTGCTCACAATGGATATAGCTAAGGTTTTACGTGGATTTTTCCGTATTAATTCGTAACTGTTTTGGAAGGCGGCCAGATCGAAATTTAATTTCACCTCACTAATGGCCAGTCTGATATATACCATAATACGTACATGCGTATTTGAGTGTTGAATACTTGAAATACTTTTGGAAGGCTCATGACTTTTGTATCCCAGGCGAAAGAACAAAGTTATGGTCGGATACGTGTATCACGTTAAATTTATCAGTCAAGAAACTCTTTGGTTCATTCCGATTAATCGCGTGATAATCATGAGGGAGAGGGGGGGGGGGGGGGTAGCTTATATTTTTCAGTGTGCTCCTTCGGAATGAATCATACACTGTAGAAGTAATTATATTTTTGGTTTCCACAGAGCTTCGATTGAGGGGCGCAGGTAAGAAAGTACAATGGTCACTCACTGAAAGGGTCGAAATATCGAGTTTTAAACAGCCAAAAATCCAATTCGTCAAAAACTGGTACATCAGCAAATGCTGCTTAACACAATTGGCAAATTATTTTTTATTCAATCCGCGATTCCGCCTTACATATTTGTAAATTATGGTGGTATTCCATAGTTTCTCGTACAAGCATATCGTGTGGAGCTCGTTACTGACTGCAGCAGCGACGCGTAACCGCATGTAGATCTGTACGTGTACAGAGGTCGGTAATAAGCCAATGCCTTTGTTCTACCGAGATTTAGTAAGTTACGTGAGCCAACTATCCTTCTCGCACAATGGTTTGCATCATACGGGTATCAATTCACACACAGATCAGTCATGATAACTGCAGCCCGATCCGCAATAGAGTCAATACCCGGGTTCTTAGATCTTTGATCACTTAATGTGATGAGAGGGGAGATGCATGCATATTCACGTATGACATATTCACGAGCTTGTTCAGTTCACCAACGAATCCTGTACACATTGTCAAAAATAGATATTGGGTGATAGCAGTAACGTATTTCTTGTTAATTGTAAGTTTGTAATTTTGGTGTACCCTAATAAACAATATTTGTCTCCATAGTTACGATACGAATCGCGCGTATACTGTGTGTAGGCATAGGGAATACGTCTATTTGTATTTACACTCCGGAGATAAGCTTCCCAATTAGCGGCCACAGAGTGTAACTCGTAATGTTAGTAGATGTCAGATTTTTCCCAGAATGGCGTGAGACTGTGGCATTATTAATCTCAGAATCAGCTACAAATTTAATTACTTTCTTAATAAACACTCTTTCAATACAAGTATAATTTTCTTCTTTCCAAACTATGTACAACGTTACGGGTTGGCGGGGTAGGATTTAACATTACGTCACGTAATTTTGGACCCCCTCCGTCTTCTAAAAATTATCGCTGGTTTCCGGTAACATTGTTTCTACAGCCACAGTCCGGTATTATGTTGCGTAGTTGCAACATACATGTACCTGTTGGTTAGTTTACTGTTGCAGTTCGTAATATTATATAATTTCAATTTCCATGTCGGTATAGTTAGATGCACAATTTGGAAAATATCAACCAAAGCAAGATTTATCATACACTGCAAACATGCCAAAGAATTTTACAAGAAAGGCTTTAGGATGAATTGTAGACGATTACTCTATGATATTTGAAAAAAGCCCCAACTAATCTTACCATATTCATTTTTCGGGTGGAGATAGTTGCCGCAACTTTGCCCGCTGAAACGTATGACAATCAACAAAACATGGAACGGTAATGAAATTTGAAACGTAGTGTTGTATTAGAGGATGACGATGTCTACGATCGTCGCAAGTAAATTATGCAAAATGGCACTTGCAATTGGTCTATACCCGGTGTCAACGAATGTGTACATAGGCATGTATGCCTCTTTGCATACAATATGCGTACGTAGGTATATGCATGGATTCACATGAGTATGTATGTACATTCGATACACCGTGTGGTCTGCAAATGGGTGACATATTCGACTTCTAGAAAGGGAGGAGGAAATAATAAGTCACAACCGTGGCTCCAAATTTCTACGAATCGAGAAACATCAGGAGGGTAAAGGCCTCCATAGCAAAAATTTCTTTTCTCTTATCAACGAATAAATCTTTTTAACGAAAATTTTCTCTAGCTATGTCATTTCCGCGTGCGTTAGAAAATATTCAAAGATTTTTTTCATAAAATGTACACATTTTCAAGAAGCCCAAGAAATGTTCCGTGCAGAATGATCTGAATCAATCAAGATTTAAATTTTTCGTAAACATATGAACGTATACTAAATTATAAGTGCAGCTATCGTTTCTCGTGTGAATCTGTTTCTTGACTTCAAGACTTTTTTGGATGAAAGGTAGTAATAAAATTAACCTATCCGAGGAGATAGAAATTTTGTTTTAATAGTTTGTCGTGTCGCAAAAAATAATGGTCTCTGGAAATCCACAGCTGCCACGATAGATACATTTACGTACTTTCGCAATATTTCAATCTTCTTTTATTCAAGTCACTCTGCACTGATCGTGAGAATTTCATGTCACTGATTCTTAGTGCAATTCGTGCACCAAAGCAATGCAGTGCTGACATATCCGCTAATATTACTTCGAGTTTTCTCCATCATATTAAATCATTTTATGAAAAGTCCCGATGGAGCGCTTTAGTATAGAAAATGCGAAAGCAAATAATGCACCACGAGTAGTTGTGTAGCAAATTCACGGTGACTACCATGCTCAGTTCGGTTGCTGATGGTATCAGACGATTACATAACAATATCCCCTATGGGGCCTTTGCACAAAATGATCTGGTATACTGTTAATATAACGTTCCGATAAATATTCCTATAAAAAACGCTCATTTACAAGAAACAGTAAGTAACAGTAAGTAACATTTTCTTCAAACAGAAATAAATATTTTCGGCCCTCATCGCGGTATTTCCTCTCAATTTGCATATAGTACATGCTCTGTGTATACGAGACCTGAGCAAGTCGACGAAAAAAATCAATACTGTGGGGTGATTTTCTTTGTCCGTTCTTCACAGCAGTTTCAGTTGGTTTCATCAGCGCGCACAAGCTTTACTCACAGTGCTTCCAGATCATTGACATTTCGATTTACTACACGCTGGAAGAATATTGTGCTCACCTTTGGCGTATACTAGTCAAGTTTAGTTAAAAATGGTCCTCCTTACTGAAAACTATTCAGTAAGGAGCTGTAACATGCAAGACGTCGTTAGACGGTTGAATGCGCAGCTTTGTGGGCATTAGGTTACCGCGAACTTTTGACCCGAATCACACAAGATAGTTTTTATAGCAAGTGAATGAAAAGTAGTGGGCTTTGCGTGCTAATTTTGCGTGACGCGAGTGGCCTATTTCTCCCCCCTAAGGACGAAAGTGAGGCAACTGTGGACTGCGCATGCGCGACCCTATCTTTACAACACTGACAATGAGATGAAATTGCCTACTTGCGTCCCGCTAAACTGCTATGCAGAGCTCCACTTTTAATGCGCCTTTGATAAAAACAATATAACGAGGTACTTGTCAAGAAATACTCAAGTTGGACCAAACAAATGGTCCGCGTACAATTTCTCTTATACAGGTAAGCGCGTTTGGCTGCCCTTCGAAAATTCAGCGAGTTGAGGTACCGAGTTTCCTCACATATGAAACTTCCCTACTGGATTTTCGAGAGGGAAACGTCCCATATTTCTACCAATTATAAGATGGTGGAGATTTGTCCCGTGCGAGGTCTATTGCTTCCATTTTCCGCACTTCGGGAATTCCTTCCCCCTTTCTATCCATCTAATTGTTAATTGGGCAACGTAGCATTAATAATTCAGGCGTTTCAGCCGGTGACTTACTCAATTAATTTGTAAGAGTTCTGGTAGTTCATCTGGTGTATATCCGAAGAATTTCCGAATACCGTCAGTGGTCGCAGAGGAATATTTTCTTCGGCATGTATTTGCCTCGGGTCTGCGGCCATCTGGTTCATGGCGTTGTCACCGAAGCTCCTACTGAGTAGAAGTGTAATATTAACATTGTATACTTTATTTACACATGAGTTTCGCAGAGATAAATTGTAGACGTGGATGCGACTAGTTGGATACGTACAATCGAGTAAAGTTCAATCCAACCCCCCTAATTTCAGCGGGCCAGAAACGAGGTTGGCACTGGCAGTTTCTAACCATCTGCAGCGGTGTGTCGAGCCGAGCTTGCGTGTATTTCAAAGCCAGTGCTGTCAACCTTATTTCTGCTATGCTCCACTGGAACTAGGGATGTTGGAATCGATTTTACTCGTATCTACAGACCAATAGCTAATAACTATGGTATCAATGTAAATATCTGTATCAGTATACGAGGTAATATTTACCCGACAACGTTTGGCACAACCTGATGTGACCTGGCAGTTACTTGATTTTGGGTATCGTTGATGGCTCTTTTCGTCGATACGTAGGGTAAAAAGTCAATCGAATTGGTCGGTGAAACCTGGAGTTACGACAATCAACTTCATTAACACCACATACATGTCGAATGATACAATGGGTAAATCCTCAGACTCGTGACAAAGTAATAATTTAGGTTTGAAATCGGGAATACGAATGAACTCGCGTCACCTTTGAAACGGTCGAATCAACTTTCAACGATTTGGCTCGGTGAAAATTGTGGTGCCCTTTTCGCATACTGGACCAGACGCTACCAAACAATGAGTGATTTCTCTGGAAAGTAAATAAACATATATTATATAATTGAAGAATTCGTGACCATGAAATTTTTTAAGAAATGTTGAATTCGTCGAAGTCGGTTAGTTTTTTGACATCAACTTACTAATTAGCACGTTTCGATCGGGCTACCCGCCGATCATCATCAGGAAAATATTGACATCATACAGGCATTAGGTGTTTACATGTACATCACTTCCTCCACAACGGCGAATATGTAAACACCTGTAAATGCCTGTAGGATATCAATATTTTCCTGATGAAGATCGGCGGATAGCCCGATCAAAACGTCGTAATTAATAAACTGATGTCAAAAAACCCGACCAACTTCGACGAATTCAATCATTCCTATATATTATACATACATATACATCTAATCTACACTGATTGTAAACCCAGGGCTTACCCTGTGCGTTGGTTCAGGATTATCGTCCAGCAGCTCTTCCAAGTTGCCAGAAATTGCTCGCTTTAGTTCTGGTCCAGCTTCGTGAAGCGTTCGCAAACCAGCCTTGTAAGAAAATTTTGTTAGACGACACTAGGACTGTAAAGTCGGAATTTTTAGAGACATTCTTCATTGGGTGATTAGGTGAGGCATATGCCGCACGGTCTTGGCATATATAGATATTGTTTGAAATCTGTACTCAATAACCAGTTATCCTTCAAGAAGATTCTGATTGAATTAATTTTATAACAAATGTGCAATCCATACACGCGTTCATTCTGTTTTTATTGCTTACGGAAACCGAGTTAAAAAAAAATTCAAATCAGTCAGTACTAATGGGTCGTGAATGGTGAATTTTTATTTCTTCATGATATTCTTTTAAGACGCATTTTTATCACATGTAGATGTGTTGAAATTTGCTACGCTTTCGTAAATGCGTGTACCCGTTCGCAAGTTATCACATCAGAATCAGTAGATCCAAGGAATGAAAAGTTGATCGAATTAGTTATTTCTTGAAACATTTTACTGCTCTGTTTTAGGACAGATACATCTTTCTATAGTAAATCACTGACCTGCAAGGTTACCGTGTTGTGACAGTCTTTGTCACCTTCTTTCATTTCCTGTTCCTTTCGTTTTTTGAAGCGTCGGAAGTAGTCTTGAATAAGAAACGTGGCGTAGAACTTACCAACTGTAACTTCGTCGTCCACTGAAGTTTAAGAGGCAAATTCGATATTATTATCATTATTGTTATCGTTATTGAGATTTCTTCAATTGAAGGATGAATTATGGGAATTGAGAGAAAATTTGATACCGACCTCCGGGAGGTGGTACGACTTGGTCCAATAGTTTCGGACTGGTTCGCTTCCATATCTTCTTTATTACAGCCCTCAGCTCCGCGTTTGCATCATCGATATTACCTTCAGTTTTTATTCTGAGTGAGGTTCGCACAACTGCGAATAAGGTTGCGTTGAATAATACAGTACCGTCGCTGTTAAGGGGCATGTTCATCGACACTAATCGCTGCAAAGAAATAGGTATAGAAATCGATGATATATGCAACACCGAGCGAGACATCGATGAAATTCTGGACATCATGTTTCAAAATCGACAAATGAAGAAAAGCTACTAATTTTCTTCCTGGCGTCTCACCTTGCAAGCAACTCTATGGGGACAAAGTTTACCAAATCCCAATGGCGGTGATATTTTACGTAACAAAGTAACAACGTCAAGATGCTTGATACGGCCCTTGGCGTCGGGATCGTATTCGGACCACAGTCTAATAAACTCGTCGAGATGATGCGGACCAAGTATAGACCAGTCTCTGGTCAAGTAATCGAAATTATCCATTATAACTGCTACGAACAGGTTGATAATCTGTAATATCCCAGTACCAACGTATATAATATATGATCTAACGAACGCGGAAAATGTTATCCGCACGTGTCACACACGATATTTTTAGCAACACCTGCGCAAAAAGTTTGATCTGAGCAACATCTACGGTGGCAGTGACATCCCATATATACCAACGTTATATTTTTGCACTGCTTGGAAATGGGGCTCTTTACGCACGCTCCAGACAATATAACTTTACAAGCAGGTGTTGCAAATTATAATATTATTCAGATGAATTTGACAACGGACAAAACAAGCATTATGCTTTCTCCTCAACTTTTGCGGTATGCACATATGCCGACAATATTGTGCAACGCAACTAGCAATAAGGCAATGTCTACATAGAAAAAAATTAAGTACGTGGGAACGGCACTACTTACAAGAAAGGAACAGAGTACGTAAAAAGAAATAAAGTACGGGAACGCAATGTTTGACCCGCATCCAGTCGAATTTCTTTCGTCACTTCTATTGTCACACTTTACTTCGTTCCCTCGTGCCGCACAATCCATCATGATATCCTGCCAAGACTCACCTGTAAATGGCCCAAGCATTGACATGAGTAATATTTCGTTTCTTTAGGTTGTAAACAGCTTATTTGACAACAATTTTTATGGTACAATGTTAGCGTTCCCTTAACGTACACACAAGTATACTACTATATATTTATGTTGAGCATTTACCTGTAGCCGATCTGAATAGGACCAGAACAGATTGCGGAAACGTTTGGAAGTTGTTGTTGCGATGTATCTCTGTATCGTCGTCAAGGGCAATTTTACCGAATACCTGTACGTTAAGTAATTATTATACGGTTGCAACGTCTATATGAAATGCGTCATCATTCAGTCCGTTAAAATACTATTAATAACGCCGCACTCTCGCATTGTTTTTAACTTCTAGCGGCTCCCTTTTCTAACTATTCAGAAAATAAAAAGTAGAGTTCTCATGAGATTTCCCTTTTTCGGGGTGGACAGGTGTATGTGTTATCAATTGTTTGTCGGCCGATACCTCGAGAACGAATGAACAGATTTTGGTCTCAACCGACGTAGTTTTTACGAAAAAAAGTCGGACTTGCTATTTGTGCGCAGAGGCGGTTAACTGTAATTACATTTTCATAAAATGGAATGATTTTTTCTCTTTGTACTATTGAGTGCAAAAGTAGTGCTATATATAACTTTGCTTGCAATATAACAATAAGGTAGTTTTATAATATACAACGAGAGGTGGAATGAACGTATGCAATCTTTTTTTTTTTGTGCGAGCCGAGCATCACTAGGATGCTTGGTAAACCAAACAATGATGGTCATTCCTGGGCTCGCTTTACGCGCAGAGTTCCTACTTCAAACGTATATATACGTATATGTATACATCTACTATAGCTGCAGGGCAAAGAGACAGCTCTGTGTTATGGCTTTAGGGGAGTGTTGAAAAGAACAACTCTGGTTATATAGCATGATACAAGTACAGATACATTCAATTATCTTGTTTCAGAGTGTTATGCCAGAATTTGTAGATTTGATCGAAGTAATGCCACAAACTTTACCTTCAGCTCGAAAATGAGACCAAGAAATGAATGTTACGAATACTATTGGATATTCAATTGAAGGATAGACAAGGTAAATCAAGGCAGCAAATTTCACCAACTAATTTAGAATATTTGTACATTCATCGAAAAACAAAAACAAAAATAAAAGAAATGCTGTCTGCTACCTTCCGAGTGAAATTTCAATTAAGAAACTATCTTACTATGCAAACAACGACGGAAAACTAGAGGTGATGTGATCATGTTAATCATAAGTTTTTAAATCGGTAGACTCCTCATCTGGTTCATGCATGAGCCATTATAATTACCTGCATCCCGATAACAGCATATATGAAGAACAGCATTACGATCAGAAGAGCGACATATGGTAGAGCTTGGAAAGACTTGATGAATGTCCATAACAAAGTTCGGATACCTTCCCCTCTGCTTAAGAGTTTCACCAAGCGCATCACGCGGAATAAGCGAAAAAAATTTATGGAGATGATACTGGATCCGCCCTGAAGCAATTCCAATCGGTAAAGGTTACAATGTTTTTACAGTTGCAAACATTTTTGAAAGCTTTGACGATTCAAATTTGAGTTTATTTCGAAGTGTACGTACCCCTCTGACCTCGGAGTACACGATATCTATGAAGCTTCCTAGTACAATGATGAAGTCAAAGACATTCCAGGCATCTCCGAAGTAATTCTACGATCAAATTATATACAAGTTATGTTGAATTTCTAAACATTAATTTGATAACGGCTGTATAATAGAATAAAAATCACATGCTTGCCTTGAATTTGAATGCGGCTAGCTTGAACACGAACTCAAGAGCAAAGACTGCTGTGAAAATCATGTTCAGTATGTCCAAGGCGTCCGTGTAAAACTGTGGCTGCTCGTAGAATTTCATCGCCAGAGTGACCGTATTTATCATAATGAGGGTGAATATGGTGTATTCGAACGGTTGTGATGTGACGAACCACCAAACTTTGTATTGTATACGATGTTTGGGAATGTAACGCCGTACCGGTTTCGCTTTTAGTGCAAACTCTATGCAGTTGCGCTGCGATAATGAAGGGATATTGTACGTATACAATGCTGTACAGACATGTATAAATGCATGGTTCACCTATGCCTATGTGAGGTTTGTCAAGTTACTCAATAATTATAACAAAATATTGCCGCATGCCAGTGCAGGGTAGGTATGTACATAAATATCCTGCGCCGCATACACTGATGAAAATATAGATATTTTCTCCAGTGCTCACCTGATTCTTATCCAATTCGCAATTCTTGTATTCTTGCTCACCCTCGTTTTGGAATGTCACTATAACAAAGCCTACGAATATGTTGACCATAAAAAATGCAATGATAATGATATATACGATGTAGTAAACGGCAACTATTGGTCGAAAGTTGTGGATGGGTCCGTTGTCTTCTTTATTCGAATCAATGGATACCTGCAGTAATCTGGAATTAATAATTATACGACAGTGTATAATCTAGGCATCATCGGTTCTAGCTATCGGAGAGCATTATTTTTTTTACTCTTTCAACTAAGGTAATTAAGAAGTACCACTATTGTCAGTGAAGATAAATGGTTGGGCAATGAGGGCTTAATAATCATTTTCCATAGTAATTTCTCGATGTGCAAGACTCAATTTCGTTGTGGGCGCAATGATTGCGTTGCTATTAAACCCATTCATTTATGATTGAAAGTATTTAAACATCATAGTTATTGTTCGTCGGGATATTTCACATGCAATCGTTTTTAATTCTATCAGGGTAATCGTCGTAATTGATGTCATTAAGTCATTGAATCGAAATTGTTTTATTGATGCCTTCGTATTCGGAACAAAAAAAAAGGATACTTAATTAAAGTAAATGGACTCTAACAAAATTTATTTTGTTGGTTCAAGAATTCCTTTCCCTTCGTGTGAGTTCTTTCGATGAGAACGATTCCTTGACGAGCCATGATTCCAAAGAGTCTTTCGTTCCTCTTGACAAAGAGAATTGTTTCAGTTAAACCCACTTTTTTACTTACACCGATCTCAAATACCAGTTTCAAGGTCAGTTTTGCCGCAGATATTATAGGGGGGTGATTTTTGCCGATCTCGAGGTGAAAATCACCCGGTGAAGAGTCCAATATTTTTTGCTAGTGTTTTCGTTCAACTTTCATCTGTTTCACTAACTATTCGTAATTAAAAACGCAATATTTAATGAGGTTTCCCATAAGAACCCATGCATAGAAAATGAATTTTCTCGTCTTATGTTGAGTGAACGTTGTATAGTATAGTGTAGAACAGCCATAGGAAAAATATTAATAAAATTCAGAATGTTTTTCAGCATTTTGCTTTGACACGTGAAACTCATTGAATCCAGGTACGAATCATTCGAATAGGACCATAGGAAATTAGCTATCCCAGTTGGCAGTTAGCGTTGACGTAGGTGTATGGTTGAGCAGAGACTATAGATTCAAGTTGCATATACAGGTTAGCGCGTCCCAGGCGGAGGAAATTTAGATTTTGTATGAAATCAGGGTTTCATTGTAGTTAGTGTAAAGGTAGAGTCAGTCGTTGGATGGTTTGATAGTTGGATGACGTTTATATAGGTGTACATAATGGGATTAAGCCCGTTTTAATTGATAGCCTCTTTTCTTGCGATTAGTGTATGCACTTCACGCAAGTATTGCCTTTGGACATAGAAATATATTAATAATCGAGTTAAGTTATGTAATAATATTCGTATAAGATTAATTCTTACGCGGGCCAGCCCTCGAACGTTGACACCGTGAACAAGGTCAGCATAGCTTTAGCAACGTTATCAAAGTGAAATGTATTCTGGTCCCATTTTCGATTCTCAACCGATGGCTTATTGATATCACCGTCGTCGAACGCGAGATACGTGCCTCTGAAAAAATCGAAATTTAGCCTATATAAACGTTTTGATGCGAAATCAAGTTTTAATCATAACTTAATGGCTATCAATTAAAGTTCCCACATTCGTTCGCCAAATTATAGGTGCCCATACCTATAGTATAGCCGACATAGTGCGTATACCGGGAGTCGCTAGCCAAAGTGCTGACCCCGAGTCACGCAGTTACCGCCAGCGCCAACACATGCACAAATTTTCGTTCGCAGCATTTGTCTGTCACGCTCGGCTCCCGTAAAAGTTATGCTTGCGTTGGAGCTGGCTGTGCCGCGTAGCTGTGCTAAGTGGCTCGAAGTAGCACTTTCACCAGAGACTATCGGTATGCCTACATGTCTGCATATGCAAGTACACACGTGGACACGGATTCTGAGACGGCTAATTTCTTGGACAAGTTAGTTACGTTCGCTCTGGAGTATGAGCCCGCAGTGCCACCACCGGCCGATTTCGAAACAGCCGAAACAGTCATAACAGGCTCAATCTTTGCTAACATAACATAACGAAACAGTACAAAATTCAAATGCTCTGAGTTATGTTAACGAAAATTGAGTCTACTTCGCGACCGGCGGCGGTTGCGCTGCATAAAGGCTGGCTCTCCATTGCCAACATAATCGACTTGTCCAAAAATATGAACCGTCTCAGAATCGAAGTCCACATGTGTACAACGTAAAGTCATATACCGAGAGGAAACGATGAAACTTGGCAGGCTGAGTGACGGCGCATGCGCATAATAATCCAATCTATTCTGTATACCATAATTTAAATGTATATGGTATACTGTGTGAAGCCAAATTGCCGAATAAATATTATTATTATTGTTATTGTCTGTCGGGAAAAATCGTGCCGCGGTAACCTTTTTGTCTGGTAGAAGCAAAAAAATTGTCGATGCGTTATTCGTATGTTTAGATAATGTAGCCACTGTCAGAAGGTATAAAAGTAGGATACCAACCATATTCTTGTACTCAAGTATGATAATTACAGCTACGACGACCATATTATATGCCAAATGGAACTGAATTTCGTGGCAGTAATGGCAGTAATCGTAGGTATTGCTAATGAAGCCAATAATTCTTATTCGTGCGGACAGCCGAGCCAACGTACACTTGGGGACAATGAATCTGAGACGGTTAATTTTGAAGTGAAAACTTCTTTAGTGCCGTTGGTGAAAATTTCTTTAATACGCGAGTGATTTTAAACTCGATGAAACGAAATGAAACGACTATCGATGAAACGAAGAATTATTCCACTCCTGGTACTTCATTCTCCTTATTCTCTCGCAGTTTAGTTTCTGAAGGTTTCACTTCTACCACGTGCGAACTGCAGACATGTTTTTTTTTTTTTACTCTAGACAGTTATGTTGGCAATACAGAGAAATCTACAGCGCCATAGTCGGCCGAGCGCGAAACAAACTCCATCTCGACAAACATAACATAACCCATGACCGTCGAATCTAACCTTAGAATACCATGTTGGATTGACACGTCAACAAATCATTATCCACGCGGTATTCTAAGATTAGATTCGACGATCATGGGTTGTGTTATGTTTATTGAGATTGAGTTTGTTTCGCGCTCGTCCCACTATGGCGCTTCAGGTTTCGCTGTGTTGCCAACATAACTGTCTAGTGTAAAAAATTAGTCGTCTCAGATTCATTGTCCCAAAGTGTACTAGACACAGAGCATGAGATGTAAAATTCTCCCTCTTCATCGAGTGGCGAAATGAAATTGTGCTGTTATGATGATTTGCAGCAGTCATCAGTTATCAGTTAGTTAACGATAAAATGGTGCTAAGCCTTAGCAAACCCCTGCATCAACTATTTAAGATCCGATATAATCTTTAAAAATTCGTTTGTCCTACATAACCTCCATAAACTGTGATTAACAGCTGAAGATGGTTTCCAACTCATTGCCTGCATGGAAAGATGACAAAGCTCACGTATGAGAAGTCGGCGCTTAATCTATCAAGTCTGATTATATTATTGGCGAATGCGACTTCCAGAAGAAATGCGCACTGATAATAAGAACGGTTTCACTCATATGGTATAAACATTGCCTATCATGTGCATGGTACTCACTGGCAATCCAGTTCCGTCATTTTCGAGCGGTCGTTGCAGCGGAAAAATTTACCCTATAAACCAGACAAGAATTCGATTAATAACCACCGTATAACGGTAAAGATAATTCAACATCAAGCCCACAGAAGCCACTATCACAGCGTTAATATGATGTTTATAAATTATGTATACTATAATGAGAGTAATGAAAATTGAATGATACAGTGAAGAGACATTATTGACGAACGAAATTCAAAAATAAAAACATTCCTCATCTTAACATGCACACATACACACACACGCACGCGCGTGCGCGCGTGTGTGTGTATATATATATATATATATATATATATATGTATGTATGTATGTATGTATGTATGTATGCATGTATGTATGTGCGTGTGCGGGTGCGCGCGCGCGCGCGTGTGTGTGTGTGTGTATATATACAACATGGCGGGCAATGAGGGATGCGTTACTTTTATGTTATACTCCATTCAGAAATGCTGCTGACTGTAAATATATGTATATGTATAAAACGCAATTTTTTTACTTGTACGACGATTATTTGTATTTAGATATGGTGCAGTGTATACATCCCATACAACCCGTAGAGTTTATTGCAGATTTATTATAACTAGTTTTTTCATAGACGCGTATAGGTAAAAATAAAGCAGGTGAGCGGTGTGATTATTCCAGTCGTCGTCGTCCTCGTCGTCATCGTCGTTGTCGTTCAGGTCGTGTGCGACAATACAAGCAATATGTGTATACATATACAACTGATACTACTGATGCTGCCTCGCCGAAGTTACCAGGAAATATAATATAATATAATACAGGATAATAGTCATCTGCATACACGAACATCGACACGTTCTATTAAATATGGAAGATCTGGGCTGATCGACAGACGGTCCGTTTTACTGTAGCTTTAGTCATTAGCAGTAGTGTGATAAATCCCACGTGCAATGATAATTTGTCCACCCACTGATTTCAACTCTTCGGCATACGTTATATGTATACCTGTATGTACGAGATATAATTTGTCATATATATTGCAGGCATATATGTATAAGGATAGACTATTTGGGTATATACGGGGGTTGTTTGGAATTATTTACGTCTGTTGAAGGGTTTTGAGCTAGACCTCTGTTTTACTAATGTCGGTGTTGATCGGTTGATCATGGTGATAAGATTTTGAGAGAGGGACCGTGTTTCAATAAAAATGATGGTCATTCTTGCATTATGCGTCTACATAATTTGCTCATTGTTCTTCACCCAAGCGCGTTGCCTTCAGCTGAATGAAATAAATGAAACTCTGATCAATTCCAAATTTAATATCCAGACTAGAGTGCAATATCAGTTGACACTACTATACCGATGATCTGCACGAGTATGGGAGAAAGATTAAATTATCTTCAGCAGTTCGAAATAAATGTATCTATTGATCCTTGATAATAACAGAAACAGCACGCTGCAGAAACTCACCCCATAAATGCTCTCGCATTATTCCGGCAAGCAAATGAATTTCATCAAAGAGCGCATAATCCGTTTTATAAACATAAATAACAATGTGCCGATACAATAGCTTTGAATCGGCAGAAACACACGTAGGCGTGCTACTTTGATGGTACTTGCGGATTTATGGTTTGAAAATACCGCTATTAAACATCGCGATGTCGGACACCACACTGTCGTGGAACTTAAATATTCTGTTATAATATAAATTTTTATCATCGAAAAATGTAAAATTTTTTATCGTTTTTATAACTATGTTGATTCAACTACCACTGGTTACCTGAACTGATTAGCCGATTTTCATCCAGCACAGTACTAAAGTCATCCTCAGAGTTACATAGCCTATAGTGTACTCAGTTCTTAGATAATCTCAAGGCTTAATGCCGCGCGACGGGCATGAAAAGCGTGAGCTGAGTTCAGAAGTTTTATTAATTGTGAATGATCTTGCCAATGTCTTTTCAACAGACCATTGAGTAACCCAGGCATGTAAAATATATTGCCTAGGACTATCGGAAATGGAAATATCTTGTTGGTCTCATTGTAATTTTGGCAACCATAAGTCTAAAAAGTCCTTCTGAAGAGGATTCTCTCCAAGGGATCGAATCGTCAAGTCGTTAAGGTTTGATTCGATTGACCGCTGCTACCAAGAAACATTTATATACATATGCATTAAAATGGTCAAAAATTTAGAGCGATATTTCTTATATTATTTATTTATCTCCCTCCTATTTTCAAGTAAATCTTACGTAAATTAGTTGAGGAAGAATGCTTGACTCGGTATCAAACATTGGAGAAGATTTCAAATGTTTTTTTTTTTTAATTGTTTCATCAAAATTGCATTTTGTTATGTTTTTTCTGTAGTTGGATTTTTGGTTTTTTTGATTAATTATTTAATTCTAATATTTAGAATACACTCATCGTGGATAATTTTTTATAAGTTCACTGTCCCGCCCACTGCATTTAGAGGTCGTAATTCTTAGGGGGTTCGCTAAAGATACTCAAGTATCTTGAATAGTTTTCATGTCATGCTCAAAACCCCTGCAACACTTGTCAATAAATCCAGGATACTTTAAATCGCAAGCTACTTCCCTCTTTCGTCTAAGATTTTCTAAACGGTCTAGGTTACTTTCCGTAGTAAGAACATCTGCAACGGGGGCATCCATTAATCACGTGATGCCTTTATAATCAATTTTAGACCCCCCTCTGCCCCTCCGTGATCACACATGAGGTTTCGGTGAACCCCCGCCCCCCTTGCCCGTTATCACGTGATTTTTCTCGCCCATCGACTACTCGCGTGCATGGGTTAAAAATGTGATAAAACCAATAAAAGCTCTAAATATACTCGGTGTTTTTAGAGAAAATGCACCAAAAAATACACGTGACATTGCCCGAGACCCCTCCCTTTTTTTCGAGTACTTCCCCCTCCCCCCCCCCCCCCTCGTGAGTCTCACGTGATTAATGAATGCC
Organism: Neodiprion pinetum; assembly: GCF_021155775.2. Classification (NCBI taxonomy): domain Eukaryota; kingdom Metazoa; phylum Arthropoda; class Insecta; order Hymenoptera; family Diprionidae; genus Neodiprion; species Neodiprion pinetum. The sequence continues at coordinate 35,892,815 of NC_060236.1, read as the reverse complement.
CCCGATTGCAAATATAAGGGTAACGCGAAAGGAGGCAAGGCTGATTGGTCCATGTGTATTAGACTGGTTCACAAAATCAACTATATTATTTTTTCAAAGTCACATGTTTAATAGTTCTAGAAAGAGGAAATGAGACGCCTGTTATAATTTCAGCCCTTAATGTTAATATTTAGTGGTTCCTGAACGCAATTTTCCATTTTCCATTTAATTAATACGAGAAAATAAAATCAATTATTTCTGAATTTAGTAGCTCAGTAACGAGGCAATGTACATAAATTTCTGACACACATTTTTGTAGGGAATTTAATGTTTTACAAAAAAGGTCTATTGCAACTTTTCGATAACCAAACTCTTTCAAAAGTTATTTTAGTCTAAAGTTGAAATAATTTAGGAATGTACTTTTTGGCAAGATTAACAGTGAAAATACTAGACTTATCATAAAATATTGCCGGTTTTTTTTTTGTCAAGCATTTCAACCGCTATAAAATCATGACATTCAATTAATTTGCAACTTGAGCAAATTTGTTCTGTTATTATTACAAGTAATAATACGTAATATACGAAATTCCACTTTAAAAGCACTTTTATTTAACAAAAATTAATTTGCTTCAGTTGAAAATTAATTGAATGACATGATTTTATAGCAATTGAAATGTTTTACAAAATAAAAGACGCACTATATTTTGTGACAAGTCTAGTATTTTCGCTGTTAATCTCGAAAAACTGAATTTTCACGTAATTTAAAATTTAACGTTGGATAACTTTTTAAACAGTTTGGTTACGAAAAAATTATAAGAGACCTTTTTTGTATAGCATTGAATTCCCTATACAAAAATGTATCGGACATTTATGTGCATTGCCTCGTTGCTGATTGTGAGCTACAAAATTCAGAAATAACTAAAATTATTTTCTCGTGTTAATGTGATACAAAATGGAAAATTGCCTTCAGGAACCACCAAATATTAATATTAAGAGCTCAAATTATAACAGGGGTCTTACTTCCTCTTTCTATGGCTATTATATATGTGAATTTAGAAAAAAATCAATTTTTTGGACCAGTCACTTCAGTAGTCCTTGATATCCGAAGTAACGTCTCGCAAGATAAAATCATAGCTTTGACCTCTATGACATTCTTCAATTCAAAGCAGTTCCTTTAGTGACTCTAATATTCTGGTTTGTGGTAGTTTTTTTCAAATATTTCATATCCGGTAATCGTATACGTATTGAAATGCATGCTAATTGAACGTCTGTAGTATTCGCCGGTAGTACAAGTTGTTCTTTTCTGATTCAATAGCACATGAATGGTCGTTCTCGCTGGGCAATTATATATATACATATACATACATACATACGTATAGCCAGTTCCATGAAGCCGAAGATTATACTTTCGGTGAAAACATTAACAGTCGTGCAGCAGAATGTTTGGTACGACCATGTTCAAAAGCTAACCACAATTACGCATGCAGGAGTATAGGTATAAATTATTTACACCAGTGTGGAGATATTTATCATCTTGAGCAACAATAAATGAGTAAATTATATATTATGAGGTAGCCATGGCGTGCACCGTTCCCCCTTAACTTCTTCCCGATTACCCAGCTACTGAGAGGGTACAGAAAAGGCACTCAACAGGAATACGCGACTCTGCTCCGGTCTCCCCTCTTCCAGGCTAGTATATTACACGTGCACGATGCGGGTACACTTGGAATAGCAATTTGGCTTGGTGCTTGTCAGGTACAACAGTGTATGCATGTATATACACACATACATATGTCGTACTGGAATTTGTGCGTTATACATAATGTACACTCGGAAAAAGTCGAATTTGACCCCCATGGCTTCAGCCGCTCCGAAATGGGGACCAATAGGTATGTACTTAGCTGACGAAGCAGTCTTTTTTTTTCTAATTTTCTGATAAGGATTCGTTTGTAAATCGATCGTAGGTACCTGTGAGTTAATTATAAGCGTTCCTGAGTAATCGGTTCAATTGTAATTAGTGAAATAAAAATCAGCACGTATTTCTATTGAACATCTTGAGACTGCTGCAGAAGCATAATGATTGTCGCTCATCCATTCTCTTCCTTGCCCCACTCGAGCCTAACCGCTCATGGGGACATATTCTATTGAGTATGGCGGGGGTTGGTGTGATTATGATTATTATATTCAGAAAATCACGAAAACACAGTTTATACGGTTAAGTACATGTTGGTGATATAGGGTTGGCACTAGCAGTCTCTAACCTGTAAAACCAGCGCGGCAGCGGTGCGTCAATCTCACGATTTTGTATACAGGTCTGGGAATGACCCTAATTTTCCAGTGGTGGGAAAGGCCCTCGTTCTGGGGCCAAATTAGTTGTTCTATCCACGGTTACACGGATAACGATGTATACAGAAGTGTGGCGTGTTATATTCTTATACTTTGATATTTCACAATGGAAAAATTGGGATTAACAACGGTTATTTTATGCAGAATATTGAAACAATTTTTCTATTTGTACAATTATCTTGACTAAGTAATAGGTGTAATTGAATACAGGTAACTGGATCCGACAAAATTTGGTTTTTATTATAATTACTTAATTAGTGATTAGCTTTCGGCTTTGCCGTTTTATATTTATCTAGGACTGGAACTGTGGTTGATGGCTTTTGGTCGGATACCGAGAATAAGGTTATGTACCTACGGTTTGAAATAACCCTACCTGTGAGCGTTTTCGACGGCCAGAGTTCGAACGACAAAACTAGGTTTAAAATGAAGGCCTCCTCCGCCATCCACCGTTACCAGACCTGTACACAAAACCGTAGTTGAACCGACACCACGTGTGTTACCTGCCAGCGCTGCTAATTATCTTTCTTAAAAATGTCATATAGGTGAATCGGTTCAGGTTTATAGGAATCTCATCCGACCCTATCCTCTTTGGCTGGTCAGCATCTGGAGATATTCGTAACTTATCCACATGCATACGATCCGCACATATCCCTATGAACACCGGGTACAAAAGCATATAGGATGATCGACGGCAGATAGGCAACCGAAGTTACATATTACACGCAGTAAGTATTCCAGATGTAATTTTAGTTGCCTATCTTCTGGCGAGAAATCGCTCGCATGGTTAACCCTCGAGGAGCTCTCCCGGTATTCAACCCACTGAAAGTAGAGAGGTCGGGGGTATGCTTATGCATAGAATAATAAATGATGTTATGCACATGTGATTTCAACAAGTATTAATATATGCCGTATTAGTACCAGGCTTATAGTAGCAGATCCGCATTGAGGGGTTCGAATTTTCATACTTGCTTATAGATGATAAAACATAAGCGCCTGCGTTTATTTTTATGCATGTATGTACGAGCTATACAATGTGATATATGTATATGTGTATGTACATGAATAACTACGATATTATTCAAATGCCAATTTCTGGTTACAATTGTCATAAAATGGTTTAACAGATGACGTTTGGAGGAGAACTATCGTGAGTTTTCTGCTAAAAACGAATCCCAGATGGCTCTTCAGTTTTTTTAAATTACCAACTCACTGCTATTGACGAGATGTATTATAAGTACTAGCAGGATTCTTTGGTAAGTTAGTAAAGTTTCTTCCGTCAATGTGGTGGCTAGGCAAGGAACATTCAAAGTCACTAACTTCCGCTATTGAAAAATTGAAACACATCTGGGAACAACTGACTACTCGCATTACAGAACAGTACGTTCAGCATCTTGCGTAGTAGATTACATGTAATGCATACAACAGACTCCCGTTTGTCGAACGAAGTAAAATGTATAATATACCACGCGTTTACGTTAGCGAGCCCGGTCAATATACAGAAGAACTTGTAAGATAGCTCGTAGATTGAGCCGATTGCATTTTCCATTAATAGTACTGGCGGGCATTGATTATCATACTCCACTACTAGAATGTTATTGCACGCCATGTGCACGAGTAACCATTATGTCACGTCAATGCGCGGCTACAAATAACTGGTGATAAATTTTCAATTTACTGTCGAGTGATGTGAATAATTTGTGACTGGATTCCGTAATACTAATTGTTCGGACGCTTGGTGCTATTATACAAACGCAGTGTAGTATGTTATATTCGTGAAACAACTCGAGAGAGAGAGAGAGAGAGAGAGAGAGGGAGGGAGGGAGAGAGAGAGAGAGAGAGAGAGAGAGAGAGAGCGATATGTAGATAGAAGAGGATAACGTTTGCGGCACATATGCCTCCTTCTCCCCGCTCATCTCGCAAATCTATTTTACTGAACGACACTTCCTCCAGCTGTTGCTTATAGAATATGCGTATTCGCTTTTCGATGCGGTGCGGCTATATTTGTAGGTATTCTGTGACATGCATACACGTGTGTACACTGTATATACAAATTTTACACTCTGTTATTTGTATGTAAGTATACAATTTTTATTTTTATGATAATGGTAAAGTTAATCACTGTATTGCCCAAATTCCGGAAGCGTCTGAAAAAATGCATCCTGCATGCACTAAATCTAGAGCTGACAGATAAAATCTATCAAAAAGAAGAAAAAGATATTGCTGATTGATATGTGTACAAGTAAAAAAGTATGGTAAAAATATTGTATACTCTGTTGTAGAGCTGGTGAAAGGAGGACGGAGAGCGGAAGGAAGAGAAAAAAGGCGCTGTAAGGCAATAGAACATTCAAAAGATAATTGTCATGCAACTGGACTCAAGTCTACGTATAATACATATAGGTATATCTATATGCGTGTATGAATAAACACGGAACATTCTTCGCTCATTATTTATTTCACATTACAGGGCATAGACGAGTAATGAGTACATGCATAATACCCATACATGTATCTAATAATGGTAAATTTCGAGAATGCGTAACCTGGTTGAATCGAAACTGACCCCACCGCTGAAGGTTGGCACCGGCAGCCTCTAACGAATGCCAGCAACGCGTCCAGCCATTGTGGCGTGTGTTATTCCATTGAGCATATGTTGGAGGCCAACGCCGCCAACCTTCCTCATCAAATTTGGCGGGGGGGGGGGGGGGGGGGCAGAGTCGACTTTACTCAGGTGTAATATGTTTTTACCCCTTGCCTAGAGTTACGCTTAAGATGTTCTTGAACCATGGGGTGAGCTACCGATCCAATAGGATGATCAATGGTTTTGTGATATGAGCAAGGCTGTAGTATATGCATGCTTATTGATATACCTATATTATTCACATAATTGTAACACGGATGGGAAATTTAGGTCGATTTCGTGATTTGGCAGTTGTTTCATACTTTGACGTGGCATTCGTGTTACTTTATTCCGTCGCATGCAACGGGGACGCTGCATGACATGATAACAAGTTTTCACAAAAATCGGTACCTTCGATTAGGATGCGACTGAGCCTTAGAGTATGTAGACGTGGTGGAGGCCTATTGCCCGAAATGTGTGAAAAAATAGACGGTAACGGTGACATGATAACCTATAACTTTTCTCTATCCAAGCCTGGAGCGTAGCGTAGTAAATTCAGTGCCTGCGTTCGAAACGGAATTCCAGGTTGGTATCGAATTCTCAAAGACTGCATATTGCCTTTACTATAGTATAATATTATATTTTAGTGCAATATATTTAATTATAATATTCTGCTACAATGTGTTCAAGAATTGGAAGTGGAGATCATTATAGATTTGATTTCTTTCGCAAGTTATTTATAAGGAATCAAAAGCAATAGGCTTTTCGATTGTTTTAGCTCGAAAATTGAACGGATCTTTTGTACCTCAAATAAGTACATGTTTTCGATTCTACAGTATATATTTCATCGATGACGATTTTCCTCTTTACGAGTCATAACAAACTGCATGGATAAAGTTGTTCTACCAAGCGGTAGGAAATGGATTATGCAATAATCAAAATTTACCACTTTCACTACTCATTTAAACTCTCAAAGTTCATCAAAGGTCCCTCGAGAAAACTTCCGATAACTAGTAACTACAAAAAATTTGGGTTACACGTTGGTCCTTGGCCGTAAGACCATGTACCTTACCAGAGGGCTGGCTTGAATCGCCGCTTAATATAATACACGAATAAAAGGCGTCGCACGCACTCGCTAATGATGCTTATACTTGATACGTGTAAATATGCCGGTTGATTTTGTGCTGAACCACGCCAAAGCACGAATACGACTTCCCTGTTTGTAGGTACCTTGCAAGGATCGGGAGGAAAAGCTGGGAGCTCGTGGTGATAGTAATGGTGGTTGGGTTTGGGATTTAATTTTTTATTTTGTTTTACCTTAAAAAGTTGCACCCCGATAACAGCAAACATGAACTGTAGGAGATAGGTGACCAACATAATGTTGCCAATAGTTTTAATGGCAACAATTACGCATTTCACTACGTACTTTACGTAGTTCAGGTATCAGGGCAGGTGGGCAGGTGGTCAGAGCGGTCAGATCGGGCAAGACGGAGCGATGATTGAAACAAGAACAGGTAGCGTTAGTAATGTATACATGTGTTTACACATAAAATAACGTGTAGCATATAGATATATATTCTTCTATTCTTTCATATACATACAAGTATATATTTCTGTAATACGTATGTGTGTGGTTGAATGAATATGCATATATGTATATTGTACATACATGCAGTATACATTATACAGGGTGAGCCATCCCATGGGTCAAAAATTGGAGGATCTTAATTGACAGAAAAGCTATGGGATCCCTCCAAATCAATACCACTCTAACGTGATTACTTTTACTGTTGATACGTATAATACTGTGCTATGAATTGCGCGCGTAACTTCACGTAACGAAGCTACTCCTCGCCACATGAGGCGACCCACTCTGTATAGGTATAAGTATTATGCATGAGTATTTTATATATGTACCCAGGAAATGTGGTCAAAATTAGCCGGATGAGCAAATCCGTTGAATGCACGAGCTTTTTCATCTTCTCGTGTCGGCTAACTACCTCAAACTTCAGTTATCAAGCGCGGTTCATGGGGGTTATGTAGGCGGTGCGAACTGTTCTAGTTCCAACAGATCTCAAATGATATTGATGTAGTGATTTGAGAAAACTTGGCAATTTTTCATCGTTAATTGACCAGTCACTGATCACTGCTACGAGTCATCATAACAATGTAATCTCAATTCGTCACCTGACGCTGAGGATTTTAATAAGTCATACTCCATTTAGAGTAAGTTGGGTCCCCTGCCTTTAAGATGAAAATATTGACGCCGCACGATCTCACCGACCAATCTAGAGTTCGATGGTTTTGCGCGTGCGCAAGTCGGTCACTCAGCCTGCTAAGTTTCAACATTTCCTCTGGGCTATACATATAATATATATAATATATATATCATAAATATATAAATATGCACACACACACACACACACACACACGCGCGCACGCACGCACGCACCTATTATAGGCAATATTATTCTGAAATCATCGTACGCAATATTTGCATTTTTCTGCAGAGAAATCATGCCTGTACCCATGCACGCACGCAGGTAGGCAGTATAAATGATACAATATTTACTGCACGTGTCGTATGTAAGTGAGGTTTTACGTGGCGCGAATGTGTTCGTACTAGGCTAAAATTCAATAAAATCTTGTACGATGCACTTATGCAATACCATTATTCCAGTATGAGGTAGTATACGAGTGACAAGTACATAACAATATCGTTTACACGTCGGCAGACAGACCACAATGTCCTTGACTGTGAATAAAAGTAGAGCATTCGCCACGATGCGTGAAATGGAGGTTGAAAGTCTCCAAGAAAATTTGATGGCCATAATCAAAACGCGTAATATTTTTAAATCCAGTTTCATATTTCACGCGGTAAAAGATCGTCATGAGAGCTCGATATCCTGATTCATTAAAGACTGTCATGAAACCACTGTAATCCCTTTAAAAATGTATCGCCCCTCCTATTCAGTAACATGGGACACAGAGTTTCGGTACATGTCCATAATCCATTAGATGTCATTGATAGATCATCGCTCCGTAATTAGATTTAGCAATGCAAGCAAGGGCGTCATCAAGAGTGGAGGGGGGGGGGGGCAGCTGCGCTCTCCGAGGTTCGAAAAAATGTAGATAGGAAAACGAGAATAAAACGAAAACAGTGTCATTCGAAAATGACGCTAAAAGTATACACTGAGAAAAAAATATGGTTGAATCAAACAAAAGTATGATCATTTCGGATGGGTCGGCTCGAATTGAATGAAACAGATCTCCATTCAGACCGATAAGTTACGATTCGGATAAACAAATGCTCAGGTCAAGTGAGAAGATGTTTTGTTAGAATCACGGAGCCTAGATATGAGAAGAACGATCGACATACATTTTTTGTCTTTATTATAAAAAAAGGAGCGATTATTTTCTCACAATCACCACCAGGGTAGCGCTGTTGACGTTGATGCCAAGTTCATGGCGTCTGTTTGTTATTGTTTGTATCACGTGATCATGGCATTCCCCTTCTAAACCTGATATTACCAACGCCAGCGCCTCTAGTGTAGAAAGATCTGGCCGCAATTTTTCCGCCGTTTCTTATATATTACGATCGTTCTCCTTATATCTAGACTAGAATTATACTATATATTCCGGTTGATGGGACTGAATGTATTGTAGAAGAAAACTCTTACAATTATTTGAGGTGGATTTGATCAAAAGTATTTTTAAAAGAAAATTCAGTCTCATTACGGCAATCGGCACGTAATCCAAACGTGAAAATTACTCATAATTGATCACAAGACGAAGAAAACTCATTTTTAATTCCTGAAAAAACGCCGCAACACTTTTGATCGGGATTCGAACAGGGGACCGCTCGCAAATACCTTATACACTACCTAGTCGCACATCTGTAACCACTACGCCAAACTGTCGCACAGACTTTTCATTCGCTTTCTATCACTTGATTAGGTTACTTATCTCAACGATAAGAAGCTAATGCAAGGTGACATTAGGACATTTTATAAAAACATTATAATATAAGTATCATGAGTATTTCAACAATTTGAAAGCAGTGAAATAGCGATGAAATAGTTCAATTATCGAATGAAGTACTTCTAATCGACAAAATACCTATTCCACAGAAATATTTCGCCGGTGCGGCGAGCACGACGTTATCTTAAGCTAAGCAAATATCATGTTATGTCATCAAATCTTACGACTTACCAAGTTCTAGTTTATCTGAAGGTGAACCTCGAATATTCGCATAAGGAAATATTTGATAGGCAGAAATGATATTTTAATCTACCAACAAAATACTACTTTTATGTAAACTTTAAACGGATATTTTATCGTAAATTCCAAGTCATTGAGGTGTTAGATGTAATACATTAAAGTAATCACGCGAAGCATGCATTCATTTCTCGGAAACAATATTACGTTTACAGATCGTAAGCACTTACATATGAGGTATTCCACGTTAACTCCACAAATGATTTTCTCTCACCATTTTCAATTTCGTCAATAATCTTTTATAAGCTTGTCCTAACTCTAAACAGTACTCCTGAATTATTTCGGATTTTTCTTTTAAACCGTTGTTTTTTTTTCTTTTCAATTTTCAAAGATCAAAACAGAATGATATTTCTGAAGATTTGGAAGAAATTTATATTTCCTCATCGTCTCTATCATCTTGCCCCCCTCCCCCCCAACCCTTTCGGAGATATATTCATCTTTTGTCAAAATCGACTGAAATTTCCTCTTGGAGATTCACGCGTATGTTATGACTCACACAAGGAAATGAACTTTTTTGTTCTTTTGATAGCCACAAACATGAAAATATGAATGATTTTGAATATTAAAATTATGTGTAACCTATTAGTTTAGATTGATTGATGTTTAATACATTGAATGTATATAAAATACTTTCGTAGCAGAATCACAAAATAAAATGTGGCAACAGCGTTCTTCCATCTATACGTGTCTGTGCGTATGGAACGACGATAGTCGCCGACATTTATTGCAATATATCGAGAAGTCGGAAAAATAAAAGAAATCACACTACAGTCAGACCTCGATTGTACGGAATTCGATTCTGCGGACTCGCCGCGCCCCTATCACAAGAATGGGGGTAGGCGGTATCTGTGGAAGGAGTCTGAAGTAGTGTCGGGATTGATTCTCCGGAACCTTGATTCTGCGGACATCCGGTCCAGAGGTGTCCATAGGATCGAGGTCCGACCGTACGCATAATCGAGAGCATAAGTGTTGTTAGCTTTTGGGATTTCCTCAGTTACTCATTGGTCTTCGATGTGTAATATTTGAAGCACATGATATTCAGAGAACCTCTTTATACAATTAGTGCCAGATGCTCAGGCTAAGCGGGGGGATCGGTGTCGAGAATAAAGAACAGAAGCGTCATCGTGATAACTACGATCTCCTCGAGACAGGCTCATATCTATGTTTCTTCTGTATTATCATTACAGAGTTGACGCTAACGGAGTTATTATATATCAATGCATAATCTAGGTATACCTGTACTTATAATACTGATTCATGTATGCTGGATGCACGATGCTCGGTGGATTATTACTATTGTCATTATTATCATTATCATTATTATCGTCGCCGTCATCGTCATCATCATTACCACAATAATAATAATAATAATAATAATAATAATAATAATAATAATAATAATAATAATAATAATAACAACAACAATAATAATAATAATAATAATAATAATAATAATAATAATAACAATAATAATAATAATAATATGATCATCATCATTATTATATCAATTGTCATCAGTATTCTAGGTGGCGCGGTATTATACCGATCCTCATCCGTGACAGAATATCGCGAAGACAGTGAAATCGGTACGACAATTCTATTAGTAGCACAATTTACACAGTCCGGACGACCGATACCGATTTTACACGCGAGTCACTTTAGGAATGAATCATGATTTCGTTGGTTCACATTCGTGCTCTTTTTTGAGGGCGACTTTTAAAATTTCACATCCCCTTAGTTTATACAGTGTACGCATGCGCATGTATACCTACAATGTACTTCGAACTCTCTGACTATAGGTTCGACGTACATATACATGTATATATATCGCATGTTGAGCTGATGTATAGCTTATATCTCACTGATGTATTTTTGAATTTCGTTTCTTTAATGCTAGTAACAAGTTTTGTTAATATTGGCACACCACGGCAACATTTTATTTGGAAATAAAACATGCGTTCTTGCACACAACGAAGACAGTACGCTGAAATTCTTTAAATCAGGTTGGTTATATATGGGGTAGTCAATGTCAACTTGAACGGATCCTAACACTCTCCCTCTTATATTTACCCACCGATTTATGGTGGTATTTTATCCGCCGTAAAAAATTTTCGTGAATTATAATAGATTTTTTCAGTATTCAATTTTGAAATACAATCGTTTGAAAAATTTGAACACCAAAAAATCAAAATTCGGTATCTCTGAAACGGAGGCTGAAAAAAATCTATAATAATTCACCAAAATTTCTTACAATCGATAAAATGCTACAATAAATCGGTGGGTAAATTTAAGAAGGTGAGGGTCAGCACAGGCTTGTATTGACGTGGACTACCTCACATGTACGTATGTACAATATCCATATTGGATATTCCACATTAGACTAACCTTCTCCTGTACAACACCCTTACCTAATATCGACTGTTTCTTTATTGAATTGTAATACCCCGACAAGACACCAATGAATCATTTTGGATTTTTCGGTAACCGACAATGATCGTAAGATATTTTTTTTCGCTTAATTTCTCAATTGTCACCCATTTCACCAGGTTGAATTTTGAATAGTGACGATTATTCGAAAAAGTTGGGAATACAAAAGTTTTGCGTTTCTAGAGAATGTTTTTTATTTTGCATTAAAAATTACACAGATTTCTACCGAGCCGTTGCGATGGGTTCGTGAAAACCTATTGTTGAACGTTGCTGACAACTCCGATATTTGATCTCCATCTAACGTATAGTGTGTGTTGCATGTTTCACCGGGCAAAATCGGTCACGAATTGTGAACTAGTCGTTGTTACAAATTTGTTGCAGGATTTGAATTGTTATAATTCCCTATGCTCAATGCGTCACGCTCCGAAAAACGAGAATTTGAAATGATGGTTTATAATTAGTTATTATTTTCTGGCCCCTAGTAATTTTGAACAAGAGGGAAAGATTTTTTGATCAAAAATACGTAAATATTGTATCCGCGACTACCTGAAATATATAATCGTTTCACCACGAGATGAAATCATTATGCAACAAAGTTCGAAAATACGATAGCTCGCAGTTCGCTGATAGACTGAAATTTCAAAACTAAACAGCCACTAAAATTTTTCCGGCGCAGTTCTGTTTTACGAAGCAGTAATCGGAAAACCGAAACGGTGATTGATCGGATGAAGTAAGGTAGAATGATATGGACTTACATATTGTTTTTCATTTTTCCCACTCGATCCCGCTGTATTAGCTAGCTTTCGCATGGCAATCTTATAGTAATTAGAACCCTATCTATCTACTTCACGTGGTCACCTTATATGTGCTTTATAGTGTGTACTTGACATACAAAGTCTACACTATACCGTTTGTACTATAACAATAGACAAAATCATTATTTAATGCTCAATGCATGTTGGCATATACCTACATAATGAATAAGCGGATCTCTGCGTCGATCCTCGGGGACTTTGAACGTTACGCTGAATGTATTAATGTAATGTAACGACAGCGTAAGTGTACTCTCCCGTCACAAGTCGTTACAGTAGAGCTAAACCCCCCCGCTACATTGACACTATTTATAGAGTGGAGCCGTCACTTTTCACTCAGAGCTATTAAACAGAAAAAGAACAAATTCGACCTAAGCCATCGATTATAATCCTCGTACGTATAGTTTGCAACGCAGTTTTGTAATGTTGATAAAGACGTGAATGTCTATTTCCGTATGTGCGAGTACAGATGCTGTGAATGATGTATCATAGAATTCCGAAAAAATAAAAAAGATTCAATACCGAGCTATTTTATTTGAAGCAAAAACTGAAACGACACAATTTTCGCTACCAATATTTGTAATGGCTTTTAATATTCAATGTTAAGAAGCGTCATGAAAATTCGTGAGAAAATATACATTTAACGTCTATTCTGATGTTAACGCAATAAAGTTGGATAAAAATAATAAACAAATATATATTTGATATAAATGTATAATATTTCTGCGCGGTGGTTTACTTTCACGCATGAGCACATTGCATCGTATCGGTAGTCGAGAAAAGGGGAGTAAAACTTCGACTTGCTAACTCAGCCGTCTTTTACTTCTCCCTTCGATTGCGGAGGAAGTTCTAAGGGGTAACATCTAGTTGGAATTTTTTTAAACATCGATTTTGGGTTTTCGACGGACTCTCAAAATATAACACTTCAGAAATATTCTCTGAAAATTTGCAAACTGTGATGAGTGGTTCCCTCTACAGATGTACCTACACGAGCAGCGCGTTATGTAGAGTATGGAGTTACAATGAGTCATCTTGGCCTCGAATTAGCAGGTACCGACACGAAAAATCTGTGGTCCACTAGAGATGCCTAAATTCTTCAATCAATCCACGTGCGATGCTATATTGAAAAACATTCACGACTGTGTTACAAATATTTTTGATAGTTTTAAAAAACAGCTGTTAACGAAGAAACAGTAGAGACGAGTAAGAAAAAAAAATGGTGTACGACCGACTGAATTGACTGTTATTGGCGATGGAACGTGGAAAAAAACCAGGTTTCACTTCATTATTTGGAGGTCTTTCTATTAATTATCGGACACCACACTGAAAAAGTCCTTGATATTTTAATGAATAGTTTGTTTTGCAAGATGTGCGAGCCTCGGCAGGTGAAAAAAGATACTGCCGAAATCTTCGTAGAGTGGTTTGAACAAAATAAATCCATGCCTATAGCAAATCATCGAGGATCCGCAGGTAAAGCGGAGGTCGACGCCATCGTCGAAATATTGAAGCGTTCACAGAAAAAGCACGACTAAAGTACGTAAATTATAACGGTGATGGCGACAGCGAAACTTACACCGGTATTCTAAATGCTTCTCCTTATGGCAGTACGGCCGTTATTAAAAAGAAATCGGGGGCAACAGCAAGATTACCGGGAAAATGATTGGCTGTTTAAGTTTATTATGGTTTAGCTATACGATGTAACCCTGATTCAATAGCCGATATGAAAAAAACTATACGGGCAACCTTCGATCATTACAGCCGAACGCAAAGTGACCGCCAGATGTTGAGTCATGGTGCTGCTGGCAGCGCGCTTCGGCGAATGGAGAACTTGCTTCGTATGACCATGAATATAAAGCTCTACCTCCCAATGACTTGGAAGCAATCAATCCGATTTGCGAAGAACTTATTGTTGGCAATGACAATTTATTGTAAAGATGCAGAGGTGGTTTCACACAAAACAACAACGAAAGTTATAACCAGCTTATCTGGAAGATAAGCCAAAGATTATTCTGAGTGGGTCCACCTCAGTGGATGTAGCTGCCTATGTCGTTGCCTGTCGTTTCAATGAAGGATCTGTTTCGCTATTGAACACATTGCAAGCGACGGGGGTACACTGCGGTCGAATCGCTCACACATACATGACAGAAGGAACAATGCTCCGCAGACAGCAGTATATTGAAATTCTGGAAGCTGCCACTTCTTTAGAATATTCATTATATGGGCCTCGCATGGATGATTCGATGTATGTATATAAAATTACATTTTATCCAAGTATAAACCCGACCTAAAATTTTGAACGCGGTTTTCTCAAAATGATTTTTTCAAAATCGGTGACTACGATATCTCAAACATTACTGCATTGATCAACTTCAAATTTTACAAGCATCGTTGACATATAAAATGGCAGTGCGTGGTCGACGAAATTTTTTTTCCGAGGCAGTTGTTTTTGTTTTAACGAAAATGGAACGATTTTCTCACCGAAATTTTTACGATCACTTTGGACTACGCCCATTTTTTCTAGAATCGATATTTTATTGAATCCTTCAATCAAGCATTTAATAATTTCGTACAAAAACTAAATTCTTTCAGATGATTTGTGACCGAGCAGCAATGGTCACCGCGAAGGACATTTTTCAAGCATCAGTCTACACAAATCATTGTGTCAACCACATTTATTAATCTCTTCAATAAAAAAAATTATGACCGATATTGAAACCATACTCTTTGAAGTGAATTTTTTTTTTCAAAACCTGCACACGTTTTCCCAGAAAAAATCCCGGCCGCAAGCTAGATGTAACCCCTTAAATTGTGTCGCACCGTACTGACTATTGAAACTGGACAAATCTATTACAAGACAAATACGACGACATTTAACTGAGGGTTCTTTCGAGTTGGGGAAAATAATGCCAATGCAGGTACATGTATGTATTCATACGGATGGACAGATATAAATATAATACATGAACTCTAAAGGCTAGCAATAGTCGACCTGTACACGTATACTAGGTCTAACATCATACGGGCAGGGAGAAGCGAGACGGATTCTGGATTCAAATAATAAATCCATTACACCTTATGTAACATAGTATATGCGTACAAGATATAACATACATACAACAAATCCGTGAATGGGAGGGAGGCGTCGGGTGTTAAATGGTGTTGGATTTTATTCCGCGCAGCTTGGTTGCAAAGAATATTCGACTAACTGACCGGTTTATCAGGTAAAAATCACGAATCCTATATGTACCAATGAATTAGCTGCTGAATTTTAATTATTGCGTTATAATTACGCCACTAATTCAGAGTTTTCTATCAGTATTGTGCTGAACGTTGAATGAAATCTGAAGCTACTGCGTGCATAACAAAATCGAAACATGGAATCGAATTAGGATCAGGTACAGCTGTCGTTGTAAAGAAAAGTGAATCAACCCTATCACTTTCGCATCAAGCTTCACAAGTTTCATTGTCAGTCTGACAGTATACAATAGCACAGAAAATTTATAGTCTACCATGAGAATTTTGCAAAATATTTTTCCATATTTTATTAAATATTACGAATTATATATAAATCTCGAATGGTCTTCTTACATTACTTTATTTACGTTACTGATCAGTGTGTGCATAAGTACACCCATAGGCACACGTGCATAATACGGACGGCAACAGTCGTTTGACGGTTGCAGGTTGTTGGAAATAAAATTTAAGGAAAAGACAAAGGTCGAAAAAATTGAAAACAACATTATGAGGAAAGGGAAATGACCAAAAAAAAAACAAACTGTACAGAAGGATGAAAGGTAGTTTGAATTGATATTGGGCCTGCAGGGCGTATCCTACCTTGAATAGTTGAACACCAATGACAGCGAACACGAACTGCAGTAGGCTGGTGACGAGGACTATGTTTCCGATAGTCTTAACAGCTACGATGACGCATTGAACTACGTGCTGACGTCAACATGAACAAATCTCAATATAATGTTCTGCATAACAATTGGATGGCGTACGGAACCAGTGCTGGTACCAAAGTACAAAGGCACTTTATATAATATCGTTATAAGCCACTCGAGTAAAACCGGGGTATGCGCGTATACTTGAATCGTATATTTTACAATTGCTATTGTTGTTGTGTTTGATGTTGTTGTTATTGTCCCTTGGATTTTTACTTCGGCAGGTGGACTTATGGGAATAGAAATAATATATTATCATTGTCACATTGAGTGTGCGACCAGTTCGTGGACTCATTGTCAGCTATCGCTAGTCTACCCGTGATCAAGCAAGCGTCTGTCCTGACCTATAGGCATACACTGGAATCCCAATTCTATCACTCCTTCATTTCGTCAATGCCCTCGCCGGCCGATAATCACCGGCAGAGTCAGCGCGTGATAGGGAATCAGCTTATGCATGGGCGTATTTAGTGGTCAGTGGAGGACCATATCTACACAGGGACGATTTCTTTTTAAACTAGGTTCAACAGGTGCAAGAAATCGGGATTCCAGTGTAGGCATAGGAAAAATATACAATCACATTAGGGTGGCCCAAAAAAAAATTATTTTTTTTACGTGGATCGAAAAATTTCGTATGTGAGCTGAAACAAAGTCAGGTGAAAGGAGAGCCCTGTAGCTCAATTTTAAAATGTCACTCAGGCGACTTTTGCATTCCGTATCTGATTAACACGTGAAAAATCAAAGGGGCAGCGACAGAGGAAGCTTCACCCTATTACTGAATAAGCGCACAGTGCACTTGTTTTTTTTTTATCGTTTTTTTGGTGAAGTTCTTCGCGTGTTACAACCGAAAATCTTATCAGGTGGATGGGAATTACTGCTTCATTCCAAAAATCTTGAACTTTTGTCGATCGTCAGATTTGCACTGTTTCGAATGGTCGGCTTCAGCGAAGTATGGGTGCAGAAAAAAACATTCGAAACTTAACGAGTGCATGGTCCGCTACTTCAGGAATAGGGTGATGCTTCCCCTGTCAGTGCCCCTGTGATTACTCACGTGTTAATCAGATACGGAATACAAAGGTTGCGTGAATGACCTTTTAAAATTAAGCTACAGGGCGCTCCTTTCACAAGAATTTGTGTTAGCACGCAAATCAACTTTTTCGATCCATGCCTGTCGAAAAAAAAGGAAATTTTTTTTTTGGTCCCCCTACTGTACATAAATCGTTATTATAGGTATGCTGAGAAACGTGCCCTTTTTCTAATCCACCAAAATACTCGTAGTTCAAGTCAAGTCTGCGGCGTTTTATTGCGTTTTCTTTCAAGAATTCACGTATTAATAATGTCATTTTTGGTGTAATCAGGTTCGTTTAGTGATGCGAGCGTAAGGGGGCCACGCTCTCCATTTGACTGCCGAGGCCGACGCAACAAAAAAAGAAGGATCGTGCAGTTCGAGGCCAAAATCAAATCCTAGAACTTTTTCTTAATCTATTGATTATGTTCGATGTTCCACTTACAGAGTCTTTTGTTTTCCAAAATAGTAAGTTATCGATGAAAATTGTAGAATTTTCAACTACACAAGTAAGTATCTACAGGCCCGTAGAGTGGGGAATTACTCATTTTCAAATGACAAAACAAATAAAAATGCAAGTAGATAACTGATTTGGTTTCAATTACAATAAAACTGGAATTCATCAGAAACTGTAATATCAATAGTTCTTACACAGTTTCTTGTATAAAACATCTATAAGAAAATTGATCTATAGGCACGTATATATCGTATTACTACCGATGTTCGAAAACATCGTGACTTTTCGTGGATGCGGCACAGCGGATTCCCCTAGATCATACCAACGTAGGCACGCCACGTGCATGTGGTCCGTACCTCTAGTACACACGGACGCGGCGTGCCTTGGTTGGTGGTATCTAGGGAATCCACTGTACCGCATCCACGAAAAGTCACGGTATAATATGATACTTGTGTAACGCTGCAGATACTTACATTGAAATAATTTCATCCATCTTTCATTAATGTCAAATAAAGTACTGATGTTCTGCATTTGACGCCTCTTTGTTTCGAATGAATAGAGATTTCTCGAAAAAATTCTATCCTGGCTAGACCATAAATGACAAAAAAGCTGGACTCTAGGTCGTGGATTTATTTAAAAAAAAATTATCTCTACAAAAATCAACGTGACAAGTACGTACGTAAGAATACTACTGGGGGTAATTGAATTTTACTGGTAGCATATTCGACAGTTATAGGAGGTTCGATAGATTTTTTTACGTTATATCCGCCAAAACCCAATACATTTTAAACGTATCTGCACAAGGATATAGTACAGTGAAAACAGGCGTGGTAGCCAATCTTATCGAATAATGCGCATGTGACGACCGTGAATTGTTGTAGTCTGACAAAAAAACCGACGAGAAGGTGAAGGATAATAATATTATTATACGGATAATAATCGAGAACAATCGGTGGCAACATACCTTTAATCCTTTGGCACGATTGATGGCACGTAGAGGCCTCAGTACTCGGAGTACCCGAAATATTTTCAACACCGCCATAGCGGAGGGCCTGCAAGAAAAAAATGAAAAGAAAACAATGCACACAGTGTAACATAATCATGAATCTAAATATAAAAAAGCAAAGGATTGTTTCGGACAGAAGTTAAAAATTTGACATTACAGAGTGGAGAGGCCACAGCATAGAATGACACTTCTTCAGAGATTTCGGAGGGGTGGCGGAGGTTCTGAGGGCTTAGTGTTTGTTTCGTGTTAAATGTATAATACGTTTCATCGGCTTTCACAAGGATATTTTGGAATTAACCGTAGTTGTAGTTCGGGTTATATCGTCATAAAAAATTTGAATAACCCAGGAATCAGAAATTAAATAGTCAGGGTTAAATGTCGCAGACAAATTCGTGGATCATTAAACGAAAATGAGTAACTTGTATATAAGGTGGTACTCAAGACCTTTGGGGTATTTCCACCCCTTACGTATGCCTATGTTACATACTATGAATTTATGGTGAACAAGAAAGTCGAGTGCGCATGTGTCGACACATGCACAGATTTTACACGAGTGAACGGAAGTTAGCGCGCACTACGAACTGCTGCCAACCTACTTGACGAAATGGGTTTCTGACCTCTTGTATGACGCTCGTCATGTCATTAACAAGCTACGAGCATCCCAATCCATCTTTATGAACCGCAGGTTAGCAGTAGTTCGTGACAAACGCTGGACTGTTTGAACTTGCGTAAAAGCTGTGCACGTGTTGACGCATGCGCACCCCACCTTCCATGTTCACCATAAATCTACGGTACATCTGGTTTCGCTACACTTGTGATGCCCATACATCTTCACCTACAGGTATATAGACGAAATGGAGACGCAGACGACAAGCAGGTCCAGGAGATTGAACGCAGATCGACAGAATGCTCCCTCGTGAATCACGAATCCGTAAGAAATCATTTTTAGGCAGATT
This sequence comes from Neodiprion pinetum, assembly GCF_021155775.2. Classification (NCBI taxonomy): domain Eukaryota; kingdom Metazoa; phylum Arthropoda; class Insecta; order Hymenoptera; family Diprionidae; genus Neodiprion; species Neodiprion pinetum. The sequence goes on along the minus strand of NC_060236.1, from coordinate 35,872,930 downwards.
TCAACCGCAAACACAGTTGTGAAGAAATTATCGAAACTCTTCAGGACCTGCAAAAAATATTATCGTATTGCAGGTACATACAACGGATATTTCATTACTAATTAGCGCTCTGCAGTAGGTAATGAGAGCCTTCTGCTACATTACTCAAACCATACATGGAGGGAGGATTCATTCTTGAGGTTTAACGATACAAACAACGCCTAACTGGCAAGTAGGCAACGGAAGTTACATCTGGGGTAGGTACTTATTTTAGACATAGCAAGTACTATCTGGGGTACTTATTTTACACGCAGTCAGTGCCCCAGATAATTGTATACCAGTAATAGGCCGGACACCATGACTTATAGGTGGCTAAAAAGTTCGTTTATGAACTATTTGTTAGTGTTCCGTAAATATGGGTTTGAAAGAGCATATTTCTGGACACTTTATATAATTAAATTCGAATTTTTGGAATGAAGTTTCCGTTTATCAGTGATTACGTAAATTTAACGCTAAAAATGGCGTTTTTGAGCTTCTCGCGCGCCCCCTAAAAATTTTCAAAAAATCGAATCGTTGCACGGAGACCTTTATCTCAGCGATATATTTGATTTTTGAGGGTAGTCAACAATTTTTAGATCTTTCGATTCACCCTAAGATATATTAATTTTAACACGGAAGTCCATCAACATCCACTGGTTTCAATTCTAAAGCAGTCATTATGTCATATTATTCAAAAACACTAATAGTGGTTGTTGTTATATATTACGTTATTGCGGTCCGATTCTGCAGACAGCGGATCCTCAGCGGCGAGCATTGCTGATGATATCAAAATGCAGGCCAGTATTATATTCCCGAAATAAGTGTGGTTGCACAGCCAGTGGCAAAACACCCGGAATCTGAAACAAGACGAGGACAGTAGCTTTAAAGTATAGGAACTGAATGAGATTAACCCTTACTCGGCACCCTGGGGTCAAATCGATCCGACGCCAAGTTTAATAGTCTATAGAATTCAAGTGTATTCATAAATTCGTACATTTTTAAAAATATATTCATAGTAGAATTTGGGCGGAAAAAGCTATTCAACCAGTAAATCTCATATCTAAAGGGTACTTCGGAATTTTTTCAAGTCATTCGGTTGAATATTTTCTTTACCGTAGGCTCATCAGATTGCTCCGAGTGTATCACGTACGATTCACCCGTCAAATCTGCCGAATAAGAGTTAAATATCCAATGATCAACGATATACGTATAATGTATATGGTCCGTTCCAGAAATCATCTGTCAACAATCAGATGCCAAAAAACTTGATTTTCCTGCAGTACTGATATAATATTGTGCACCTAGATGTGAAAATCACCCAATTTTCAGGTCTTCCCGTCATCGGGAAAAATATGAACAAACGTATTTTTTGTGAAATAAGTGATGCATGGTGGTGATTACACTCATGAAATCGCCTTCCGCTCTTATTGCACACAGTTTTTTTTCCCAGTCCCTTTGAAAATTCGTCTTTTGTGCATGTGAAATCGATCCCAAAGGTTTCTGTTTTCGAGCGCACTTTGCAAGCGGACGAACGTACAACTTTGCACCCGATATAGCGGTAAATCTGTCCGTTATTAACGGGTATGATTAAGAGTTATAACATTTTTCTCGGTGCTATCTTACATATGTTATACAGCATTACCCGGGCTGAGTATTTGATCGAGTGCACCCCTTAATCTGGTCATTCCGTGCAAAGGCCTTATAAAGCGTTATAGTATGCACAGGTATACAGAGTCATATAATTGTTCTTGAACCCCAGCGATATGCTAATGTAGAAATGCGTAGAAATTCATGATAGCTTAGATCGTAGGCGTGTGCCAGAATCGACTTCGAACCAGTGTCGCATGTCGACCGGCTAAGGAATTCAACGGTTGACGTGTAGCTCTGGCTAAAACCACGTGTCAGCACGTGGCCGCACTAGCCAATCCTGGAACGCGTTAATTACGATCTGAACTCCTGCGAATTTTTATCCATTCTCATATTGGCATATCGCTGGTGTTCAGTAACGAATAAATTACATTTTTTTTTGTATGAACTTGGAACGTGCAGTCGTGTGAGAACGAGAAGTTCGAGGGCTGGCTCATGACCAATTTAAATTCGCTTATTTATCAATTTTTTTCTTGTACGTAAATCTTTTCGTTTCTGAAATATTCGCTGATGAAAATAACAACCGACCACCCTGCATAGCCCATGTAGAGAAGACCTTCCTAAGGGGCATTTTGCATGGAATGCCCCGGTACAGGTCGCTTGATTGAGGTAACTTAACGCTTCACAGTACAGCTGAAGGATGCGGGCCTCTTCCTTATGAGCCGGGTGGTCACTTTATAAAATACTTGAGGGATACTGTCAATTTTCTTCTGTCTTACCTGTTTGTTTGTGAGAATATAAAGAAGGCAGAGCCAGCTGGAATCGGCTGTTTTTTAGTCGCCATGTTGAACTCGGACATTCGACGAGGTCGTGCTGTAACACCCTCTCCTGCGCCACCTTCTTGAAACACACGTAAACGCACTAGTCATAAATGTACTATGCCTAGTGATGATGAATTATACTCTAATGCATGGGGCGTGAAAAACACTCATGAAGGTTACAATTGGAATTACCTGATAATTATTTATCATGGTTTCTCGAAGGTAAATGGGGACAAGTCAATTTTGGAAACCTAAATCTCTATACCTGATACGTTTGAAGTGTCATCTACTACCATTTATTACCGAGCGCAGCAATCGACATAGGTGGTCCTGATTCGGTTAGAATCCACCTCTGTAAGTGTAGCCAGTAAAGCCTTTCAATTAAGAAACGAATGAATGATTATTGTTGAGTAGAGTTAGTCCTACAACTATGTTACGTTTAATCCGAATCCGGGTACTTGATAAAATGGTAGCATCTACCGCACTCGTGTTCAGCAACGATCAAATGAACCTGTATTTTTGTATAGCTCTGTTCCGTCATACTTGACCTTGTCGCGCATGTGAAACGGAAAAATAGCAGTAGAGAATAAGTATATTGCGCTACAAGTGCGTAAAGTGGGCGATTTCAGATTGAAGGCGGCTCAAGCTGAAGGCGTCCAACCAGGCGCGGGTTTCCAGCAGTATTTGAATCATAAGTGAGCATAAACACAGAAATAATGATTTATGGATTGTGCCACTTTCGTGATTTTTTGAGTACTTCGTCATTTTAGGTAAGGAAAAGCTATTTTGACTATGACTAGCTAATAGAGGGTTTGAAGACGAATTCAAAATCATGAAACAATTATTCAATTTTTCAAAATTTTGACCGAATTGAAAGTGGCTCCATTTACAAATCAACCCATACCGTTATTATCTTTCCACCTCGAGACTCTCCAGGTTTTGTATCAAACTTTTTAATATATCTCTTCTAGTTTTCGAGATATTTTCCTGGAACGATTAAAACAGATCACCCTGGATATTACTTGGAAGGTATGGTCATCTCGAAACATTGTCTAACATTGTAAAACGTGCATATCGCGGCCTGTGGCACGAGTTGTTGTCGCAACTGGTATGTCGCCTTAGATATTTTATATTATCCAGTCACGAAACATGTACGTTATATAAGATATATTAGAGATGTATTGTTCTCACCTCCTATATCTTCGTCTTCGGACTCCATTTGTAATCGCATATTAGTACGGCTGTTGGAATCTTCTCCCTTCTCTGAACTATGCAGAACGACACAGTAATTAATTTTAAACTTGACAAATGATCAGAACCAGGTATATATATACCGTGAGATTACGTGGATACACACCGTAACGACCCCTAATTATAGAAAATTCATGGTACACTGAATTGTAATCACTAGCGCGCGGCTGACGTCGCCCTAGAAAATCTCGGAGCTGTTCAGAGTGGACTTGTACCCCCAGTTGCATATAATTAACGGTCCTTAGGGCGCGCATCCTAGTAATGTTACGGTAAATATGTATGCATGTACATAGTTGCTTCGTCGTATAAAAAATTAGGACTATCATGAAATGTGAATTCGATATCTTAACAGCTTTTCGTGTACTTCATTTACCAAAGTGTTTTACAAAGACTTTTTCAGTAAGTCCTAACATTGGTAGTTTGTATTTTAAATGTAGCAAATACTTGGTACCACACATTTTCGTTGATGCGCATCGGGGACCCCTAATTATAGGCAATTCAGGGTACAAGTCCACTCTAAAGAGCTGTAAGTTTCACATCAGCTGCGTACTAACAAATGAACAGAGAGTTGCTCAGAGTGGATCTCATGGTGCGCATCGACGAAAACGCACGGTGTGTCTTAAATGCGCCAGAACGGCTTGACACCATGAAGCCCCGCGACGGTCACACGCGTTTTTTTTTTTTTTGCCCTCTCAAGAACGAATGGATCATTTTGAATTTTTCCAAATCCGCAAGACTCAGAATAAAGTGTTCTATTATGAAAAACATGTGAAAATCATATCAATATCCTATCATATTCATTGACGGGCAATGAAATATTATTCGTAAACCGAGTAGTGGCTCGGGTCACAAGAAGCCTGGATTGGTTGAAGGTACCACCGATATACAATCTAGCTGACAAGCGTGAGGTGAAACGAAGAAAGTGGATAAACTGGTTTTCCTAACTTCAATCGTGAGACTGTGCCTATTTTTTTTTATTTTTTTTATTTTTTTTTTTATTAAGTTTATTTATTGGTCGTGGTACAAATTCACCTAACGACCATAAGGCAAAGAATCAAAAATAAAAGAAATAAAAATACCTACAATGGGTGCAAGTAATACAAAGTATAAGGGTAATAGTAGCTAAGTAGTATAAGGGTAGCTAAATAGTAGTATAAGAGTAGCAGTAATTAGATAATCAAACGGTCATAGCGGCGATCTCAGCTTGCTCCTGCTGCAACAGATGATTATAGCAGTGCTTTTTAAACTCTGATAGATTTGAGGCTGTTGTAACCGATGGTGGCAAAGAGTTCCAGAAGGCAGTCAGATAGAAAGCTGCTGTAAATCTGTGAATGACAACACTCGGACCGGCCGTTCTTTTGGCGACTTCCTAAAGTAGACAACACCATTTGCTATCCACACATATTTGCGCTCAATTCGAGGCAAGAACTTTATTACACGGTCCCTGAACTATGGTGCAACTGAGTTGGTTGACGACGATTTATATAAACTTTTGAGTCAGGAAACACCTTATTAATCTGTTTAGCTGTAAGGTCTGACTTATCCTTTTTAGCATGAATTATCCTACTACAAATATCTGCAGTTTTTAACGCAGTGCGAGACTTTTTCCCAACTCTGCGGGCATTAACTATATCGTCCCTGTCCAAACAAACGCAAAGAGTTTTCTTCATAAGAGTGCCAATCACCAAGTTTGTATCTTCATCATTACTTTCAGGCAGAGCACTGATAACAAGCTGATTAGCAATTTGCTCACATGCAGCGGGTGACAAGACTGCTTCATCGGCCGCAGACAACGAGACTTTTGCCGTCGCTGCCCTGGTTTCAACAGCACTGAGCCGACGATCAAGGTCATTTGCTAAACTCGTAATTGCATCAACTCTGATACCAACATCACCTAGGCTAGATTTCAGCGAACCAACCTCTTCACGGAGCAGAGTTACATAGTCAGCAATTTTGTCAAACTTGGTTTCACAAATCTGTAAGCCATCTAATTTTTTGTTTATAGAATCGATCAAACTAATGACAGAGACATCCGTGAGTTGACAGACAGGACGCTGAGTGCGCGATAGAATAGTTCCATCGCGAGTACTCTCTACATTCAACCTGGTACATAGGCAATCCACATGGTAGCTGTGTTTACATGCTGCCGCTGTAGCGTGCCCCTCAGCAACATGCGCAATAGGTTCGAAGCAGGGAACACAGCATGAAATTGAGTCGTGCAGGGATATGAAACGGTTGCGCATGAGATGTTATTGTTCAAAGTTCGTAAGAAGCGACCACAAATCTAGTGATCACACTTATTTCAGCACGCACAACCCAGACTCTTCGCACTACACAAATTGAATTAAGAAACAGGGAAACGTGCACACTTTGTATTACTCACGCCTATATCATATGTAGTCTACGGTCTGTGTGAATTTTCGGTATACCATATCATTCTACAAGATGAAACTGACCTGCTCTTATTTTATATTGCAGTCACCGCACAAATTATAAGAACCTCAATATTTAAAAATCAAGGAATTACAAATATATGGCCAGCAATATAAATCCGTTACATGTCACCGATAGTTCGATGAATGTTTTGTGGCCATCACGCTAAATTTGGAGGTAATGTGCTCGTAGATCACTATCACGTCCAGGAAGTTGCGCATAATATATTTGACACTCTTATTCGAATATACGCAACATGGATATTCAGCGAGGCGGACCTTCGACCTATTCCACGGGACTCCATGTCACCGCTGTTAGCGTGAGGGAGTTGCCCTCACACCCAATTTTTACGGTATTAAACCACTTTATAAGGAGACAATGATTTCTCGTCTTAAAAACCTAGAGAAAGTTATAGACTATCAGAAATAAATTCATACAAGAATTTAAAGCGCGTTAATGGCTTAAATGGTGGTCACGAACTACAATTCTACGACCAATGATACTTTGATAGGCAAAGTATTCTCGGTACCCGTAAAGTCAGCAACGCAACTGTGTAGTACATCTCCAACATATTCAACTATACCACGCCAGCTAACGGGACAGAATCAACAACTCACGTTTCTGTATCCAATGCGACTTCGTAGTCTTCAATCGTCTCATTCGGATCTTGTTCAGCTTCTTCGTCCTCGTCTTCTTCCTCTTCTTCCTCCTGCTCCTCCTCCATCTCTTCATCATCTTCATCCTCGATACCGCTGCCATTCTCCCCATCTTCAGCTTCATCTTCGCTACCGTGATCTCGTATCAGTGAGCCGCTACGAGATTTATTTTTCTCAGCCTGAAATTGATTATACACGAATAATGATGTGGCCCTCTGAAGTAAGGAAGATCGGAATTGTGCGGACTCGGATTTACATATCCGGGTGGCACTTCTGTCACAAAATGACAAATTTACCTCTTCTTCCTGTTCTTTCTCGATTGCGGTCAATGACTCAGCATCGGCCAAATTGTCGACGGCTATAGCCAAGAAAACATTCAGTAAGATATCTGTTTTATCAAGTTAAGGAGACGGCGAGATCCTTCATCACTATGCATGTTTCGCACGCGCCAGAAGCGTGTACATACATAGGTGATATAGCCCTAAACTGATGGTAGAACAAGTAGTATTGGTATCGAGTGTACAAGATTGCCAAAATAAACCTCTAGTCGTTTGAGGACGGTCTCTCACAGACATACGGTAAGACGTCCGTACCAGTAAAGGATACAGTTTCCACAGATGAAGAGGATGATGAAGTATACACATGCCAGCGCACCGAATCCAGATACCCCACCATACGCCTTGATACCTTCGTACATCACTTGGTTCCAGTCTTCCCCGGTCAATATCTTCAAGTAAAGCCAAGTGACGCATGAAATCATAATGAAGCAGTCGAGTGGTATCGAAATCATGGTATCATTCACAGTGTATCACTTTTCTATTCACCTCCCACTTTATAAAATGAGAGGTACTAACAATTGTAAGCAATTTTTGTGGGCACCTGACGCAATGCTACGCTATTCTGAAACGTTAGGTACTAACTTTAGTTAGGCTCGCAACGCAACGCGTAGCTGACTTTTTACTGTAGGGAGAGTATTGGGCAGGCTTTGCGATTCCAGAATTCCGAGAAAAAGTGATGACACGAAATTGAAATTACTCAAAATTCTTCGAGCATTTCAATAAAATGTTCACTAACATATATCAGTTTTTGTGCTACATGTTATAGAATGAGCTCAGATACGTCTTGGATAAGGAAATCGGATGAGATTTCCTATGTCACTGTCCGGTTCAAAACAGACTTAATGCGCCTTCCCTATACACGGATATACTGAAATACCTTTGGCTATCGTCAATACAATTGATTACATAGGTGCCATGGTACTTTGAGTACACCCACCAATATGGGTGCAGGTTAAATCTGTCTCGCTTGCTTTAACCCGGCTGCACAATTACACACCACAGTGTCTGTAGTTCGAATTCACGCTCAATCAGCGGTCAGTATCGTTATATTAGTGCAGACGTACCAATTTTGGCCACCTCGGTGCCGTAGCTATCGATCATACTATTTCTAGGTATGACCATTACGTGGAAAAAAAAATCACTGGCCACAAATGGCACGAAAGTGTTTGGTCAGCTTGGAACAATGTTAAATTTGATTTTCAAACAATTAAATACTCAGAAGCTATACTGATATTTGCTGCAAAGGATATTCTTCTGATTGGATCAATAAGTGAATAGATTTTTTGTACCAAAAACAATTGAAGCGCCTTATGTGACTGGCCAAAGATGGCGTATTGGTGAAAAATGACGCCTCCATTCTATACTTGAGCGGCGCGGCACCGATGCGTTGATGGGCTCGTCTACTTCAAATAGCACAGGCCTATCTCCGTGGCCTTGACACTCCCATACATAACTCCTATACCGTCAGCATATGTGGAGATACATCTCTTATTGGGCTCGTACTTAGTCCAAGGTACGACACAATGGCGGGGCAGCGATCGTGTAAATGTACACCTTCCAAGATGAATTCCAACTGTTTCAAGGCCACCCTTGTGATCTATCATGCCGATTAGATAGATGGGAGGAGATGATACCAGTAACCTTGATTTGGTCAGAATCCATCTTTTGAAGATGTGCGAGTAACAAAGATATAGAGAGTGTTACTGACACGAGACAAAAACCTCTATCCTTGTTTCGCACACATTCTACCATGTTACACAATCACAACGTCTCGTGGCGACACAGCGCCGGCCTTAGGGGCGAGCAAAGCGGATAGTAGCCTGGGGCGCCACAGATTTAGGGGCGCTTAAATGATGTTCCTATTTTCTGTTTTTTGTTGAGACAAGGTTGTTCCCATGCGAGCTCAAAAATTTTTGTGGCGTGAACATCAAATGCACTCGATTCGAGTGAGAGCAGTCGAAGCGAGTTGGGTTAGGCGCACGGTCACAATGGGCACCGTACACGGCTTTTAGCATTAGCAATTTTATCCGTAAAAAGTGACACAGCATCTACAATGAACATTTCGGAAGTAATAAAAGACTTCGCCAATACCAAAGTAAGGCGTGTCAATTTTGAAATGTCGGATGAATGCTGAATCATTAACTGAATTCATTTCGATAATTTCGCAATTCCAGGGGGGAGGGCGACTATCCGTTAGCTTGCCTGGGGCACGTAAAACTCTAAGGCCGACTCTGTGGCGACATCCTAAATAAATTGGATCGTATTCAATAAATGTACACCTCAGCACAGGAAAGTGCATAGACTTATAGAGATAAGCCGCGCGATTCGTGCATCGAGCTGAAGCCGTGCCAAGGCTGGCAAAAACAACAGTTGCGAGTGGTCCCTCTCATTCTAATCGGTGACTTGACGGGGGTAACACGTGTATTCATGCAAGTATACCTGCCCGCCTGCCTTATCGCTTTCCCTACCTAGCGGTTGCTTTCCATTCTTTTCATCGTGTGACAGAGTAAGGACTCCGGCATGACTAGCTCTGTTCTTCGGTCTCAGCTGCAGCTGCCGCGTAAGATCACGCAGTCTATCTCTATAAGTGTATCGGAAAGTGTCAAGACCTGTATATAAGACGATGCTTGTCTTTTGGGCTTGTGCAGCAGCATGGCTGTTTTTATATATCCCCCCCCATCATCGTAGCGCCATAATCCGACAGAGTAATGTATATTGTTACCTGGAAGACAGTGAGCAGACTCTGCCAAAAACTATCAAAGTTGCTTCTTGGCTTCTCTTGAGAGCCGGGTGAGTTGAATTTGCCACCAAATACCTGAAAGAAGAAAAGTTCGTGATAGTTTTCGATTGTAAATCATTGCGCAGTGTGTATACGTTATCATACTGCAAGCCGGAGTAGATCTTCGAGGGCGTCCCCACTTATGTATGGTACATGGTATGGCCCCCAATGATATTCTCAATTGTCATATTTGGCGAAGGTTTCCAGGACTATAAATAATATTGAAGTTGTATTGTGACACAAACCTGCATTCCTAGCAAAGCGAAGATCACGATGAATAGAAAAAGAAGGAGCAATAAAGAGGCGATGGACTGGATCGAGTTCAGCAGCGAAGCAACCAAGTTTGACAATGAACGCCAGTACCTAAAATATACAAATATGGTAATCACTTTGAGTATATTCGGATCAGGGTCATCTTTCTTCTGCAGCTTGTACAGAATAATTGTCTACACAGCTAACTCATTGACTGTTCCTTGAAAAGTAATCAAGTTCTCGCTGTACATCATAAGATGTAATAAGACGACTAAGTGTGACTTTCGGTGTTGATATTGCGGTGGGGACAAGTCATTATAGACTTTTGCGTTGTATTATATTTACTGCATCATTTAAGAGATTGAAAGGAAAAGGGGAACTCACAGTGATAGATTATGATTCGCAGAAGGTGCCCCACAGTCACAGGCTTTGAGGATTAGTTTAGATCACCCAAGGTGATATGAGAACATTATTGCTCTCAGTGAAAAATAGTACATTGTGTTTCAAGTGCAGCAAGTCGGTGGTTATTCGTTTTTGGGCGGATAGAAGATGAAATCGATCAGTTAATCGTGGCCTCTACTACACACGCTGTACGGTGCCGTGGGGTGAGACGGGATCGGATGTGGAAAAGCCCGTGTGGTGGGAAAAGTGCTAAAGCACACCCAACGGTTAAAGGGCAAACAGTTAATCCCAGTTCAGTGGAGATGGTTAGGTAGAATGGTCGTACACCGTAAAGCCACCAACATGAATTATTGGAAATATTGTATAATCTGTTAGTGTCTGTGAGAACAATATTATCGCAGCTTTATGTGTGTCTTCTTAACTTACTTGGTTACTTTGAATACTCTGAGTAGTCGAACGCAGCGAAGGACCGATACTCCGAGGGGCTGCATTACTTCCGTGTTCGTTAGTATCATCTCGCCGATGGAGCCAATCACGACGAAACAATCAAACCGATTGAACAGCGAAACAAAGTAACCCTATCGAGTTGCACATACAATTGATCAAATATTATTCTGATGATACTTGGCATCAACGGAATTGAATATAATATACAATAGGAAAAGGAAATTATTGCAAATTAATGAAGAGAAGTAAGAATTATTTCAGATATCAAATAAATTATGCGATTGCGGGCGAGCTAGAATGTATAAGTCGTAAGTAATCATCTATTTAACATAGGCATTGGACTCACTTGAAAACCAAGACTGTACATCTTCAACATCATTTCCATGGTGAATAGTCCGATAAAGAACATGTTTGTTACTTCTGTAGGATAATAAAAATGTTGAATTAGAGGCTGTAAATTAAACTGACTGACGTTACCTGTATAAGTATAACCACACGTACCGTGATTTTTCTGTGAATCCAACCAATACATGTACACCCGAGTAAAGTCAACCCCTCGCGCTTTAGCGGGTTAGAAATAAGGTTGGCTCCGGTAGCCTTTAACCAATTGTAGTGGTGGACCGAGCAAATGTGTCGTGTGTTATTCAATAAACACAAGTCAGATGCTTGTGCTGCCAACCTTATTTCTGACCATCAAAATTGGGGGGGGGGGGGGCGACTTTACTCGGGTGTACGTCCTGCAGTAATCCCAAAACAGAGCATACCGCGTATGTGCCTGAGCTGCCTGTCGCGCACTTACAGTTTAATCCCTGCAAACTGGGCGTCGCGAATGCGGGTGCGTCTGTGGCGGACTTGCTACAGGCTGATTCGCTACGTAAGAAGTGATCGCACAGGGTACTGACATGATTTTCACTGTTCGGTAATGGGGCACTTCACGTACGCTCCGCAGGTTTCGGAAACCAAACATTCCAAGCAAGTATTGAAAGTAGCATATTGTATTACTAATGCGAAAAGTGGACGATTTTCGGTCAGTATGAAGTTTGCAGCGTAAGACGCAAAGGCGAGTGCTGTAATCATACGACTCAGATATCTCTCATCTGCACGTGGCACGTTTCGTGCTTCTCAAGTCAAATTTCCCTTCAGAGGTGTTGCAAAAAATAGCGTGTGACACGCGTGCGGAAGGGCAATATGTGACTTGAGTGACGTGGCAGTGCTCGCCTTGGCTCATGCTGCCCTAACACCAATGCTCGTACAGCACTCGTATTCGTGTGAAAGCTGCACTCGCCTTTGGTACACGCTGCAAATTTCCAACTCATCGGAAATCACGCACTTTCGGTACTAGTAGCACAATATAGGTACTATTTTCGTATATCGAATTTACTTCTCGCATCTACAGTTTAGAAAAAGCTGTTAAGATATCAAATTCATATTTTATGTCAGTAACCCATCGGCAGAAAAATAATGGTATTTGTATGGTGTAAAAGACATTCCACGTAAAGTCGGCCGTTCATTTCTTGGATATATTTTCCAATCGGTCAGTAATTCATTGAAAAGTTTATTGTTCTGAACTTGTGTGTATACCTATACATTTTTCTCGCAGTAACTTTGAAACTCTCGATGTATTTGAAATGAACTCGAACAGAATAATTTCAATTATATCTGAAGGCCGGTCTTTCAGCTTTCGGTGGAATGTCTGGCATGCGTTTCAAAAGGTAATAACAACCGAAGAACAAGCGATAACCTCACCTTGGAAATTGTCAAGCCACTGGGGTTGCCGGTAGTGTTCAGTAGCTAGTACGACAGTGTTCAGGAAAACGAGGACAATAATCAGCCAATAGAAGACTTGGGATTTGACCGCCTTTCTGCAGGCTCGTCTCATGCGTCGATTTACCCTGCGGCAGCAAAAAGTCGCTTATCGATAAAATCATTTAATTTTTTTTTAACATACTAAACAGCACGAAACCGTGAAAAGCCGTTCAAGTAGTACCCCGATCGTCCCCTTGCCTAAACGAACAACACTTCGAATTATGATTTGGTTGAGCAAAAATGATCCTAAATTTTTCGTAGCTTAAATTTTATTTATCAACTTATCTTTTTCTGCTTCGTTCACGTAGTTAACACAAAAAAAGGGAGTAGAAGAAGAACCAGCAGAAGAATAGGGTGTAAGTAGCACAAGTAGACGATCGAGGCTTTGCTGTTCCTATTACCGATTTTATTACATTGAAAAATGTGTATAAGGTAATATAAGATATATCGTCGGTTATAGACGTGAAGGTTATCCAAGAGTTTTTTTGACGTCATTTACCTTTCCAAATCGCGCTTCTTTTTGGTCCAGAACGATTCTTGCTGGACGTCTTCGTCACCCTCCAACTGATCAATACTTTCCATCTCGTTTTGTTGTTTCGCTATATGAAATAACACACAGATTACAATTCAGTATTTACTATTAGATTCAAGTCCCGCGAATCTCATAGGCAAGTATACGTTGCAGATACGGCCGCGCGTATGTGTAGTATACGTACATGCACGTAAAACAGTTAGTGCGTTATACCACAAGACTTCGGTAAAGCGATACCATCGCTCCTTTATACGAAAGTCTGTGCTTTGCGTCAAGCGCTGAAGTATCATGTTGACCTCACCATTAGCAAGAATTACCTACTTCAAAAATTAAGTATCGTGCATCAATTGGAAATTCGTCACTGAGAATACAACTTAAATCCATTTACGCATACCTATCTGTACTGAAAGAACAGCCATATTTTTTGAATACCTTGCATTATGTCGTAATTTATAAGACATTCACATCTTGGCCGTCGAACAACTACCAAAATTAGTTGGAACGAACCGCTTTTACAGAGACTTTCTACAATATATTATTGAACGCCGTTCACAATTAACGTAAGCACGAGTTTTTTATTTTGACGCCCCTTGTCATTTCAAGATTTTCAGTCCACCCTCCACATCCGCCTTTCTGGGTATGTGGGAGAATTTCCTACCCTTTGGAAAGATATAATTTCTCGTCCTCTAAATTTCCTTACTATATCTGCACCCGTCCGAAATTTATTTCAGGATCCCGATACCCTTGACCCACCATATACATGCATATGATGATAAAACACATCCATCCATTATTTTAAATATTATATTGAAAACTGCGTGCACTGAAAGATTACTGAGTCTCAGAAACTCGTTATGTCGCAACCCACCTTTCCATTTGCATTTTAAGATCTCACGTAAGAAGCAGGACGCGGGGGGAGCCCTTGGCACAGTTGTTGTTATGTTTACTATAGGGGAGGGAGGTTCAATTTGTTAAAAAAAAGTACTTACGCAATCTGTTGACGGCCCCTTATCAATATAGTCTCGTACCTACAAATACACTTCCCATTACGCGGATTCACAGATGTCTTCAACACATCTTGCTTCGCCATAAACATGGTGAGTCAGAACCAGCTCATGTGTCGAAAACGGAGGAAGCTTAGATAACGCGAAATTCGCTCCTTCAGCCAATTAGATAACTCGTTTTTGTATACTATCCCCTGATGATGATAAGTAAGATGGTAATATCTAATTGATATTATCACAAAAATTTACGTCAATATCGAGAAATTCGAAAAAATTAATTTTTGCGAGTAATCTTTAGAGGTGGTTTTTACCCTTTGAAGGGCCAAATTACCACGCAAAGAACGATCCAATGTTTCTCGATGTACACCAACATATTCCAGAGTAAAGAAAATCGGTGGCGTACATAACGGATAGTATCCTTGTAAGAAACAGCGTAAAATTGGAATATCGAATAAGATTCTGCAGGACGAAAGAGCCGCAATACTCAATACCTGGATGGTGAAGACGCGGGACTTGATTTTCGTTCACCCAGCATAATAATATACTTGCACTTTCGATCGTTGCAAGTATCGTGCAGACCTTAACTCAGCACAACTTAGCACTTACGCTTGCCGTCCTGCATCAGCTGAGGCTCCTCGGCTTCTGGTTCAATGTCCTCCGCCTGCGTTATCCAATCGAGATACCCCCTGAGATCATCTTCGATTTGCTGCTTCTCTCGAAGTTTGTGGAAATCTCCCCGAGCCTTCGCCTTCTCTCTCTCCTTTGAGAATTCACTGAATGTCGGGGTGAACGTTCATAATTTAGCATAACAACAGTACCAGAAAGTGTGACTTACAATGAAATAAAGTATACCAGTGATTGTGCTTTAAAAATTATCGAAATCATAACGACAGCGATGGTCTAAGGTCTTGTAATAATATTGATGATAAGATGGCTAGTTATGTTAATAGGTTTCAATTCTATAAGCAAAACTGGCGTGATTGCAGTAAAGGTACCACCTCCTGTGTAAACCCATGTACGCGTATTCCTTCGTTCCGCAAGCGATTCGAATAGGTTCTTATGATATTGCACTGATGGAAAAAATGGTCAATTCCAATCACCACACCACAAATTAGGTATACTATTTTCCATTGGTAAACTTGTTACTGCTGAGATTAGCTATCAACCCGTGGGTAAAGGTTTTTGCTATAGCATGGAATTCATTTTAACTAACCCGGATAACACACCGAGAATCAAATTCATCACGAAAAAGGCACCAAGTATAACCATGGAGATGAAGTAAATCCATTGCCAGCTGTTTCCCATAGCGTCTTCGATCTGGAATAAATAATTACAAATAGTTTTGTTTATTATTATTATTGATTGTACCTTTTACCTTCCCACTCTTCTAAGAGGAAAAGTAATTATAGTGACCCCAGCGCGTCGGTGGAAAGTTGAGTTTTCACTCAATCTCCACGCTTTGAGATCTACAGAATAAGTTTGACCCATTTTCACTACTGTTTATTGATGATAAACTAATAAACTTATCGCAAGAAATGAAACATCTATCGTTAGCTCTACATCACCGGCGAATATACAATTTTTTCCCATTCGAGGTGCATATTTTTGTCATTCAATTGATATGCTGTATGATGCATCGCCTATGGCGTAAGTTTCAAATTCTTGGCAACAACGCGTGTTAAAATTTTCGACCCCACCTTTCCGTATCTCTATTGTGTCTTGAAAAGATAATACGATAATTCCCTGAGGAGACAATTTTCACCAGAAATCATCTTGATGATAATTCTGTTCGTCCCAGACAGAGCTATCAATAAAAATTGTGTCTCGCCTAGTCAGAGATATACCAATATATGCAGCCAGTTGTCAAATAAATACCATATATATATATTATCTGTCTGTCGCCTGAAAAGTAACTTCATGCGCATGACTTGTTTGTTACATGAGATAACTGCAAATTGTACTGTTGTTCGATTTCATTGAAAGATCGATTGTTAATGATGTTCAATTTCTTGTTAATTTATATTTTTACATTTGAAAATTATTTTTTAATATAGAGGGACAATGTGTAGAGAGACAAGAAAACATAACGAATCAGAGAGGAGAACTTATATTAACCTTTTAAGAACGGGGATTTTTACGTTGAAATCGACCTTTTATTTTACACGAAATTTGTGTATAATATCAATGAATTTCTCACTGGAGTGTCCGACCAACCCAGCGGTCGAAATTTCGACCAGTCCCGTCCTTAAAAGGTTAAACATTCGAGAAGTCCTATTGCATTCACATTTTCTCTTCAACGTAGTTATGACTCGCAATTCTCTAGATTAATATATAACTGCCATAGCGCATTTTTGTTGATTCAAAAAATCAGTTTCTAGATCATGCTGAATTGAGGAAGTTGAAGGGTTGTGTTTTTTATACCGATTACTTCTGATATCCCAATGCTACAAGTTGCTCAATCTCATCTGTTCCACTCAAACTTCCCGACCAATAACAACGGATGCACATACCTAATGTAAATTATACTTTCAACCTAATGAATAATCGAAACTCCAGCCACCGTAGAATATCCTGTTCCCCATGGATATATAATGTATGGGTATATAGGAATCGTGAAAATTTTCAAAATCAGAGGCTACACGGGTAAGGTACTCACAATATATAAGCCAATGAAGTTAGGCTGGCAATGCACTCTATCGAGAATTTACGCGGTAGGCACTTGCATCATACGTCATGGAGATTAGTTTATACGTACACACATGGATACGACTCACTCTTTGTGTCCCGATTGTAACCATCTCGTTGTCGATATTGACATTGAGATCAAAATATGTTTGTTTTTACTCACATCGTACAGAACGTTTGTCCATCCTTCGAGAGTGACACATTGAAAAACAGTCAACATCGCTAAGCCAAAATTATCGAAGTTTGTGATACCGAGATTTGGTCCTTCCCAAAATTGTTTGCTGCAAATATAATCTGCCCCAAAACGATCCTCGCATTTGAATCCAGCCTCCTCCAAGCTGCACGGATGTGGCTCATCCATCATTTCTCCTATATTTTTATGGATTTAGTCAGGAAACGTTGCGTATTGAATTTTCTGGACTTTAGCGCTAGGGTTAAAATATCTTTTATTACAATTTTAGTAGCAGCTGGTGGGACTCCGACGTAGGATTTTAACCCTCGTATCAAAGAATTTTTCAGAACTTAAGATAGCCTAACAGTTTGATTCAGCGCATGAAAATTTACAAAACATTTTATTTTTCAACAAGCCTTCCCTTCAACAACAAACAGTTACAAAATAGAGATAGACCCTAAAGCTACGATTGAGAAAGTATCGGCATGACGTACCTCGGAGATATAATAGACATCCACTTGAGAATCGACACTCGGGCACAATACACGACAAGGAAAATTGCAAAAAGGCCAATTTCATCTACAGATTCAATAATTTTAAATCAATGGGAGTCCTAGTCACTACAATTTGTAAATTAATCATAACCACACGTTTTTAATACAGTAATACACCGATGGTTACTCTAATCGGTAAACCATAGAACTATTGCAAAATGCAGAAAATTTAGCAATAGGGGGAATATCAAGATGTCGCGAATAAACACCAGTGAACAGCACGCTGGAAGCATTGTGTTTTATGATTTCACTGCAAAGAATGGCGTGTCATGTATAATGTGTCTTCGTCTGTAAAATGAAAATGGAAATGTTGTATCTTATATGCTTTAAAAAAAATAAATACGGTCTACGAAAATAGAAAGACGTCAATAGGTATACGTAATACGAGTACATTACAAAACTAAGTAAAAACGTTACGTCAAATTTTTTTATAACTAGAACAGGGCACAGATCATTGAAGTACGTGTGTTTTACAATGTTCAATAAATTGACGGGGCGAGTACACAATGCACGAGACATTGAAGAATTAAAAAAACTGACGAAAGCCTACGTCTAATTGGTTAAAAAGTGACAGCTAAATACCAGCAAAGAAACGTGATAAAAATATGGGATAAATGCAGTGTACAAAGTTGAGCAGAATACCCGGCAATAAATATGTAAAATATAAGGCGGCTAAGACAGGCAGAGTAAGTTGGGATAGGCTAGACTAATTGTAACGAATGTCGTAGTAGCAGTAGCCATAGGCGAAATGAATAGTATCTAGGTATCGATCAACTAGCACACCAGAGTTTGCATCGCAGCTTGTATTTTGAATGGAACACGTAGCTTGGCCAACAAAATACAATTGAGGTCCTGAGATCTAAGGTTCGTTATTAGATAATAGAATTGACGCTTAGCCGGTTTTTAAATCCTATCAGCAATCAGCAAATCAAGCCTTCGGGAATTTTTTGCAGCTGAGACTTCCACTCGATAAAAATCTCCAACATAAACACAGATATCCGCAAAACAGACGATCACTGTCATAATTTTCCAAGCAATAGTTGAATGAGAAGCACTAAACTACGACTGGAAATCATGTTTCTGTCGGTTTTCCATCTAATGTTCAGTATAGATGGCTCAAATTTGGGCCAACTTTTTTTTTAGGACTAGCTGAAAATTGGTGCATAGCAAGTCCGTGTCGATTAAGGGGTGCAGCTCACATGCAAACCTGGCTATATGTTCTTTAAAATTTTTATATCTGGGCGGGTGCCTCAAGGTCACTAGCCCACAGGCACTTTTCACCTAATGACTGTGTTATCCAAAATTCGTAACGATTTCTGTATGTTATACAACATGATTTTTTACATTTCTACACTTTGGTCTCTATCGTTCTCACTGGCAAAAAATCACAGACAGAGATACATGATAAGAAGAAAAAAACTACGGCAGAAATGGCGCCCCCGTTCAGGATGTTACAACATACATGTTTTAAAACTCCCCCGGTTAGGGGTCGTTCGGCGTTGAGGTACTGTTCATTTTGCTTACGTCTCTCTCCGATTAACATTTTGCGAGACAAGCCTATCCGATTGCAAGGACCCTACCGTAGTTACAAAGCGAAATCAACTGTTCCTCAAAAGTTGAACCACCTCCACCACTAAAATTTCATGGAGTTTTAAACGGTGATCATGGCTCACAGACTGACTGACCCAAGAGTTTATCATGATCCCAATCACGTTTATGTGCGTACATTGCGTACCAAAAATGACGATTCTAACCGCTCAATGTTATACGTACGTACTGCATATAAAAATTCATTGTGCCTTGAGTGTCAGCGATCCGATGGGGTGTCGTAACTCAACTTTGACTCCTTAATCGCTTATGCCGGAGTCCCTTAGTGCTTTGTATACCTACAGCTATGCTTATTATACAGGCTTTAGCTTCATTGGGGTCGGCTTGCATGGAATGAACCGATACCGACAAGCATGGAATGCAACGCAGGTAATACGCTTACCCGTCCTGTTGTTCCAGCAAGTTTTGTGCATTTTCCCGGAGAATAGTTCCAAACCAATGATTGCATAGATAATTATGACAAATAGTACAAGCAAAGCGATGTGTAGTAATGGAACCATCGCTCGTAAGATTGAGTTCAGAACCACCTGTAAACCTGTTGGAAAAATCAAATCCTGATATATACTTATGTAGTATGCCGTGTAATTTTTGTAATAATATCTTTTTCTCCGCAATCGAATTGAATTTTATTTCCAAGAAGTCCATGGGATTGTCCGTTGAATAAAAGGGTGCGGTAAGATATGTAACATTCTGAGGTTGAACAATTCCAACAAATCTACTGGAATTGTCACAATATTATTTCTATTATTCGAACTGCCTTCAAACTAATCACGTTGCACTACAAGCTGGATTTTTTTTTTAATTTATATGATTTCTTCTGGAATTACTCGTTTCGACTGCTGTGCGACATCGTTGTCTACAGAATATTGAGGAAACAAAATTATTTAGCACAACATATTTCTAGTTCCCATTCTACTGAGCAGAGAATCGATACGATCCTGCTCCGGCACTTTTGATGTTCCACTCGGTAAGAGTAAATTACCTTGAACTAGACAACTGTTTTAGATCGTAGGTTTTCATTATAAAACTGTATGGTGTACTAGTCCGGGATCCAGCTGCACTTGTTAGCAGTGTTTACAGACAACGTAATTTTCGATTGACTTGATTGATCTCTTGATACCTATCACTGAAATGACATCAGCCGATGCACTAGTGATGGGTTAGATCGAGAGAGGCTTTTGAAAATGGAAATTTTTTATTTCAAAAAGTCATATCACACTCGCTGAGACTTTGTACCAGAAAAATATCTATCATATTATTTCGGAACGAGCGGTTTGGGCTGATCATGAGCAAGCTCGTGAAGTTACCTTCTTCAAACTCGTTTCGGGCTAAAATAACAACAATATGAATAATAATAACAAAAACAACAACAATGATAATAATAATGATGATGTCATTATCTCATTCGAACTTTGGAAGTCCAATGTCAAATTTGTGATCAGTGACCCAAAAAACCTTCAAGTATCAAATTTCATAAAAATCCAAATGTTTGCAGTCATTTTTCTGTATATTAAATACGTTAAATTTTAATTTTGAAAACCGAGCTAGGGGAAGTTGGAAAAAAATGTCAGCTGTCTCTTGGGAAGGGGGATGCCCGTCAACTGATCATGTTCACATGATTTATAACAGTTCTGTTTTCATTTTGTTATTAAACTGTTCGGGTTACAAGTTTGCTTTTGTCAGTAAAGAGATTATGAATATGTTTTTATACAAGCTTATATTTATATTATGTGATCGCGGTTTGCTACTTTCGATCGATTTCCTAATTTACAATGTAGAAATCTATGTTTTTTACGAATAATTTTAAAGAGACACACCTGATTTAATTTCTATCCCAGTAAAGAATCCAAGATTCATGAAATCTATGACATTTAAAAAAAAAAACGTTTCTCATTTTCAGAAGCCTCGTTTGACCTAACCCACCGCTCCCGAAACAGCTAACGGTCATTTTGTTCAACCATATTATGCAATAGTGACCGAGAGAAATCAGAACGACTCAGTCTGAAATGACTACCCAAAAATGTAGCTGACTCCTGATCTATACTTACTTGGCACACCGGAAACTAGACGCAACGGTCGTAATACACGAAAGGCTCGTAGAGCCTTAACATCGAAACCTTCCTTCATGAACCATACCATTGCCGTGCTGATCATTCTATCAGAAGAAAACAATTTGAAAAATACAGTCAAATCGTCCTAATTTTTGCAATGAGTTAAATCTTATTTGTCATTCTAGTCCCTTAAAGAAACACCCTCAACTTTGGGGTGAAAAACCTCGTACCTCTAACTCAGATATAATACTAAATTCCCATGCATAAGAAAAAAAGTTGAGGGATTTGAGATTTTTTTCTGCAAGTGGTATTCGGTGGTACAGGGTGTTACTTTTCACTGTCTCTGAATGATTGGGAAATTTTTATACAGGAAGTTGGACAAGCACAGGGTAACTAATGATAATTATTTATAATAAACACGAAACTTGATACGTAAAAGTTAAATATACACCCCTATCACTATAACTTACCCAATCACTACGATCGTAAAATCAAGCAAGTTCCACCCGTTTCTTAGGTAGGCACCGGGATGTGCCACAAATCCGTAGGCAATGATTTTCATAACGCATTCGACCGTAAATATTACCAAAAAGACGTACTCGATTTTTTCCTGAAAACATAACCGAAATTACGTCACGAAGTATACTTCTATAATACGAATACGTTACGTGATTCACACCTCCTGTTGGTCTCTAGTGTATCCGGCGACTTACCAAATAGGTATTCGTTGAATTTGAATCGCTGTTCGGGTACGGCGTATAAACGGCGAGGGCCACGCAGTTTGCGAATATCGTCAGCAAGATCAACCATTCGAAGGGTCTTCATATGATACATATCTATTTAAGGAAAACCTCTCTCAAGAGTTGGGAGATTGAAATATAACAACTTAGCGTGTGGTCCATACCTCACATATATGGGTCGTTCGTTTCCTCACATAGTACCTGCGAATGCGAGTATAGCAGAATACGCATGATTTAATACGAAGACATGCCACCACCTGACCCTTGAGCGGGGGAAGCGAGACATTTATTTGGGCTTTGATTGAATTGTTTTTATCACTCGCACTCGCAGGGATTACCTTGAGTTAGGCATCAATTATCCAATTTTTTCAGTGTATTCTAACTCCAAATACGGTATCAAAAAAAAAAAAATTTCACTTTCGTTTACATCTCACTCCTGAAATACAGTTGTAGTGAGAATATGCAGTTTGCAGCCAATTGATCATGAATGTGGCCGGAAATGCCATGAAGAAAGAAGAAATCATGATTATCATTCCGATGTTTTTCAATGAAAGAGGTTTTCAAATTGAATAGCTAAACACAATGCACACCAAGCGTTGACAAAAGAGTGTGGAAACCAAATGGGCAAAGAAAATATGATAATTGAGTATAACACCGTTGTGGACGGATTTCATTGACAGCAGTGTAAAAAGGTTGCTTCCATTCGACGACGTCGATGCACATCTTCCGCACAGGATTTTTCAGCGGTAGGCAGTAGAGGGCGCGAATCGGTCTGTCCGCTAGTGGTTTTCCGCTACGTCGGGGAGGTCTTTTCGGTGCTTGTGCTTTAGTATTCGGTGCTGTTGCGGGTGTCGTTTGAGTCTGGGAAGGTGGTGCCGGTTGCGTATCCTGTGATTTCGCCGCACTCTCCCCGCCGTGTTGTCCCCATGACGACGACGATGAGGCTGCGGGTGCTGCTGCCGTCGCCACAGCATCGCCATTGCCCGTGCTCATGGGTTAATGATAGTCCTTCTTTGATATCAGACCAAAAGTCGTATTTTCATGTACAGTTGCAGCACAACTATATTTATATATATATAGTCTATATACTAGTGAGTCGTGGGTTTCAGGCTATACGGAGCATAATGTTCATCCCCGGTGTAAAACGTCCTTTGTCTTTTGTTGCTGTGAAGCCTTTCATGCTATGGCTCGATTACAGATGACATTACTCTGTAAACATATGAGGAAAAATTGATAAAACAAAGAAAGAATCAAATAATCAATTATGTCTCTTAGTCGAGAGATTTGGAATTACTGTGCATATGTGGCCAAGCAGCCCGGCCAAATACTACCGTAGATGCGAGTTGGACGCTACAGATATTCATAGTAGATATGAAGCGAATTCGAACCCCGGGTAGCATAAAATCATCTTTGACTGATGTCAGGCCCTTACACTACTTTTAAGCATTTTTAAGTCGTCTTAGTGCCTGATTTCTGTCAAAGATGAGTTTGTACCTCCTGGGATGCGTAGGGCTGAACGTATTGAACTTTAGATTTAACCCGTAATAACCACACCATTGCAATTTTGCACCACCTAAATTTTTTTTACCGGGCTGATTTTAACGGCTGTAACGGATTTTAATCTGTAACGGTCTTTCCCCGTCACGACAAATATCCATCCTGGGCTACGATCTGTGCAGTGTCTCGGCGTCATTCGTTCTGATAACCAGAGTCGTAGTATTGTGCAAAATGCGACAAGGTGCAAATTAGGACTAGTGTGGTAGCAGCTTTTAGAAGGTAGACGCATGATGATAAAAAAATTCCCATATATTCTTACGAAAAATATGTCAGTGTCAGTGTTTGAACATATTGTTTAGTTCCTAGTACGAAAATATGCGATTTTTTTCCTCATTTTTACTCTCATAGATGCGAACTTTCTACCCATTGTGTGCTAACAACATAGATTGAGACATACAACTGAACAAAAATAATTCGATTTTTGTACTTCTTTCCAAAAAATAAATACATTTTGTCCTCGTGAACCAACCATATACTGGTTATTTCACATTTCAAATAGACCATATGTTCAAACACCTGACACCTCTCACATGCTCTAGGACTTACTTCTAATGGGTTCTATAGAATCAGTCCTCACTCCGGTTTAATTTTGTAGGACTCGATTCTGTACATTGATATATCTGTAAAACATTTACTCTGTAGAACTGTTTACTACAGGCTGTATCCTTTTCCAAGATTACAACCTAACTTATTATTCAAGCCTTGGTTCTATTCTGGTGAAATGGGTCACAATCGAACTGCACTGATATTTTATTGTCTGTGCCATGGAATTGTTTATTATATCTACGTCATGTCTCTGTGACATTAACCATTATATTGAAAACATGCGCGAGGATATATCTTTACTCCCTCGGTTGCGTCCGAGAATCGGAAATGGTTATAAAGAATTTCACGAACATGCCAAAATGCGTAGGAGTATAATATAAAAGACGACCTTTTGGGAATAGTATTTTTTCGGAGTACTGAAGCTTCTCGAAAATGGGCTCAGGTACTCATTATACTGATATGGGAGTTCATGAAATTCACTACGTGACGAAGAACCCCATAGCTGTATAAGAAAGTTAAAGAGAGGGAACAAAATTTCGATTGACTATCAGTCTCTAGAAAGACATTGGCTCCTATACAGCCATCACGACATATTCAGCTTTGTATTAGTGTAGCGTCGTATATTTTTTAACTTATATCTTGTTCTGTTAGTAAGTCCAGTATTCTATTGACTAGACGCCACGTGCTTGTAAATCACGTGAATCAAATGAATTTATGGATTTCGCTCCACCGTATTGGAACCGCAACTTTGAATTTTCAAATTCTGAGTTCAGAAGTTCAGATCAAACCCCCTCATACTAAATTTCATCTACATCTGTTCGGTGGATTTGATGTGGAAATCCACCGTCTGCGAGGTACGAGTTATAGTTGAGATAAACATCTGAAAAAATTAGGGAATTATTTTTAAATTATCTAGAGCCGATTTGGGGGGCGCACCGGTTGCAATTTAAATAACAATCTTTTTCAGGACCACCCTATTATACATACATACATGTTACACCGATTCGACTCTTTCTTTGGATTTGCTATACAGCATCCACGCAGTGAATGCGTTAAAGAGCACTATTGTTAGACAATTTGTCACCGCCGTCTCTACTCTCCGCATAAAATATGTTTGGAAAAAACAGCTTCGCGATTATAATTAGACACGTGAATGAGGGTCGGCAATCCAGGTAGTACTCCGGACGGTCTAGTGCTGCG
This sequence comes from Neodiprion pinetum, assembly GCF_021155775.2. Taxonomy (NCBI): domain Eukaryota; kingdom Metazoa; phylum Arthropoda; class Insecta; order Hymenoptera; family Diprionidae; genus Neodiprion; species Neodiprion pinetum. The sequence goes on along the minus strand of NC_060236.1, from coordinate 35,847,491 downwards.
CTGTGTCGTTATTATAGCTCGGAAAATTCAATGTTCTTTATCTCTCTGATAATCGGTGCACCACGCTGAATCATGAAACCCTGCCTATACTTCATTACTCTTGCCGTGGTTGCAGAATCGTTGCTCGTGAATTCGACCGATTGATTATCACGTGGAAAAACCCGGATCATCAGTAAATAAATAAGATGTCGAAGCGATGCACCTTCCACGCGGTCATTTTGTTCAACATCAGCTGGAGTTAAGCAATATGGTTTCAATTGGTGGATTAAAAATGTATAAAACTATCGTGGCGAGATAAGTTATGGTATTTCATAAAGGTGGTAGGGCGAATTTGACGGGCGCTACGGCAGCGCAATTCCACATTACAATACTAAAATCTTCGAGTATTTCCAGCATAGACATTTGTATAAGCATTGATATCAGGATAGGGTATCGGCAACAGTTTCTTCTACCAATTTGTAAAGCACAAATTTTACAATACGAATGTATGGTCTAATGTAACTCTTAGCAGCATTTTTTTCCCTGATGGTTTACCGTCGTGAAGTGAAAGAAACAACCCTTTTTCCCCATCTGTCTCCTGACAAGTCGCGAGTTTCATGAATAATTATCCCAAAAATATTGAACAGTAGCCCATATGGGTTTATTACAGTTATGCTACTAAGGGTCGTCGGTTTCGCATCCACCCTGTAGGACTGCAGCCATGAGCGTAACCACAAGTAGACGCAAGCATGAACCGACCAAGTATACATATAATAAATGCGCACCGTGCACCATTACGCATCAAATTGTAGTACACAATTATAGAGCACAGGGAATCTGTTTTTGGTCTTGTTCGAAAACTCGTACGTCACTCTGTTCTAGTCGCAACTATACCTGTATTTGTTCATGAAACTTTCCGGCCGTCTTAATCGTTTTCCGTGTAAAACTGCTTCACGCCCTATATGTTCACTGTATTAATACGTGTTTATAATAACAACGCTGCTGCTACCGCTGCCGCTACCACTATGCCGCTCACCCTGGGAATCAAAGTGGAGGTCTGCTATATTTAGTATACCCGAATATACTGGTTCGACTAGTTGGAACGAAGCGCACAGGCGAGTGAAACATTGGGTTTTAAGCGTAGGCGCTCGTCAGGCATAAAGTATAAAGATAAAGTGTACATAAATACACGCATATCACCAATTCGGAAATTGGTTCGGCGTCGTCAGCGCACTATTCAGTAGTATTACGTTCACATACTACACAGGGCAAGAACGTTTCAACGGATTTTCCTTCACCATATTTGAAATTCACCATATGCAGCAAGCCGGGGATAATAAAACGCTTTGCTATCATGCACGGGGAACAGACTTATCATCTGACTATTTTCTTAGCTGGAATTCCTGTATTCCTGTTAGCAGAACAAGAAAAAGGAGTGATTGACAAAGGCTAGAGCCGGTTGAAAACGGTCGACTGACCCCCAACTCGGGCTTACCTCAAAATGATCTTGAAAGTTCTGTTATATTGGAACACCAATCTGAACTGTAAGAGCTTTCCATGGTTACGAATTGCGTACATAATTATGTAAAGGGATCCCCGAGGAATCGGCAATCCGATGCCCCTCTTCTGACATCCACATTACCCGATTCAATGTTAGTGACATTCAAGCTCATCTCAGAATGTGCCAACACTTCAGAATAGGGTATCCTGTACAGGTAATCTATGTAGGTAATTCGAATTTTTCAAGGGTCAATTTCGTTTCTCGTGTTCGTGAAGAAATATTGTGGAAGTTTTCCTTCTTACGACACAACGGTAAAAAATTGGCGAAAACAAATCGATACAATGGGATCTGATACGTAGCTAATGCGTACTTCAAAGTTGAATGTCGTCACTTGTGCAGAAATTTTGCGTGTATGTGGATTATTTCACAAAAGTGAGGAAATATATAAGAATTACAAATTAACGGAATAAGATAATGTCAGAAGAAGAAAGAAGGGTAAAACGGGAAGTGGAAATGTCCGTGTCGCTGTACGCTCATTTTATGATCTGTCATTATCTCTACACGGAAAAAGAGCCTAGTTGGAAATACCATACGAATCTAGTAACAAGATTCTAGTTATGTCAACCTGAAAATACAGTTGGTCTTGAGTAGTTTAGTTATTTTAGCCGGTGCGTTTGGCTACGGCGCGGCGTCTAGTAAGAATTACCAGGCAACTGGTTGCAAGCGCCTCCTAAGATTACCAGCGAGAATAGCGAATTCGTTGCCGGAAATTCCTGAGAACATCCGATACTAGCCAAGCGCTGCTGAACTTAAGAAGATGCAAAGTTTGCAACTCGAAGGGTGCTCCACGTGCTCGAGCTTCATCATCAGTTTAACTTCTATGCCGACTCTTACTTTTTTGAAAAGAAATTTGAGTTTTGCGGGGTTCACTTCGCCTGCGACGATAGGTGGCTGCAGATGCGTGAAATTTTCTCGCCAGCGCAGCGCTGCAAGTTATCATCACGTATTATACAGGGTGGGGCGTTTAAAATGTGACAGAGCAATAGTACTCGAACTATTGATGATACTCAAAAAAGTTTCAGACAAAAGTTACATTGTTCGAGAAGGCCGTTATACTGGTCCATCTTATTTCTTTTTCGGTGGAGGCGCTGAAGCTACGTTAAGGTCAACGCATCTAGACATTTCGGTCGTGCATATTTTACAGGACTGTTTAGTAAGGTATACCGAAATCATTGAAGATACAACCATGCCTTTTTTCCGTGTATGCTATATTGCAAGCATAGTCTCCGTCGAAAACTTGACCTGACCCTGAACTATCTTGATTTATTTTGCAACTGTTTATTGGGAGCGCAAAGTTTATCTAATTTTTGATGCAATTTGAAAAAAGATTGATATATACAAGGGGAGGCCACGACGTTCGGATCAAGGATTTGCTTTAAACTTTGTACACTTTCAATAGTCCATTGGGACAGCATAATGTGCAAGTAGTAGGGCGTACTACCCATACGTTTTTGCAAAAATCGGAAGAGAAGTCTTATGCATCGAAGATGTATCGGTGCGTTGCGGTCATGAGCACGAGATGGTAGCAGTAGAGTGGTTAGCGTTCAAGCTTTATGATCGCTGGATCGAGTCCCGCTCATTTTTTCTTCTACCTGTTTACTTATTTTTTCAACACTGTTCATATTATTTAATGTATAATGCAATTCAAAAGTAATTAATGAAAAACTACGTGTACTTGTATGAGTTTTTATTGAATTTCCAATGTTTATTGGTTGTTTCAAATTTTCATTATTACAACAATTATTATCTTAATAACTATCGTTAAGTAAACTACCAAACGCATCATGTTTGCCTCAAAGTGTACGCCTTTCCTGATCAGTAAAATCCCTTATACAGTCGACTCTCCGATTAGGATCTCTCTCAATGGGGCCGCTGCCCCTCAAAAGAGCTCAGCAGCTTCCCCCACTATTCCAGTTGAACAGAGCATAGCCGCAATTTTGCGAGATACTCTCGCAATAGGGCTGGCAACAAAACGTGAGATGTTGGAAGACAATAGCCTAGTTGTTATGGACTTTTGTCGTCCCTATTGCGAGAGTCTTAGTTCAAAGCGTCATAAGTGCACGTCAAGCTCGTTGGTGGGGGTATGCTAATTCTTTCAAATATCCTCCCCTATACCCCCATGACCGGCCCTATTGTGATAGTCGATTGTACCTACAGTCGGGTAAGGTAACCGGAACTACTTTGCACCTGAATGCTTTGACCTGCAAACACAGATCACAAACAACAAGGGGAGGACCAGGCTTCGACCTGGGTTCTATTTTTGTAGGGCCGATGTAATAGAACAACCTCATTCGGCAGTTAATTTGTGTAGCGATGAGACCTTGTTAATCTAGCAAGAACGAATAGTACACGTGCGTGTTTATCGAAAATCACAAGCAGTTATTTATATTTTTACTGCAAAAATGGGGGTGACTCCCGTTTCCTCGACTCCTACAGATGATGAATGTCATGAAGATTCAATGCATAAAGCAGTTTCAAAACGTCGGTTGAAAAATGCGTTCGTGTACTGTGATAGTTTCCCACAGGAAGCGGACCTTATCGATACAGAATCATCAACAATGATTTCTGGCGATGCAATGGCAATTGGAGAAGAACTGTATCGGTCTACCGTCGAAATGTTAGGAGAAAAGATACTGGTCACAAACGAGGTCCTCCTTCGTTTCGACAAAGCAGATAAAGAACGTATATCGCGTAAAGTTGAACGAGATTTTTCTGACAACGAGGATTATGAGCTAGCCAAAAAGAATGAGGCTGAAGTCAGTAACGTTAACGTAACGAAACGGTAGGGAAAAAGTCGTTACGGCACAATTTCAAAATGAGTTTGAAGGAGTTGCTTTTCAAAATAAGAGTAACGATTTTTCCTAAACATGCATCGTTACAGTAACGTTACGAACTTCACCCTCGAATAGAAGGCAACAATAGACGGATACATTTCATTGAAGACAAAAATAAAAGTAGGGAGACTAGCAAAAGTACACCCCACGTAGAATCTACAAACTCTCCAGATAGAAGGATCTCAAAGTTTAAAAAGAAAGGACGATTTGAGGAGATGGGATGAAAACACAAATATTAGAGAAATAACAATGGATAAGTACTCAAGAATTAATTCGGAGACCAATGACCGCTTCGCAAAGGCTCGCAAAAATTACCAGCAGGTAACTGTAAATTTTTATCACTTCGCATCTCATTTTTTTTTATCTTCAACAACCGTATTTGAAGAACAAATTATGATGATGAAATGAAACTTCGATTTTATTTCTCAGGACAACAACAGAGAACTTACAGTAGTGGGCTTTGGCAGCTGCAGGCCAATTTCAATCGTAGGACTTCTTCTTTAAGGCATCACTTTCATATGTAAAAAAAATTCAAACAACGGCACAGAATTCGGCTGAGGAAGGTCACGGGATATGTGAATAATAAGGAATCTGTGACTTGGAAGAAACATGAGAAGCCGCAAGGAAGTTTCACCTGCAGACGAAGGCAATTGTCATAAATTTTGGCAAAAAATTTGTGAATAATACAGACCAGGCGGGTTGCCAGTGCCAGTGAACTTATGACGGAACATTCGCCAAGAAAACTTCAAAAACTGTGTTCATTGAAAGGCGCGATATGAAAAAGGTATAATACACGACACAATACGCGATGACGTTGTCTGGTGAATTATTAGCGCAAGTGTTTTTGTGCTGACAAGAAGCTACAGGAAACTTTAGTTCAAGAATTCAAAAGACTGTTGATAATTTAACAAAATACCATCCAACTTTCGGTATAACATTAAGTTCAAAATCTGAGAATCGTACCACGCAGCTGTATAGTTCGTTTCTACCAAACGTTATGCTTCCTTTGACGGAGAAAGAAAAATTCTTGGGAGGGGGGTGGGGGGTGGGGGAAACGAATCCTGGTTTATACGATGAAATCCTTACCGATGACGCAGGTCGTGAAACTTGTACGATTGGAGTCCTATCCCCGAAATGTACACCAATTTGCCAACCGTGCGACGTCTATTTCTATAGGAAAATTAAAATCTTTATCAAGCGTCTTCAAAACTGTTCATATTTGATTGAAAACGGACGAGAAATTGCTTCTCGTGAAAATGCTATTAAAATATATTCTATCGTACATCACCAATTATCAGCATCGATATTTAGAGAGATGTTGCATTAGAAATGGTTTGCATTCAACTTATCGGAAGAAAGTGAAACTTTTCAACATGTCAACAAGATTTGCTTTCCATAGAAACTCTGAAGATTCTTTGTGCATACGGAAAAATTGCATTAATTCGATGTAGTAGATGCCGGTTTAATTTCTGTCTCCGTGTCTCTAAGACAAATATCATCCTGCAACGTGTAATACCGAAGTAACATCCGACGATTAATTGCATATGCATTACCCTTATGTTTTGACATATTCTACTCATTGTATTATTGTATAGTTATTTACACCTTTATTTATCGATGTTTGATTTGGGCTTTCCAAGCATGGCACTCCCCTTGTCCTTTGTGACCTGTCTCTGTCTGCAGGTCAAAGCAGTTCCGGGTACCTTACCCGATTGTAAGTAGAGTAATAACACTTAGTAAACAGCCATATAAGATTGGAAATTCAATAAAAATTTATGCAAATACACATAATTTTTCATTATATTACCATTGAATTGTACGTATATGAAAAAATATGACCAGTGTTGAAAGATAAATAAAAATATTTTTCAAATGTGAGTGGGACTCTATCCAGCGATCACAAAGCTTGAAGGCGAACCACTCGGCCGCTGTCATCTCATACTGATGACGACAACACACCTATACATATTCGACGCATAAAACCTCTCTTGCGATTTTCGTGAAAATGACTCAGTAATACGGCCTACTACTTGCATATTATGTTGTCCCAATGGACTACTAAAAGAGCACAAGGTTTGAAGAAAATCCGTGAACCGAACGTCGTGGCCTCCACTTCATAGTAAAAAAATTACATAGAAAGTTCATGTTAGGTATAATTAGTAAGTTTTAAATAGAATTTCATTTATTGATTTTCTCCAAAAAAAAACTATTGTTCAGATTCTGCATTGCAGGCGTAGATTTGTAAAATTTGTGCGAAAGTAATCACGCAGCCTTGAAAATTATTTTCTACAACGCGAGCAAGTTTTACGAAATTTTCCATGCGTGTTTTTTGTACACAAAGTACCCGTTTCTACGACGGTCGTGTGATTTTGCGAATGCATATGCGCGAATTACTGAGAAGAGCACTTTTAAGTCCTAGGACTTAAAGAGTGAAAATTGGCCTTTTCTGTATTGCGCGCATCCGCTGTTGCAAACAAATCTGACAGTATGCTACCCTGAACTCAATTTCGTGATTCCTAACAAAACTCGTAACATACTCTTGTTGTATAATAGTAGATTGTGCACCAAGGGAGTAAAATGGCCATTTTAAGGCCGAGGGCGATTCTTTGAGTACGAGTCGCTATATACACTTCGCGCGCTCGGCTACGACTCGTACTGAAAAAATCGCCCGAGGCCTTAAAATGGCTTACTCCCGAGGTGCACACGATACTTTATATACCCCCTGCCATGTTCTCCGAGCTTCTCTGCTCGGGAAGTTGGCACGTATGTGGAACTTTTATTTTATCAGTCAGACCCCACGGGGTCCATAATACCCCGACAGATCCATCACACCTTACAGGACATATCCCATGGGCTCGTATACCATTCAACCCAAACTCAACCGAACCACGCGTCCCAAAGACCAAAAAAAAAGCAACTTCCACTTTTAAGCCCTGAGAATCCGAGGAGCGAGTAAAAGTCGTTTTTACTACCTAGGACTTGAAAGTACTACTTTACTCCCTGTTCGGAGGCATCTAAAAGCGAGGAAAACATGCCAGTGGTTTATAAAAAATCTTGTGCAACAAGGAGGCAATGGTCCGAAAATATCGAGTTTGCCTCCTTGTTACACAATATACTATTTCGCGCCATACAAGTATTTTACCTTGAGCTTTGTGATGCATTTTATATCTTACACAGCGAACGTTCCCTGAAAGTTTTTTTTTCGTCTTGAAATTTCAATCAGTAAACTATGTAGAAAGTAACGCCAGTTATGTATTGAGAGCAATTATACCTTTAAAAATTTGCATGTCAAATAATTTTACTTAATATAAGAAATTGAAAGTCTTGGCAATATGAACTATGTGTAATTTTTACTGGCCTATCGATCCGTGAGATTGGAGACTAGAAAAAAAAACCGGATTGATTATGCTCATGTGAAAAGGCCCTATTTTTCCTCAAAACCGCTGACATTTACCGTTCATGAGGGTAATTGGTGAATCGGAATTCACATAAGTTTTTGGGTTTAGTTTGGTGACATCAATCCTCTTTTTCTACAATTATTAAAAAACTCACCGCATTTTTATAGCTCACCGACAAGACAAGTACCATGTGTAGAGCTGTCTGGCTGCTTTACTCGGCACATATCCAAATATAACACTTCACCTTTCGGTTTAATAACCGCGTGTGCAGATACAGCGCATGGACCGATCGCGCAGAGATCTACGGACGACCGCACGCACCCACATACTACATACACAGTATAAAAAAAACGCAACTAGATCGAGACACTTTGCCGAGATGAAAGTAATACACTGCACACTCTAGATCACCCATCAATATCAAATAGACACTGATGCTGCTCGTATATCAAGGTAGTGTTATGTATCGAAGCAACATATCTTCTCAGTTTCCACCTGGAAAACGTGTTGTTCATAGCAAAAGAAATCCCCGCTGGAGAATGTCGCTTATATTTTAAACAATTGTCTAAGGTCATTCTCGGAATTCGAAGTACCCTCGATTAAATAATATGGAAGCGAAATGGTTTATGTCTTTTTTAAATTCTTATTACTCAGAATCAGCTGCGTTTAAAAATGTGAACTTGATTTTAGAAACATTTATGTAAATCATTTGACTCTATAAAAAAGCGCAATTCTAATATTCAGTGTAAAATCAATGGTTTAGCCACTAGAGATGTTCAAAGATGAATGTTTACGTAAATTTAACTTTCAAATATTCGAAGCTTATAACTTTCGAGACATTTCGGGATCCCGATCTCTCTCACTGGACACTTCTGTAAAGAATTTTATTCCCTGCAGAATGCTTCCAGGAGCAGATACGTATCACTAAATGTGGCTAACATTGATTGAGAACAATTGTCTAAAAAATAAATTCTATTCAATGTGATAATAATGAGAAAACTTCGAGGTCCGCGAGTGACCTTTCCAAATTGGATTCAAGTGACATCCTTCGCCAGGATTTCTTTTGCTATGAACAACATGTTCTTCAGATGGGAACGAACATAATATTGCTTTCAAAACATATCATTATGCATATAATGGTAATAATAATGATGATTATAATAACAATAGCAACAACAACAACACAACAACAACGACGACGACGTCGACGACGACGATGATGATGATAATGAAAACAACGATAACAACAACGGGACAAAACAAGAATAAGAACGGCGACAGTATTGATAGAATTAACAGTGATGGTGGTGTTGTGGATAGAAATGATTTTATTGCTAGTGTAACTAACGATAATCTAATAAAAGAAAAGCATCAGAATTAGTTGCTCACGTCGATATCAATAAAAACAGATGGAGCGAGAACAAGAACGCCAAGAATATAACGATAATGATACCATAAACACCAATTGCAGTGACATTGATACAAAATCGAGTACGACACACGAATCAATCAATTCCTCTCTGAATTTATCTTTTCACTCTTTCTACCCGTCTGTTCGCTCGTTAGTCTCTTTGATAGGAAAACCAAATGTTCGACTTCATGCACACAACATACTTATACTGATAATTGGGGCTGCACAATTTTGAAGCGAGAACCTTTGATGAAACGAGGGCTTGTCGTGGTTCAAATGATATAATTAATTGCTGAGTCGCTTAGATCACTGGGTGGGTGTACATAAAATGCAAACAAAGACATCGCACAATATTAGATCAACAATTCGCGGCGGTAGCAAGGGATCAATGCCCGAATGCGACTAGTTAAAGTGTCGTCGCTCTCCGACTGACCGGCGGCAGAGCCATGGCAAGGCTCGTAAACTCGTAACAGCTACAACAGGGTAGGTCCGCGCCCTTTCCACCAAATCTACGATACTTGCGCCTATGACACGAGCGTCATCTGGCGTCGTTTCGATGAACTGCTATTCACCCCTGCGACCATAGTTGCCGTTAATCAACCACGAACCATACGTCGCACACTGGAACAGCCCCTGACACTCACCACTGCTCGTATACTAAAAAATTTTACGCTTTTTGTCCTCGTTTTGTAGTTCCTCTACGTGGCGCTAGTAGACTTCTGAAACGCTCGCTGCCCTCGCTGACCGCACGCAAGCCTGTCAGACAACTACTAGTGCCACTAATGGTGGAGATTGGCGGCAGAATCGAGGGATATATTGCGAACCACTTTTAGCAGCGTGTGTTAGGGGGCTGCTCTGGAATTACTGGTGTTGACCAGCCCCCTGACCCTGGACTAGATTCTCTTACAGCAGGGCGTCCGCGTTAATGCCTCCCGCCACTACGTGCTAGAAGTCGTCTGATCTACTCCTTCCACTCCCCAACCCTCATTAATCTGCTTTCTGCGTAGTTTCCATTCTTCGTATAACCAATAGGGACGGCATCGTGAGCAGTTGACTACTAACGCCACGTAGTGGCGAGGTACATTAACGGGGACTCGGTATACCCAGCAGTGTTAGGGGGTTGATGTTGACTGAAGATCATGGCTCTTGTATTGACCCGGAGTGTGTTTCGGTAACCTACCATTAGTACAGAGGCGCTGTAATCTAGTAGTAGTAATAAACACCTAACCTATTTCTTTTAGATTTCTTCAATGTGTAGTAGTTCACCAATTTTGTTCGTCAACAAATTCAGTTTGTGAATATGTTGAAATCTGTATAGAATAAAGTAAGTAAAAATTAAATGTAACCTTGGAGTTCAAAATTCATGTTATTTATTAGGGTTCAAAAACGTTCGTAAACGCTATAATAAATCAGAACAGCACTTGTATTTGAAATTAGTTTTATATTTTATAATCAAAAACATAGCAAACAAACAAAATTACGGTACATTTTTTATCGGAACCAAGTCAATTTTTATGACCACACGACAGCAATCGCTGACGCTACTTGAAGCGTGCTCTAATATTACAAGGGCTTGTTTACGTTGGGGTACTACGAGATTGCAGCGCTCTAACTTTGCGGCCAATTTCCAAAACTTTTGAGCTTCAACAAGAAACCCATCCCCACCTATACACTTAAAGGATAGACAATAGACTGAGCACTATGAGCACTCCTCCCATAATGGGCACTGAAGCCGTTGCTGGGGCCGGATTCCGAACATCAAGCGAGTTCGAATTAGTTCTACGGTTTTCCGCTCTCCATACTATTATTATAGTCGATGGTTAATGAACATCACGGTCGGTACAGAGCTTATCGATGTTAAATATTATTACGAAGTGGCACATGCTGTTGATAGAGGGCGATAGCTAAGAAAGGAGAGAAAAATAGATGTTCAGAACTAAAAACCGTAGAACTCACTAACTCGAACTCGCTTGATGTTCGGAATCCGGCCCCTGAAGCTAACATATACAGCAAAGAGATATGTCGGGAGTACTCCTTTCTCTTTTCTATCGGCCCCATGGCGGGGGACAAGGGAACAGTTAAAAGTAGAAGAGTCATAGATATAGGCCAGTGGCGGAGCTGCGGTATAAACATTTTTTATCCTGCAGACTAAATTTACATGGTAAGATCCATTAGCAGGTTGTTGACTGTAGGGCACTGCCGTCACCCCCGTGCCCTCTTCCTTGCTTTAAAATGATAACCGTTGCTAACCTGTCTAGCAATCTTCCAGTCAACGCCCTACATTTTCTTGGGACTTCAGCGCTACCTATAGGAACTACCGGTTACTTAACGAGTATTTTCGGACAACAGGTTCGTTGTCCGTGCTTCTCTCTTCAAATGAGTTTGCTTTTCATGTTTTTACCCCAAATCCCGATATCTCTGGAACAAGTGCTGTTTATATGCGATGAGTACTAAACCGTGTCTACTCTGGCTCGGTTCTAAGATTTCGGTGTGATTCATTTTGGAAATATTTGTTCCCTCGTTGTTCAGCAAACCAGTAGGGATATTATTGCATTGTGGAAGGGGAGACCGATAGGGAGTAGCCATACTGTAGAAATCAACAAATCTCTTTTATTGGGCAAGTGGGACACAAGAACCACCACCACAGCAGCAGCAGCAGCAGCAACAACAGCAGGAACAACACAACAACAACAACAACAACACAAATGAGATTGTCGATCACATATTTGGAAACAAGCATACAAGCATTTGTTCTGAATAATCAATTTCGCGGAGGTAGATTTAACCTTAGTAAATTTGGCTTGATTTATTTGACACTTGTATGTTATTTGTCACAATCTCAATAGTCGTTCGCCTCGCAATTTCCTCACTACCATCTCCACGTCTGTGTAAATTTCACGAACGATAGCTTGAAATAAGTCCATTCAATTTGTGCGGAAAAATTTTCAATTATTTCGTCTTAGTTTTCATTTGACAAATAATTATCAATGCCTGCAGAGTTTTGTACTTACAATCGAAATGTTAGTCTTGCTTTAATTTGTTTCCACAATTGTACATACGAATTCAACCGAGCTGTGAAAGACTTCAATCCGGGTCTGCAAGCATTTTCTTTTTATTGTGCAAAAATGCATTTGAAATAGATATATCGTAACGGAAATCCTATGACAATGAAAGAAATACGGCGATGCTGACTTTTATGAGCAAGGATCTGGCTGATTCATCAAGAACAACGAATATGGCCAAGAGATGTCAGGGAACTACCAGTTTTGGCTGATAACACTCAGTACCTAAAAAACATCAGAAAGGCATAATTGCTACTCGCTATCATATGCTAGGTAGAAAACACGAGATGGCTGCCCAAAGCAACACAGCTCTTTCCAACGATGGTTTTGACTGCGGTAAAAATAATCCAACTATTATTTACTGACTTACTAACTCCTTTATAGACTTTGGTAGTCCATGTTGACAAATCAGTATCATTCACAAAAATTGCAATTTTAATTTATTCGTCAAAATTCAAAGTAATACAATGTAAACACTCTGAATCTCACAGAGATGAAACACCGTCTGTACATGGGTATGAACTAGAAATAATACAATTATACATACGTACATACACACGCGTACATACATATAGGCATATGAAAAATACATTCAATAATATTTTTATAGACAAATAGAACAAAGACGAAGAACATGCCAATGAATACCTATTTTAAAAACAATGATAGAGAGAGCATAGTTGATTACCCTTGGTTCTCAATAGCAAAAGTAATAGTAAATAATAACAATAATAACAATAATCATAATAAATGATTTCGGATAGCCCATATAATCAAGCTATGAAAGCATGCACTCTTCATTTAGCCATTTCATAATCATTCTTTTTACAGTACATGTCTTAATTTTTAGAGTTTTTAGATTATTAGATGACAAGCTGAAATATTCAGCAACCATATATTTCGGGTTGTTTTTGTAGATTGTTCTCGTAACTTGTCGAACTGGCGCAAGTTGCTTCCTTGCACCTGATTGAAAACTGATGCGAGGTAGATCTCTTCCACATTCTTGTATTTAAAAATAATATTTTTGAAATATAAAAATTACAGGGATTAAGCAAGGTTTGAAGTAGATAATTTTGAGTAACTTTTTTATCATTCTTTGTTGGAGATTAACTAATGGAGCCATAGTGTTTTCATAAGCCCCTCCCCCAAACGATTAAACCATAGTTTGTGATACTGTTAAAAAGTATATGATAAATAGCGTATAAAACAAATGGAGCTGCACGTCTCAATTTGCTAAAACGCATAAAAAATACCTAGTGTTTTTTCGAATACATTATTCATATGCGCATCCCATCTAATATTAAAATTGAAAATGATCCGTAAGTGGTTAAATTTTTCAACTCTTTATATTATATCACCTGAAATGCGTATGTTTATCTCATTTGGTGAGTTATTCTTGTAACAGCCACAAAGATGATGCATTCTGTCTTAGAGCTGTTCAACGATAATTTATTTTGGCAAAATCGTTTAATAACATTTCTGTAATTAGTGAGTCTTTTCTGGATTTTCAATTTCAAATTATTATAGTTTGTGTTCTCTACCAATAGGCAGTTGTAGCGACAAAGAAGTTCAAAAAATTGGGAATGCAAATGGTTCGATTCATCTGGTACCTCCAAGTTATCTCTATAATACAGGATCTGGCCAGACTACAAGGGATCTAGACCAAGAGCATAACAACCAAGATCGTGCATCTGAGGATGAATTAGGACCCCTTCCATCCAATTGGGAGAAAGCCTACACTGACACTGGAGAAGTATATTTTATCGAGTAAGTAATACTGAAGGTTGTGAGAAATTTTGTAAAAATATATTGCATATGGTTTCCTCAAATAGGATGCTAGTCAACTTATTACCGTATATTATTCAAGTCATAACAGCGGCACGTCGCACTGGCTTGATCCAAGGTTGTCCAAATTTCAAAAACGTTCCCTAGAAGAATGTTTAGATGACGAGCTACCTTATGGGTGGGAAAAAATAGATGATACTTTGTACGGAACCTACTTTATCGACCATGTGAATCGGCGAACCCAATACGAGAACCCAGTACTCCAAGCCAAACGGGCTCAGCAGGGCGTGACAGACTGTAAAAGTTCAGTATTCACTAGAAACCCTGATAAATTAAAGGGGCTAAGAATACGTAGTACGCTGCTGAAAGGTACCAGAGGACTGGGTTTCACTATTGTCGGTGGAGATGACACTATTGAAGAATTCCTTCAGATAAAAAGTGTCGTGCCAAACGGACCAGCCTGGATAGATGGAAAGCTGCAGACTGGTAAGAGGGTCCAGAATTTATCCTATCACGAATCTTTTATTATTATTATTATTATTATTATTATTATTATTTTATTATTTTTGACTGCGATACTACACAGCTACGATATATTCATCCACATCTGACAACAGCCTATTGGCATCTTCTTTTTTAAGGCGATGTTCTTGTTTATGTTAATGAAACCTGTGTTCTTGGATATACTCACAACGAAATGGTAAACGTGTTCAAATCTATTTCGAGTGGGGAGACTGTCACTATCGAGGTATGCCGTGGCTACCCACTGCCCTTTGATCCAAACGATCCCAATACTGAAGTGGTGACCACAATAGCAGTCAATGCTCCAGGTGAGTTGGTGTACATAATAAATAAAACAATTTTTCCGTGATGTCAGCCTGTGTCAATTGTAGTCACGTTCAGTTCAGCAATATAAGTGATTCATACATGATTTATAAATTATACAAATATTGCATTTGCCCATGAGTACAAGCATTGGCCAAAGAACGTTAAGGACAGTCAGCCCAAAGCGAATACTTGTGATGCACCAAGGTGCCTGGATGGGCCTGGGAATAACTGCACTTACCGTTGGTTAAAATCTTTTGTAATGTAAGTGAGTAATTGCAGTTACCTGAAATTTGGACCATGCCCTTTACTCACTTTTGTCTAGCACCATAAGGTCCGTAAAGCTGCCTGTCTTTAAAGTTCTATCAATGATACAATTGTTTCTACATATACAACCTATTATCAGCTGCCTACCATTTATCCCCAGATGTACCGATTGAGGATCCAACACTTTACATGGACATTAATCCTAGTATGCATTCTAATGATCGTTTCAACTATGTCGACGGAAACCTGTTACCAGTACATAAGATATCGAACAGTGAAAATCTGGCAACCACATCCGTCAATTCTATGCCTGATCTCTGTATTTCTGATAAAGTTACAACCATAAAGCGGCCAAATAGTACAGACATACTACTGGGAGAAAGTGTGAATGAGGACAATGGCGATGAATATATGGTGGGACGAGATGTACAGCAGGAAAATAATGAGGGGGATGAAGAAGTCGGAGAAGACGAATCTAGACCTTACAAGGAACGACAACAGCCTCCGGTAACACCTGCCAAGCCCGAGTTTCTTAGCATATTGATTGTAAAAGGTACAATGGGGTTCGGTTTCACGATAGCAGACTCGGCACATGGACAGAAAGTGAAAAAGATCTTGGACCGGCAGCGCTGTAAAAATTTGATGGAAGGTGATATATTGGTTGATATAAATGTGACAAATGTAAGAAACATGTGCCATTCAGAGGTTGTGCAAGTGCTCAAGGATTGCCCAAGGAACAAAGAAGCCCTTATCCATGTCCAGAGAACCCACAGGATTAAGGATAAGAAGGAGAGAAATTCGGCAGAACTATTCAGGAGCAAAACACCGACTGCTGACCTCTATAGTACGCTATCAAAGACCATTCTGCCAAGTAGGCCAAAGACTCCGTTAGTTGATACAAGAACGACGGGGCATAGGCCAAAGACTCCCACCACTGCCAGCACCGAAATAGACAACTTGGGCTGGTCCACCGAGACTCGGGTGGATTCCAATTCCATAAATGGTCACCGTTATAGATACGCAGACTTAAGTGAGCCTGTGAACTACAAGGACACGCTGTACAGGGGGAATTTAACCATGCACTTACCCGAGACCTTTGCTGCTCTTGCCAAATTGGATGATGAACCAGGTAGAAGTTCGGACAAGCCATGTTGGGGCGCCACGAAAGAGGATAGCCAAATTGACAAAGGTGGATCAAGGACTGATGTATACTCTGTCGATATTCCTCGTCTCGATGGATCACTGCACAAGCAGAATGGTGGACGAATTGTAGAATACAATTACGAAGAGCCGTACCTGGTGCAATCGCAACGACAATACACAGAACAACAGTTTGATTACCATCCCTATGGCATTGGCCAAGAACAAAATGTTGACACTGGCGAGATTTGGGAAAAGCGTAAGGAGACAACGAGCTTTGAGCACGAACAACCACACTCAGGTCCCCTTGCCAGGTACTTGAATTAATTTTTACTATTCGATCTTGTATTCAACATGGATCCAAATATCCACATTATCTATATTCAATCCGTTGTCAATATCATTTGATCCGTACCCAAACTTTAAACCAACAATACAGCATTCTATATTATGCAATCGTAACTTTCATTAATTATTTTTAATCAGGTACCACCAGCAATACGGGAGTGAATTACTTTGCCCTGTAACACCAGGTATCGAATGGGTCGAAATGCTGGTTACACTCGTGCGACAAAATACTGGATTTGGTTTTCGAATAGTCGGGGGTACAGAGGAAGGATCACAGGTTGGTTATTCGTCAGACATGCACATGCAATTTTCATACAAGAATTCTTATTTTTGGTCAATTGCATTATATTAGGGCAATCAAGTTGATGTTGAAACAACTGTGGTAAACTCTTAGAGCATATAGTACTGGAGAGAGCCACCCATCCCATCCACCTTGCGAACTTACGTTACTCCATCTTTCTCACTTTGCATTTCGTTGGGAGAAAGAGACAGATCATAACCAACATATACCTCTCTCTCTCTCTTACTCTACCGCTATACTTTCTGTACATGCGAAGCTACCTCCAGTAGTATATGCTCTAAGGGTAGACTATACAGGGTTTTAACCATTTTCAAAGTGTACGCAGTATTTCGATATACAAATCTGTATGCAGTCTCAGTGTCATGCTGCTAAATGCTTTTCGATTCAAAGCCTAATCATAAACCTGATCGTATTATGGTTAGCAGGTTTCGGTTGGACATATCGTCCCAGGTGGAGCCGCTGACCTAGACAATCGATTGATAACAGGTGACTTGATAATGTCAGTAGACGGGGAGAGTGTAATGAATTCTTCGCATCATCACGTTGTTCAACTCATGATAGCGGCAGCGCAGAATGGCCGAGTAACACTCGGTATTCGACGTCGCATCAACGTTCAGGAGACCCTCCATATGTCCTATGATCGTCACCAAAATGTACAATATCCATACGACATAACTGTGTCGCGCCTGGAGAACGAGGGTTTTGGATTCGTTATTATATCCTCACTGAACAAGGCTGGGTCGACAATTGGAAGGATTATTGAAGAATCACCCGCGGAAAGATGCGGCCAATTGAATGTTGGGGATCACATTCTAGCAGTTAATCATGTCGACATCACTAACGTATGCCATAAGGACATAGTCAATCTGATAAAAGACTCGGGTTACTCTGTGACACTGACAATAGGTTATCCCTTGGATGATTGTTGCAGTACTATGTCGTTATCACAAAAAGTGAGTATTTCCTCTCTTTTTCCAAACGGTCGCATTCTGTCTAAGATGAACGTCTGTGCAACTATACACGAAAATATATTTCAAATATTATGCCTTCACACTTTTTACTAAACTGCCTCTACGCTAAAGAAGATTTCGGCTAATGTGTGTATTATTGTATGACGCATAACAAAACGGGTATGAACGAACACTTGACGTGAGTAGTTGATTTTCTTCTTTATCCACCTCTGTGAATCTGATGTGAGATATTTATTACTTTATATATATTTTTTTGTTTTTATATAGATGCCATGTCATACCGTAAATGTCTCTTGAAAGGGCCCCTTCTGAGCCATGCAAGCAATACCCTACGCCAACACTAGCACAACTGTTATCTGAGCTTAGCATAGCGGACAAATGCTGCAAACCAAAAGTTGTGCATGCGTTAGCGGAGAGAGCGACCACATGGCTCTTTCAAGAAACATTCACAGTATGTTTCTAATTTCTCTAGGTTCCTTCTTTCTTCCAACCATACCCAAGCACAAGCATTCGTATGGGTAAAAAAATAGAAATGAAAAATCTAATTATTCACAGGATGAAACAGCCGGAGATGGTGATGGCGGACAATACCATGCTGTCGAGTTGACAAGGGGTACTCGAGGGTTTGGATTTAGTATCCGAGGTGGACGAGAATTCCAAAACATGCCATTATTCGTTTTACAAATTGCGGAGAACGGGCCGGCGTCAGTCGACAGCAGGCTTAGGGTGAGTAATGGTTTGGTTCCTATCAACCGTTCACGGCGTAACTTATACCTTGTCGATACTAAGATTGAGAAATGATAATTATAGGTTGGTGATCAAATCATTGAAATAAACAGTATAAACACGAAGAACATGACACACACGGAAGCAATCGAGATCATTCGCAACGGTGGACCATCCGTTCGACTGTTGGTCAAACGAGGTTGCCAGATGCCTTCTGTTGTCGGTGCTCCACCTCATTTGTATGACATGAATATATGAAGAATGAATACATGTGTACTCGCAAATTGAAGAAAATCAGAGATCAGGTTGAGCACTATAATCATTGGACATCAACTTGCTCCTAAAGACTCTTAAGAGAGAGTCCAGCAAACACGACTCCATGATGCGGCAAGTCTAACGTATATATTAGTGGTGTACAATTATGGACCTGTTGAAAGTCATCAACATCGTTTTCGGAGGCTTGAACAGATGGTAGCAGAAAACACCGGTGGTCTGCAATCGGTCAGAATCTATCTCCATAGGTGGACATACGCGTGACTGACGATATGCATATACATATGTGTACAGGGTGTTGCGCGAGAACTAATTTGCAAATTTCCTTCGTGGTACCCTCTGAAAAGTTTGTTTGGTTTGAAAGAAGGATTTTCTCCAAAGATGAGCATTCTACATTATGTCTAACATTTTTTTTTTTAGAAAACGTTAAAAATTAAATGCGCGATTTCTTAAACGTAATGTTCAACACTCATCTGTTGAAAGAATCTTTCTTTCAACCCAAACAAACTCTTGACAACCCGGTTGAATGGTTAGAAATCATGAGTCGAGCAACTTTCTATGTCAGTTTTAATCACAGGAAAAGCTTGTACCACATGTCCGATATAGCGATATAGACAACAGCATTAATCGCTGATTCTATACCTATATAAGGTTAGGGTGCTTCAGGAAAAAATAATTTGTAAATTTCCACCGTAACATGAGCGTTGTATGTTATGTTCAAGATGATGCTTATTCGATTTTTCAGTTTACTAAAAAAGTGAAAAGTCGAATGAGCGCCATCTTAGACATAACTTAAAACGCTCACCTCTGGAGAGAATCTGTCTTTCAACTCAAACAAACTTTTCAGATGGTGCCACGATGAGCATTCGCAAATTTTTTCGTTTGTGCAACACTCTAGTATACATTCACAAAGCATAAATTCCATGATGAAGAATAACAAAGACGGAGCCAAAGCCGACTTGTATCTTCTTAAATATCACAAAGGCCAGTTTATGTCATCATAGCGGCACTAATGAACATACAGTTTATCTATTTGATCTCATCACAGCTATATTACAGAAAGTGATGGGTTGTCGAAAATAAATTGGCAACTAAAAAAATTGGGTTTGCTGCTGCCTTAAGCGTAGCGACAGTCAAGCCCAATGTTGGCAGTATGATACTGGAGATTTCAAATTACCTAAGAACCGCTGCAAAAACTGCGATTTAATCGAAAAGGCAATCTGATGTTTGCTAGACTCTTCTTTGAGGGTCTTTACTTGTTGCTATTCTCGCCGCTCTCGCTTCTCCCCTCACAGTGTTGCAGACTAGTGCTATAACAAAAAGTCCTAGACAATGCCAGCAAATAGAAAAGCAGCAATTGTGACAACAATTATTTATTAAATACTGATTCAATCCTTCAAATTGTACCTTCAGTATACGTCGAAACAAGTCTTGAATTTGTTACTTATCGCTGGCGCATGTGAAAATCAGTGAAGAATCTAATTTTTTATAATCAATGTTACATGGTAGACAAAGATAGAAACAACCGTTGGCAGTGTAATACTTTAGGACTGCATTAACTTGTTTCATTTTTTTAAGAGATTAAAGTTGAACAAAATTTAACATGGATTGGCTTTAATCCACTTAATCTATTAGTCTAGTGTGGAATTAGATGCAAACATAATTTATATCATAGGGTTGAGATCACCGACATAGTATTTAAGTATCCTAATTAATAAGTGACTGGCCATCTCATTATAAATTATGTTCACCCTACAGTTTTGATCTGGTTACAGCTTGCTCACATTGTTACTTGCAATTCAATTGTACTACGCGATCGAATGAAAGTGTGATTAAATTTCTGCTACCGAGAACGCGTTGTTTAGCCTTTAAAATATTGTGATAGTTTCATAAAATTGTGCCTTTGATGTGTTTGATGCTCACATCGGTAGATTTTGAACATGGTTATAATGTTTTCATATTTTACTAAATTCTCCACAAAGTAAAAAACAGAAAAGTATTCACCGGATCGGTCGTAGCTGATAGAAAGCTATAGCATGCACATATAATAATGTAATATGGATATTACCTGTGCAACTGATGAGCGGATATGATACATACATATTTTTATTTCACCTTAAGTTTATCTATGTATTTGGTAGCTCAAGTAAAGATATTATTTGGCCAGCCCTGGTATAGGAACCAAAACGTACTGAAACAATAGCGGATGTGTGACAAAAGCTATGTCTTAGCGTCTTTTGATTTTTGAAACGGACACACGCCTTGAAATGCCTTATCTGTATAGCATTTAGATTATTGGGTAAGATAAATCTTTGCAAACCTTGGAAACGGGGTATGACTGAGTTATTCGATAACATTACTGCACGAGCTGTGTTACACGCTGTGCTGATTCAACTTGTTGGGCATTCGATTGGGTACACGAGTTTCTCATCTGTATGAGAATGGGTAAAGAAGAATTAGATGAGGGCAGGCCACGCGACTACCAACGCATATTACAGACATGTAGCCAAAGGAAAGGCCCACATTTGTCAGTCTCTATTGGTTTAACATAGTCTACCCAAATGCAGATCAGATTAAACAAAGCGGTTAGACTTCAGTGTATTGCACCCAATTGTAAGGTTTGGTAAGGCTCAAACTGTATAAACACATTTGAATACATAAGAACATGGTACGTGAGTATGTGACAGAGTAACACGCCATATTGCACATGCCTATTTAAACTATCATGGTTAGACATAAGTCTATATTGTCTTCATGTACGGTCAATGTCTCTTAAAAGTGCCGTTTTTGAGCCACATGGTCACCACCTAACGCCAAAATAGATACTACGTTTGGTTCACATGATTTGTCCGTTAGGCCTGTGCAGGTAAAAGTTATGCATCTTTTGGCACAAGCGGTAAATGTATGGCTAGGAAGAAGTTCGTTAAAGATTGTATTTGTAGATTTTGAAATAGATTGTGTAACTTTCATTACTTGGCATTTTCGTACTTTAGACATGTCATTATGTCCAAGAATGATTATTCTGACCTATTCACTATCTCAGCAGCTATTATAGCTGTAGTTTTTATTATTGCCAATGCCAATTGTTAATTTCCATAAACAAAAACAAAGCTATCTTTCCTTTCATGCTCAGCTGCAATTTTAACAAATAAGCCTTCTGATTGGGTAAATAATGAAAATGATATGAAATTGCAAATTGTCAAACAATCGAAGTTACACCAAAGGGTCACACAATCATTCAATACTGCCAATCTACATTGTTCAGAGGTCCAGAAAAAAACGCATGATTATTTTTAAACGCAGTGATGATATGTGTGGCTTAAAATATATCCTTTATTCATTCTTCCCGCAGCCTGTGCGATCCACTGTGTTGCTAGGCTAAATTGAGACCATATAACAGCCACTACGGGTTCTATTATTTAAACTCTAATAATAAGATAGGGTTTGCATCATTGTTACATTCAGAAATAATGGGACCAAGTCATACATAAAAAATTCGGAAATCAATATTTTAATGTTAGAGTTCAGATATTTCCCCCTGAAATCAGTACTCTAAAACAATTGAGGAAAAATGCTAAAAGTTTTCCTGGTGTTCCAGAATCTTATCAAATTTTCAACTGTAGATAATGGCATAGCACAACTTCAAACTAGACATCTTGGTATTGCATTACATTATGTAGATTCGTATTCCTTTGATAAGGAAAAATCCACTGTCTGCTGGAAGTAACCATTGATTTTAGTGTCGACGATAGGCATAATAAGAAAGATCAAGTTCTCACATTCATAAGAGCTAATTGCGAGAGAACTCCTTTTTTAGATCAACATTACATAAGAGTTGTATTAATACTTGAGATGTGCAGATCGAGAGTTGTCATTTGTAAATTTGGCAAAAGCTATGCAGCAAATTTAATCAATTCCTTCTGAAATTAAGAAATACAAAACTAAGTGCAAAAAATTTTAGTGGATTTACATCGCGCGAATAAAATTGGCTTTACAATTATAATATCCTAGATTATCAGCATATGTATGGATATAAATTCATATTGAAGGAGCTTAGAGTTAGCAGTACAGCGGCATTACCATAAATTAAGTCCACATTAATTTCAGTTTAGTAAGATTTTACTTTAAGCCTGCGAGTTTGAGACTGTTCTGAAAAGAATAAATATTTTTATGTGTATACCTGCATTCAACAGACATATTTTTCGTAAGCCTTGTTGTATGTAACTTTAATACGCACCTTCACTCCACTGCACATTCTATCATTATGGACTGATAAGTTAACTTCATAATGTAGATATATCATGTTTGTCATGAATTATAATTTCGTGCATCTTCAAATCAGCCAGTTGCACATAGGAATTTATTGTGGCATACAATAAAGCTATCAATATTGTAATCGCAAATGTGGGTTATATTTTTCCCCTTTCTTCTATTTTGTTTTGTGGCCTGACAAAGGTAAACCCCTCTTGGTAGGGGATAATCTATTTCAATTTGGACTATTGTTACATGACAGTATGATGTGATACGAAATCAAGCAATATAGTATCAATATGCATGAGAAGTTAGTAAGATTGGAATAAAGGTGTCGATTCGAAAACAGAGAAGAACATTGTTTACAAAAAGACAGAAGTCCGTAAAAACTGATACTTGAAAGCAAGACATGAATCTCACCTTCAATAATTGAAAATTTTTGGAAACATTTTTCGATAACTCGTTTTTCTATCAATCCGCACGTCTACGATTAGTGTATCAACACAATTTTGATAGAGATAGGTTTGTTCGTGCTAGCTACACTTTCTATACTTACGTGGGGAGTGTACACTTGCGCGTTCGTTTTAGCGGACGTGACGTCGGATGGCGCTGTTCGTTTTACAAATGTCACTAGACTTTCGTTACACTTTGGCCGTGTTCGAAAATTGACTGACAGTACTGTCAGCAATCTTTTATCTCTTTTGCGCTGCCGAGTTCATGGACAGCTCTATCTCTGTCCTAGGGAATTTTTGGTACTGGCAGTCAATTTACGAACACGGCCTAGACCAAGTGTAAAAAGTGTAAGAAGTGTAAATGGTTCAATTCGCACTAGGTTATGTAACGTGTACAGAGCGAAGGAAGAGACGTGGGAACATGTGTGGGAGGTGTGTTCGGGTTTAGGACTCGAGAGGGGGTGGCAGGAGATGAGAGCGGTGGTGCTGGTGGAGGAGGGGCAGGGGAAAATTGGCTGAAAGGGATTCAGATGCGTTGGGGAGAATTAAGGGAGGGACAGGGGTGAATCGTAGAAAAGTGCTGCGGAAACGGAGCTCCTCAGAGGCTGTGTGTGGGCTGTAAGTGTGTGTGTGTGTGTAGATAGCGATTTTTTTTTCTTGGCATACGTGCATTCTTTTTTCCCGCTAGAGTGAAGAGGTAATGGAAGTAGAAGTGATTGGTAGAAGGGCATGAAAAAGGATGTATGAGCAACGTTGTACAAAATTACATCTAGGTATAAATAGGGTTAAGCTAAATTCTGTAATAGGTTAAGAAATTAGACTGTAAGTATGTTTGTGAGCGGAGCGGGGGTCCGCATTTGTACCCCTATATCTGGGAAAATAAATTATTATTATATTATATATTTATGTAATTGGTTAAACTTGATTTGACAGCATCTCCAAAAAAAACTGGCTGCTGCGTTGAAATCATCTTAAAATAACCATGATTTACGAACCCTGTCAATCGTAGTTTTGTAAAGAATCTTTCTTTAAAATTAATTGTAAGCACAAATTTTTGGCTGATATCGCGATTGTTCACTTATTTTAATATTGGCGCATTTGGAGTTTGCTTCTTCATAGATATCTATGAAAAAGAAATAAAAATTGTGAAATGGAGATTGTTGTATTGTGTTACATGTATTACTGTTTATACTGTAAAAGAATTCCCCGTAGATGAACCAATAAATAAAATTTCTTGAAAATCTACTTTGAAGTACAATTCGTATTCGGAAGGATTGAATTTTTATTACAGAAATCCACGCCATGTCAAATTTGTTTTCCATCAGCAGAAAGTGATAAACATCTACATTTAAAGACAGAGGTTTAATGCGATAATGTGTTAAAATTAATTAACGTGTTTGCTGTAAACGGTAAATTGCAGCTATCTTAAGCATTCTTAAAATTTTTATTTTAAAAAGCTGATGGAAAGACGACGGATATGTTCAACTACATTTTGTCCTTGGTTCGTCACTGTCGGAAGAAGTGAATCGAATATTTCCGATTCTCTGAATATCTTCAAAATTTTTTTCATAAGTATCCTGATCGAGGCCCAATCATCCTGGGAACTGTTGGAAATTTCGAAACTGGCATCAATCATTGAGTCGTGTGTGACACTACTTGTAGTACATTTCTTGTGTTTGGTGAACGATGAAGGAAATTCTAGGTGTATGCGATTAAACGGATAAAAAAAAAGGTGAATTTTGGGATTTTATGGTTCAACAATTAACAATTCAATTCGGATGGCGTTCGTTTCATTCAATGGTATGTAGATATGATTATACATTTTTTTTGTACATGAAAAAAACCCCAATCGGTTTGAATAATTGGTTATCGTTTGTTATAATATATACGGAAACCGAAAATGTCCGAAATTCAATTAAGTATAACTCTAAAAATATTGATTATATAAAAAAAAGTTGCAGATAAGAAAGGTTCAGTTTTGAGTGAAATTTAACGCCAAAATATGGAAAAAGTTCTTGAGGCCACTTAAAATTCTTAAAAACTCAAAAAAACATTAGTTTTAAAGATTTTTCAAGAACGGTTTAATTTTTTTGGCTAAAACTTTTACAGGATATTTCTACTTTGGTGTTCAAAAACTTGTAAATGGGCCTGGATTGGGTTTCATAAGCATTAAAACATTTTTAATTTTGTAATTCACAAGAATAACGTAATATATTTTATGATACAGTTGTTTATTTCGTAGCTATACTTGACACAGGGATAATTTCATATCAATCAAACTTTGAACGTTGATTAACATATAAATGCATTTGCGAATTTTGTGCAACAGAGCTTTTTTATAGAGCGTTCAATATTAAAACATGTATTTTTCATTATTGTCGGTATACAGGGTTTGTCTGGAAAGTAGTAGGACTGAATTTTCTCCGCCCAGACAGAGCGACAGAGGGGGACCTGTTCGCATGGGTTAGGTTGCGGGGAGTCTTAGCTAACCAGCGCAATGGTCCCCAATCGCCTTCGAGCCTTTCCGTAGCGTAGGTCGATTTTAAAGCGAATCCCAGTCAAGGTGCCTCATCACGACCTCTTGAATGGCCTGGTCCGAGCCATGGTGTCGTCCTTTAGGAACCCGTTTGAGTCAGGGGAAGAGACAGAAGTCTGGGGGAGCTACGTCTGGGCGGTAGGGTGGCTGGAGACTTTTGATCATTTCATGGGTTGCACTCGCGGTTTTACCGAGTTCGATGCAAGACTTGCTTGCGCAATGCTGCTCGATTACACGGTTCATCGTGAAGCGCGACGAGACACCTTGACTGGGGTTCACTTTAAAATCGACGTATACTCTGGAAAGGCTGGAAGGCGATTGGGGATCTGTGCGCTGCTTAACTAACACCCGTATTCATAATCCTTCGTTGAAGAACAAGGATTCCTTGGAATAATCTGGATATGATGACTTGCAGCGTAGATTGGTGAGAGGATTTAACGAAATGACTGATTTTAATATATTTGGATACTTTGATTAACTTGGATTTATTTCATAAGTTCAATATTTCGAGTCACAAAAACGGAGTTACTCAGAGTAAGATCTTAAATTAATATGACAAAATGGAGCTGAAAGCTCGCTGGACTTTTGGGCAGAGTAACGTTGTATGAAAAGTTTAAATGCAAAAGACAAAAGGATTTTACCGCGAGACTGTACCGGCACAAGATGACGAATCTGGTGGTAGAAACCAAGAGAACGATCCGATGATCGGTCGCCGTTTTTATAGGTGTCGATCGTTGCGCAAAACGATCCCCTTCTTTAGATTTTGTCAACTTTTGCGCACCTTCCCCTTTCTTCTAGGAATTAGAATTAGGCCACGACATAATATGGTAATCGTAGTGCGTATGCGCTAGAGGTGACCAATGTTTCGTGGTGTACGTTAGTGCCGTGTGCATTTTTGGAGTCACGATGCGCTGAATTCTAGTCATAGTTTACTTCTTAAATATTCTTACTATCCTGTTCGTTACAAAGCTTGTATATTAAGATTGTCATATCGGTTACTCTTCGTTTTGTTAGTTTTATAGCGTGTAAATATGTGAAATTGCATGTGTGTTACAATTGATTACTGTCGTTATTCACCTGGAGTACAATAGCGATTGTTTATGAGACATAGTTGCTATTTGCTTAACATTATTAGAATCGCGCTGCTGCGAATATTCTTAGGTTTTTGTGTTATAACTATCTTAACAGATTTAGGGTATTTAACAATTTGATAATTGGTAGTCTTAGAGCAGGTTTGCATGTGTGCTTTCGTATATAATTCTCTTTTGTAATTATTAATTCTTATATTAATATAAATCGGCTTGGAAGCTTCTAGAACGTTTTTCTTAAGTTTGTTGGTTGCCTGTTACTGGGCGTTGCCACGTATGCATCTTTGAGTTTATTGCGAGTTGATTTACCTTCAATTGTTTCGTCGTTAAGTTTCGTAATGTATTCTCTAGATGGAGCTCTGTATGGCTCCACATTGGAGATCTGCATGGCTACAAAACCTGCGCGTGTTGCCTACAATACGGCGTTACGGAGGAAAGTATAATTCATGCTGGATAATTAGTATTCACGGTTTTGAAGGTTTTGCAGTCTCTGGTTTTATGGATTATTGCAGCAGTGCTATCTTTACATTATATTGGTTATACATTTATCTAGGGTTTCACAGTCTTTTATACTCCAGGCTATGTGGTATAGCGTAAGTTGCTTATAGTGTAGCTCTCAGTGTCGAATTGCACAAATGGCATTGTCGAGTGTTATAGAATAATTGTATATAATGGTGTTAGTTAATTATGGTGTTAATATGATAGTGATATATAATAACGTATAATAATATTATAGCTCTTTGTAATGCGAAGATCTCGTAACATGGTTTTTAAGCTTTAGTTAGTGAATATCATAGGTATTTCCATCTAGGGATATTCCAAATAGTTAGACAGTGGTTTTAATACCTTATGGTTACAAGATTCTCGTACTTCGAGTTTGGTTGGTTGATAAAAGTGACATACAGTCATAATAGTCGATAAAACATACGGACGTTCCGGTCGGATGTTACAATACAACGATACGGTGACGCCAGCGCCTCAGCTACTGGGGTACCGAACTAACTCAGTACCCCAGAACGCGAAAACCTTAAGAACTGCTCGTCTATGTATCGTCTGAATTTGTTGGTAATAATATTACATCGTGCCTCTACCCTTCCTAGATCTAACGACTGATCCGAAAACTTCCATTTCTATCGGAGATTGTCTATAGAAAATGATTGCCGAGTGTTCGTTTAGCGTTTGGTATCCGTTGTTCGGCAAAGAGTCATTGGAGGCTGTCACCGTCCCGATACCAGATGAGGTTATGGCGTACCTGGAGCATGAGTCGTTTCGATTACCTGTAGAGGCGCGAAATTATTCGAAATCATGCAGCTCGAGATGGTCCGACGGTACTTTGGTACTACCGAATGACAACGACGACGTTCACCTAGACCAAGCACAATTCACGAATGTGAGTCTGATTGCATCCTCTCGGACTTGTGCTATCTTTAACTGCATCTAAAGACTGGCTCGTTTTAAGGAAACCTATCACATCAGGCCATCTTGCCGATCTGTGTTTCCATCATCTTTACTAATAAATGTATGAATAATATGTTGTTACAGGATTTAAGCGAGCCGTCTTATCCGATGTTCAGCAATCAAATTAAGGATGTCCTTAACGAATTTGGTGCAGTGTTTGTTAAATTGAACTGGAGCGCACCTTTGGTGAGTGGGCTTTTTCCATTCCCAAACGAAATACTCTATGCAGTAGCGGTAAATGAGATGAAGTAGAAACTAAGCTAGTTTTATGGTCTGTAGGGTGATTTGTTCGTTGCTAAACACAGAGTGCAATTGATGTAGCCTTTCAACCTGGCACCTGCGTAAGCGGTTTTCTCTCTCACTTGGGTCTAGCGTTGAGCAACGAATAAATGAGCCTGTATATCCAACTAGAATAGGTACCAGTTACATCCGTTGAAAAAGCACTGCATGTCTGTCTGACAGCCAGAGATTGATATCCGTTTCGCTATTGGTAATTTTTGAAGAAAAAATAATGTAACAAAATAGCAGGCCCTAAAGGTGTAATTGATCAAATCTGTAGTGAAATATAGCAGTTTGGTGACTTTTGAAGGATGCAGCATGGGTTGCCCCTACAAAAACACTAAGATGCACAACCTTGGAAGAAATCTATCTATTGCTCAAAAGTTCAGATCGATTGGTAAAAGACCTGAATCAGCTACAATCCTTAAAGGATAAGAAGGTGAATGTGCCACCCTGCCTGGTCTTGAAGAAATGGCGTGAAATAAATCCCTGTGCAGAGTTTCGTTGCTTTGTGATAAATGGCGAGCTTGTTGGTAATCGATGTATTACATATAATGATTAACTTCTATTTTATATAATCGTGAAGATTGTAATAATTAGCCACTGTTAAAATTTTGGACAGAGCAACTTTGATGATTTGTCCCTTCTGCAGCCGATAAGTATTTCAAATTATTTCAGGAATTTGTCAGCGAGACCTATCGCAATATTATCTGTATATCGAAACGGAGAAGTATGACATACGCCAGGATATTAAGAGTTTATTCCATGAACGGATAAAGAAGAGATTTGAATCATTGACAAATTGTAAGTATAGACAGCAGTCCACCTTGAATGACTATAAATACATAATAGAAAATAAAAGTGTAGATTCTACTCAAAACTGTTGAAAAAGAGGGACATATTATGTGTTTTGGTAAAATATACTTGTAAAATGCAGAATTTCGTCCTAAATTAATGAAAACCACTGTGTGCAGCCTAAGATGTGCTACATTTATAGTAAAAAATACAATAGGTATGGGTATTTTTTATTTATTTTTTTTCACCGCAAAACTTAATGTGTCCCTCTTTTCCTGTGGTTTTGAGTAAAATCTGCTTTCATTCTTTCCTTGTAAAGCTACTAATTATCACAGACTTTTATAGATGTAAACTAAACTGCTAGCATAAATAAAATTATACGCAAATTATTTTTGCCAAGTATGGTGCGCATAGATGAGTATTTGGTTTAGGTGCAAAACATTGAAGTGATTTTTTGAGTTTCTTATCCAGCAGTTCAAGTTATCATACAGAAGTTTGTGTGACTTCTCTCTACGTTGCAATTACAATGAAGCCTTTATCTTTCCAGATGTATTTGATGTGATTCGTCACAAAAAAGATCATGTCAAAATAATCGATTTTAGTCCGTACGTCCCAGGTAGCACAAAGACCCTGCTATTCATGAAGGAAGAACTTAATGGACCCATTTTCAATCCCCCAGAGTTTCGCCTTATTGGTGAAAATGTTGCAATTCAACCTAATGACGCAAGCACTTTTTGCATTCCAAGAGAAATCAACGAGTTCTATCAGACCAACAGTTCACAGTCTATGATGGATATCATTCAGCAAGTAAGTTTCAACTATTACGACACTATTAAAAAGTACCCTGAGAAGTCAATTCTGATATTTCGTGATGCAGGTAACCTGGCGTTATCTTATCTGTCGTGCCATCTTCGACAAAAGTCTAATAATTTCAAGTTCAGCTTACTCCTGACATCTTGTATGAGCCTAAATGTATCAACCATGACTCAATCTGAATACAAAAGCGTACCTATTTTATATAGATTCTATTCAAGAACCATATTATATGTGAAACTAAAACTGCATAAGCAGTTATAGGGAAACACGGGAATTTTTTGGTACTGGAAGAAGCAGAGAAATAACTGAGAGTTTGTCTTCAAACTTCAGAGTACCTATTCTGTGAAAGTAATTTTAATCATTCGTTCTACATGGTCGAAATAATATCAAAAATATTGATCAGTCATTGGTGAAATGTTTGGGTCAGGGATAGACTTGATTTAAACCGAGATGACCGTCGCAATAGTCATATGCCTCTAAGCTTACTGAGGTCGAACTACAATAAGGTCAACAATACTGTCTTTAGGGTATGGTTAACATCTTAACTAACCAAAAGAACTAAACAGCTGTTGAACTCAACAGGAAGTTCACAATCAGAATGAGCTGTGTGAAATGAATAAACATCCAAATCGATCTACTGATGAGGATTACCAGTGATGGAAGTACGAAGATTTTGTCTACAATTACTGTTTTCGCCTAAAGTGCAATTACTTACCCATTAGTACCAGTTACAGGTAAATGTTGTGACAGTTATTCATTAATGCTGCGGCTAGCCACTTCATCTCTTGTAAGTCTGCATCTGCCATTGACTGACATACATTTTTCTTATTGTGCACAGTTTTTTCACTCAATGTAGTAGATTATTTTTCACTGAAGCTCAAAAATCATTATTTTCAAAATGTTTGCTCATTAAGTTAATTACTTAATTGTATAAAATACACTATCATTGACTCTGCTCAAATAGTGCGTGATTCAGCGAACAAGATGTTATGTCATGCTTTCGGCAGATTCATTCATAGAATAATCGAAATACCTGTTGTATGTCATCCACTGTTGGCAATTACAATAATATAATGTTTTATGTACAGAAATATGTGAAAAGAATTAATAAATCTGACTCTGTTGTAATATACTTATTTTCAAGTGTTTGCGATTACGCTCAACCTTTGTTCTGCCATCCTACATTGTGCTCAGATTACAAATACATACAAGCTAATAGAGAATGAGTTCTATGAAGCTACCATATAGATTTAGTTAGAAAAAATCATTTGCACCAAAGTTCCTGAATTTCAAAGACATTACTTTGCCTACTTAGTTAAACTTTGCTTGGCTAAATATTTTTTGTTTTTTGATAACAATGTGCATCATGACGCTTCCAATTGTTAGTCACCATACGACAACAACCAGAATTGAAAAACAAAAAATCGGTCATTACTCTACGACTTTCTTTCAAATCACATGAAATTTTATAAAAAATTTGTTGTATGACATCGCGTTATTCATCTAGCGACCTTGCAAGTTTTGTTATAATTTTCCAAATCTCGAAATAGTAGAAATAATTGAGGTTGTTCAGATTAAATTGGGAAAAATAATGAAATTTCATTATCAGTTGAAGATGTGCTGTGGAAATTTTCATACCTCGTAACAATTTCCAATTTAGGCAACTCCCAGTGCCGAAAGTGCAAGCTTTGCAGTTATAAATTTAATCACGATCTTAATCGCGCGTGTAACCGTTTATTCCAATAATTCGAGTTGCGATTCTAGGATTTCATTTAAATAATACTAACGGACTTTTTTTTAAGTTTACATAATTTTAGGCGTTGCAGGAATTCCACGACACTGCCGAAGCACACCGGAAGAACACTCAACAGATTAAAACTAGACTTAGATGGCAAATTTCTCAAATGCTACAAAAACTTTTGCATCATTATACCTAGTTTAACATGATTCTAATAATTCTCAGATGAATTGCCAACAAGTACAAAAATGTCCTACTTATTGTTATTGCCAATTATTATTCCTTTTTTCCTGTGATCGCTTTTCAATAGCATGATGTTGACAACACAGATAAACTCGTTTTGCAGTTTCAGCGAATTATTTTCACTGACATTCTGCTTTTTCTTTCTCTCTTACTTAATATTCTCAATTACATAAGTGTGATGTGTGCGGCCGAGACTGTGGCATATCATAATACCATCGTAGCTGTTGCACCGACAGTTCCAATAACATAGAGGAAGGAAAGTAAAAAAAAAACTTTTCTACGACGGGTGTCCTAGCTTGACGCTTTCGGTTTTGCTTTGGAAATCGCCACGGTACATGGGAAGGGAAGATGCTACATTTTAACGGTTATTGTAATTGTGACGGTGAAACCAATTTTGCAAAGAATATTCGATAATTTGTTATTAGCGCTGCACCCAGAGAGGTGACTCTGAAAATGAAAATAAACCGATCATGGCTATATTTTATAAATACACCGTTTATTCAACTAAAAAAACTCGTATAATGAGATCAGAATGGGGTAAAAAAATGCTTTAAAGTACATACCACCTATAATTTTGTAAGGCTACGTGATAAAAGGTACAGATTAGAACTAGACATACACAAAGCATAGTGTTATGTATTTATATGTACATTGAGATTAATGTAAAAACTTTTTTTTCCAAATCAAATTGCACTACAGTCCGAAAATTGTATCTTGATATTCAAAAGTAGTATGCAACCTGTACTTGCAATAGCTCCAAAAATTTACAATATATAATATGGTGTTCCAAAACTCACTGCAGAGAAACACCTGGAAGCAAATCATTAATTATTTCAACTAGTTATATGATATAATAAATCGACAAAACTTCATTACCTTTGGAACTGTAATAAGTGGTATTTTTAATTCTTTGTCAAATAAAGATCTTCTTTTTCTCCTTGGCATAGTATGAATATTTATACAGAAGATGAGTTCAAATCAGATTTTGGCGTTAGTATAATTTCGACAGATTAAGTGCCAACCGCTCTCGAGTATTGTGGTTCATTCGGAAAAATTTTTTTTTTTCGCTTCAACCAGATGTACACGATGTATATCTACATGTATGTATATAATATGTCTATATAGGTATACACATACATGTGTAATACATGCATAATGAGACACGTTCGTTTAGTTATATTTGTCTTCAAGTATAGAATAATAATAATAATAATAATAATAATAATAATACATTTCAATCGAAAACTTAGTAGTAAAAGAATTACCTAGGTTTCACCGCCCGATATACACTAAAAATGCATCGAAACTGAAACTGCATCTTCCTTACACTCGATTTTTAAATATTATTTGAAAACAATATTCATTATTGACAACAAATAGCAGTCATATGCACATCACGTCATCGCATATGCATTAACGACCAACATGTAGGTTTGTCATTTGAATTAAGATGAAGCATTTGTACTAAAGTGCAGCAATATAATATATATGTATTACATATTGTATGCTGTGTATATGTACATACATATAACATAATAATATACCTTTAATGAGTTATGTCTATGTAGTCTACGTAATGTACAACCTTAGATTGATACGGCACCCTCAACAAAGTACGATCTGATAATGAGCCAAAAATTGATTCATGCCTTCCGGTATTAAAAACGTCCTACCCCGCGAGGCTATCATACAGCCGTGTCCGACCACTGAAACGTCGAGCAAATTGTTCAAAGACAGTGGAAAACACCAGCGGAGTTAGAAAACCCCGATTACGAGGTCGCTGGTTGGACTTCTATTCGTGCAAATTCGAGTCAAATGAAATTGACAACTTCGGCTGTGGAAGATTCAGAAGAATGATGGGCTGCTAAGGCCGTAGGTAGGATTAGGGTAGGCAGGCTTAACTGCAATTTCTTATAAACTGGAATCATTTCCGTCGGGTCACACCCTGGTAGGTGCGCGAATAGTAATCTTGACATGGAAAAAAAAAAAAAAAACTCGCCAACAGATTCCAACAAATATATTCTTTTTCTTAAAATGTGTTCTCACTGAAACTCACGATTCTATTCATATTTATTATTATACTCTACTGTTTTATACAAAGACATTCAAAGTCTTGCCTCAAACCTCACCCGTTGACTAGATTGCGTTTCAAAAAATTTATCGTTTAATTGAACTCTACGCTTTATATCATAACGTTTGCAAATTATCTTGCGCATTCTTTTCAGCGAAATCTACATGTAGGTGGATTTTTTTAGGGGGTAATTAACAAATTTAATCTTAATACCGACGACGGCGACAATGATAATGATAAAAATGAAAAATTCATTTCCGCCAAGTATTCATGTTATATACGTCATTTTATACTGGATATATTGTAAATCTAATATTTTGAACGATTCGTCGCCACCTACGAACTTCAACATGACGATTAATGACTTGCTTGAAGATTGGCCATCCGACAATGCCACAAGTGTACACACGCGCACACATCTATACATATTATGTGCTGAAAAAAATGCGCTGAAATATATATATACACACACTCGTTCTCGCACGCGCGCGCACACAACCACGGATATATACATAATACATACATACATACATACATACATATATATATATATATATATACACACACATGTACCTATATATGTATGTATGTATGTATGTATGTATGTATGTATGTATGTATTTATGTATGTATGTATGTAGATAGATTCATACACAATTCGATTTTTCGAACACAGCCTCGCATCAACTAGTTCGATCGATCAGAGTTTCTTACAGGACTACCTCTTCCTGACTATTTGTTTCGATGCCAATCTCTTCTTGAGTTTCTGGTCCAACTTCACAGACTTTTTTTTCGGTCTTTCCGGAGAGCCGTTACAGCACGCACATCCCTTCTTCACGTGACCACGAAGACTGGATCTTCTTGCGCGACAGTCGGGGTCTGTGGAATGGGGTGGATGATGAGTGATGCCTTCGTCGTCGGAGGGTTCGGAAGTTTTATCACTCGAGACTGCGCCGGATTCACCCATCGAGTCATTCTTTGTGCGTTTAATAAGCACATCACTACTGGCAATACCTTTAGCATCATTACGATTCAGCACAACCCTCGCGTTTACATTCAGCTTATCGTGACGACGCTTGTTCATGTATGACGAACAATAATCGTTTGTGGATTTACTACCTGTGGTTGGGACATCAATGTTGTCCTCCAAACCGTTTACTATCATACTTTCCCCTAGTTGGCTACTCGTCGACTCGGCTATGCTGGAAGCTTCGTCATCTTCGCTGCTCGACCTGCCTTGATCGGACAACGGGCTTTCCCACGACAGATAATCCTTGCGTGTCATCTTGCATAGGGATCGCTTTTTGTTAGTATAAGTATACTTGTGCATCGCCAATAATGGACCGCTAGCCGGTGAAAGGGGCGACGGCATTGTTACATCGGCCGTACCGCCACCCAAAAGGGTTAAGCTTTCATCACCTGAGCTTGCCACCGACATGTTGTTGGCATTTGTCGCAGTTGAGTCGGGGTCATCTGTGTCTTGAAGTTTCATCACCGAGGAAGGCAGTAGGTCAGAGGTACTGCTTGGGGAGCTTGACTTGGAAGTGACACGGGAATTCATCTTCACACGCTCAAGACCGACTGTACAGTCTTTGGTTACATCGTTACAGATGGATGGGGAAAGACGACTGGAGACATCTGAATTACTGTTTGAACTTTCGTCCTGGCTTGGGTCCGCTTCCTGCAGATCAAGCTTCGCCTGTTTCGAAAGATTTTTCATAACCGTGTCGTCATTTCGCTCACGCTTAGCTCTTTTTACTGTATCTTTTATAGCTCGTGTTCTTTGCGCAGTGTTTTTTCTACGCTCAATCGCCTTAAAGTCAATAACAGGACTTGCATCCCTACTGCTGCTGGACGAATCGAGAGGGCGAAAGTATACGGATGAATTATAGGACTTTAATCCCACAGGTTGGCTACAGGTAGCATCCTGAGATGATTGATCAAATGACGGTGAGTGGTTTGTGTCAAATAGCAGATCTGCCTCTGGAAACAGATCACTTGTGCTAGGCTCATCGACTCCCAAGTCTTCGCACTCTTCCGACAAACTTTTCTGCAATTTCAATTCACGCTCGATGGCTGCCGCCTTGCTGATCCTCTGCTGCGCGAGTTCGCGGTCTAAGCGCGGATTCAGTTGCGTCTTTATCTGTGTTCTATTTGAATATTGCTGAAATGGTTCTAGGGTGTGATTAATGAAGTACTTTTTCGTCGTTGTCGTCGCTGAGGGAGTAGTTTGATAAAGTTGACCACTCGCCATCTCTATGCCTTGGCCTTTGTTTATTATATGGACGACGTTGTGTACGCTACCATTGCCACTACCCACGGAATTTTCGCCTTCTCGTGAAGAGTAAGCCTTCAATGGCTCAAGTCCTAGTTGATTTGAAGATGTCGGGACGTATCTCCAAGGCGTGTCAGGCGATGATGGTTTCCGCTCTGGTTCCCAAGCTTCCTGCAGTCTCGCGTTCCCGCACAAAAGCCCGTTGCCAATCCGCAATGGTACATCAGTAACGTTATCACTCGGTCTTCGCGCCTGAGTTTCTTGGGCATCAGAGACTTCCCCACCGCTAACACCTATGCCACTCATGAGAAACTGATCGGGTGCCTCTTTTATTGATGTTTCTTTACTCTCTACAGTTGCAGCCTCTGAAACAAGACGTACGGTCCATTGTACAAGTACGATTGCACATTGTCACAGCTATCAATACTACGATTTTTCAATACATTCTTTTTGAAGATAGGTAGCTGGTATCGATAGCTGGGACATCACTGACTGTTTACAGATCAACTGATTAGCGACATACTTGATGAAGATTGATGAAATAAAAAATTGATGCAAGCAGTGGTTAATTACAGGTTGAATGATTGAAGCAATTAACATGGAAAAATGTTATGTAGTAATCAAGGATACGCGGGTCCTACCTAATTTAGAAGTGTTTTGTAGAGTTGCAGACATTGCTGACCTAATGATAGAATTCGTATTTTTTGGTAACATTTCTGCAGAGGATTCCTCGTCAAATTTCCTCTTGACTGACTTTGGCGATACAACTCTTTCGCCCTTGTCTACTGCACCAGCGATTGTGACGTCTCGTGTTTCCTTCTGTCCTGAACTTATCACCGATACTTTTGACTGAGGTGTAAATGCCAAGGCTATTGTC
The DNA here is from genome assembly GCF_021155775.2 of Neodiprion pinetum. NCBI lineage: Eukaryota > Metazoa > Arthropoda > Insecta > Hymenoptera > Diprionidae > Neodiprion > Neodiprion pinetum. Next base: position 35,809,731 of record NC_060236.1, on the reverse strand, counting down.
GCCGTTTGTATGGTAACAGGTTTTTCAGTCTGTAAACTACTGCCGCTACCAATTTCATCGTTCTCACTGTTCTGAGTAAAATTTTTTTCAGGTGCTTGCGTGACTGTAGGTGGCGCCAAGCAAACGACGTTTTCGTGCTTCATTCCTGTTGGTGTGGAAAGCTTACTTATTGTAGAATTGAACATTCTCGTGCTTTGGAGCGTTAGATTTGGACTGCTTGTTATGACACTGCATATCTGTTGGCTTGACCCATAATCGTTGACGTTCTTTTGTATCAGACTGATTGTTGGCGTTTTATTGATTATTGTTGCATTCTCTGGTGTTTCGTGTATGGGTATACCCACAGAGTTTGGCACATCGACCTTGATGTTTCCATCGCTATTGTTCCTCTCTATATGATCGGTAGCAAACTGATTTCCAGCACCACTCTGGGATACAACAACCGTTGGACTGGAGGTGACGTGATGTTGTTGGTGGTGTCGCTGTTGCTGTTGCTGTTGCGCCAATGGTTGGCCGGTGTTCAAGGTTTGAAGTGTCGGTACTTTGACTTGCTTCATCTGAGTCGGTTGAGCAATTATTTTACCAGCTTGATTCAATAATGATTGAAGAACCAAAGCGTTCGATACGTTGCTGGTGCTGCTTGTTCTCACGGTAGTAGGAACGGTAGCGAGAAGTTTCGGGCCACCCGAAACTATTGTGAACTGCTGTCCACTCTTCATAAGATTCATTGGAAGAATATAGTTTGTACCTGGTACCAATACAGCTGTGCTGCCAAGTTTCCCTGTAACCGAGGCAAGGGCTTCACTGACGCTTACAGATGCTGTCTGTACTGCTTCCTGCACAATAACAGTTCTCGGCTGTGCAACGGAATTGGTTTGATCTGCAAATATCAGATTTCTTCGCTTGACGTTCATGTCGACCGCATCATTAGAGTCGTTGGTCAAATTTTTAACATCAACCGAGGCTGCCTCCACATTTGTTCCTACTTGTGCATCGTCCGCCAGTGATGTGCCAATGGGACTGTCTTGCACGTGAACAATGCCTGACGATGAATCCTCGCTACCCATGGTACGACCGAGGTCATCAGGGCCAGGACTCAGCTCGGAACTCTGCTGGCTGGGTGTTTTCGATTTGCTCGAACCGGACTTTTTACGCTTCGACGATTGGCTAGGGTTTGTTGGCGGATTCGACCTTCTTCTAGGAGCTGGCTTATTGTTAAGATCTGGGGAATTTCTCAGCTGCTCTGCATACTCGTCGAGAATTGCGTATATTCGCTGAGCGGTTTGCTCATCCTCTTGCGGCTTCTGTTGTGGCTTGGGCACAGGTGGTGCTTTAGAAGTGTTCGTCGCGCTCGTCTTTACCGTTTTCGAGGTCGACTTTTTCCCACCTAGTTTCGTGGTTGAAGATGGTTGTGTTTTTCCTGCAGATGACACGGGTGCCGGAGCTGGTGTTACGCACGGGCTGGATGAACTTTGAGAGGTTACGCTCAATGCCGGGGAGGCTACTGGTTGGCAGTAGCTGGTCACAACAACAATAGGGGTTGATGTCGAGACAACTTTCTGAGTGAGAGTAGCTGTCTGATCGACATAGGCCAGTGATACTTTTTGCTGAGGGTAGATTTCTTGTTGAAATGTAATAGTGCTAGCTGCATTTGAGAATTCATTACTCGACACCGCTGATCGCGACATTAGATTCAGCTGTTGGGCGAGTGTACCGGATGTCGTGTGATGTTTGCTACTTGGCTGATTCTGTTGCACGATTGTTTGCACCTGTGACTGGGTTTGGGTCTGGGTCTGGGTTTGAGTTTGCGTCTGTACAGTCGTTGTTACAACATTGGAGCCTTGATGCTGAGGTTGCACGGTACTTCGTTCCTTGACTTGTTCCAGAACGCTTTCGAATTCTCGTAGTTGTTCCAATGTCGTCGAGCTGACCTGATTTATCGGAACGTCGATGGGGGAAGCGATTAGATTATCGTGACGAACATTTTGCTGGACTCGTGGCCCTGCCAATACCGCCTGTATAGTACTTGCAATATTATGCTGTCTCAACGGTGCCCTTATTATATTCAACTTTACCACTGGTGTTCTATTACCTTGAGATGAAACTGTGCGAGATATGGTGTGTGGAATGATATTAAGCTGGCTGGGATTAGTCGTGGATATTGTGACTGGCATCTTGTGCGTATATATTACACCCGAGGGTGATGACGTCGTTTGAACAAGTTGCGTCACAGTTGGATTGGTGACATTACTAGACGTTGTGACTGCAACACCCACACTATCGCTACTGTTCACTCCTTCTTCAGCGCCTCGTCCCGTTCCTCCCGCTCCTCCCCTATCTCCGCCCTCCGACGCGTGCACTATGTTCAATATTTGCTGCCTCGATGTTGACAATTGTAAATTCGGAACATTAGTTATCGACGGAGTGTTAACTCCGCCATGGGTTTGAGTGTTTTGTAAGGAAGTCTGTACGGCCTTTGACAGATTCGTTGTTTTTGATACAGGGGTCAGCTGTGATACATTCTCTGTTGTAACAGAATCAGTGACAGTTGTGGTGTTATTTGTCAGTGCGTATATGGTTTTACGGAATGCTTGCTGAAATTTGGGCAAGCCTGGCGAAGTATTTTGGCCAGCGTGATGTACAGATTTAACACTCATGGTATTGAGTCCATCATATATTGTCCTATTGGGAGTGCCCGAATCTTCTAATCGTCCCTGCAACTGTTGCTGTGAGAAATTACTTTCATTCAATGTCTGAAGTGTGAGCATGCCTCGCTGCCCCATATGAGGTGAGTGAGACGACGTCGACGACGAAGATGAAGATGACGAGGACGAGGATGCGGTGGGGTTCACCGAGGCCAACCGGTACGTTCCGTCGGGTTTGCAAACAATTTGCAATTGTTCAGAGGCTATAGTAACAGTAGGCGTTCCCGAGTTCAAAGCAAGCGAGGGTGAGGGTGTGGGCGATGGCGATTTGTCTGGGGAAATACATCTGCTGCCCTGTTGCTCTTCGAGTAGTTTGGGACTTGTACCTTCAACGTTTGATGCCAAAGAGTTTGCACGCGGTGGAGTATCGGGAAGTTGGTTGGCTTCTTCACCAATGTCCTGAAGCAAGGACCTAGATGGAGGTGTACGATCTGCTGGGCTCATGCCAACGCCGCTGTCATGTCCGCTTGATGTTGGAGTACTTGGCATTTGAATACCACTACTGACTACAGACGAACGATTTCTTGGTGGCGTACCACCTCTGTTTACAGGACCGGAATTCGGACTTTGTGGGATATTACGGGACAGTTGAACTATATTTACAGTTGATTCAACTTGCGGCGGTACAATCATATCGAGAGTGTTCAAGCCAGGCACATGTGTGGCCAATATGTCCGAATCTCTCACAGCCTTGGCAAGAATGTCGAAGTTCGAACCGGCATGCTTGCTAGAGTTCAAGTTTCTGACGACCCTTAAATCCCTTTCAACAGACACCATGTTACTTTTGCATCTGCGACTTTTCTCGTCTGTGACAATCGTAGAATTTTTCTTTTGGGAAAATCTACTCTTTTGCAGGTTTAACAATTCATTCGTAATGTCACCGGGGCTCAGTTTTTTTGACGGTAGCATCATTTTTTTGTTGACGTCATCGCTTCGGGTCAAAATAATCTTTGGATTTAGGTTCAAATTACTCAACATATTGGGTGAAAATTTGGATAAGCTCGTGTTTTTATTGCTACAACTTCCGTCTTTATTCTTGTTCAATAAATTCTTCTGCAGAATCTGACTGATCCTTGTCGGCTTTTTCATGTTTTGGGGCCGGAACATTCGCAAAGATTTTAGTACTGCTGGGTCGCTCCGCTTTTCTGTAATGATGAGCGGTGTCTCAGGATTATACGAGGATCCCTTGATGGTTTCGCACTTGCCGTCGTCCATATCCGCAGAGAATAGCGTTATTATGTCGTTGCTGCTTATGTCAGAGCTGCTTATGTCCTCTGTAGAACGTCTTACATTGTCATTGACAAGCATGTGGAAATGCGACATCGATTCTACAGTGAGCTTCGACTTGCCACGGTTTTTACTGCTGATTTCTTTAGTAGTAGGTGATTTTCTCTTTGGTTTTTTATCTTGCCTACATCCGTCACTACCGAGGCTATCCGTTTGGCTATCCTGAGTATTTGTATCAGTGTCTGTCACCGTTTCATCCTCTATTATAACTGATTCGTCGACAGTTCCGTTGACTCCCCGAAAATGAGAGGATTCGGTGTTGTTGGTATCTCCGTCGTAGTCACTGTCAGTCGATGCAAGTCTGTGAATTTTTCTTGGTCTACCTGCACGGCGAAGCCTCAGAATGCTACTACTGTCGGAATCAGTAGTATCGTCCAGGCTTCTTCTCGTCAATGACCTCTTGTATGGCCCAGCTGGTTGAAAACTACCAAATTCTTCCGAATCGTCCGACTGTATATCAGCCCATTGCTCGTATCCTTTTTCTATGCCAAAAAATACGTCTTTGTTAGCTTCTTCCTCGAGCGGCCAGTCTTTAAACTGCGAATAGTCAATGTTCAAGAATTTTAATTCCTTATTGGTGTTACGCATTTCTTCAGCATTTTCTAAATACTTTTCACACAAAGTGTTCAATTCTTTCCAATCCAGAACCCAGCTGAGCATATGATAACGTGGACTGCTCAGCACAACGGCCAAGTCATCGCACAATTGCGCCGATACACCCAATTTTTCAGCGTCCAGTACCTGATTAGGTGCAGACTTCTCGTCGTAATTAGCTGAGCCTGTGACAGCATCTCCCTTTATCAGTATTAGAGCATCAAGGGTTCGCTCGACATTGGACGTTGTGTCAGGTGACTTTATCCTCACTATTTCAACCCCTGTGAATTCACCACAGTTAAAACAGAGCTCACCAAGCGGACCATTTGATGTTGGATCACGTTTCGGATGTAATTGGCACCCGTCTGTACTGCTCATCTCTTTTTGACGTGGAGATTTTTCTAAGCTTTTTAAAGAGAATAATACTTCTTTTGGCTTAGTATTCTTTGCTGTTACCTCTGAACACAAGCGTCGAGTGGCAATTTGTTCCTGTCCTGTGTCCAGATAACTTGCCAACGTGTCGGAGCGATTAATCTCGTCAATTCGAGCACCGTCCGCTTTTACCTTACCGCAAGCAATTGCCATTTCACGGATTCTGTCGTAGCAAAGTCGCGTGGGGTGGAGAGAAAAGGCCGTAAGCACGCATTCTCTAGCTATGCCAACATTCTCGACGACAACATCAGCTAATTTCAAAAACTGCGTGCTCAACCGCTTTGCAATTTCTCGCACCTTCTCCTTCTCCGATTTTACCTTCTGCACCTCCAATTCGTTCATATCTGTCGTTAACGCCCGTATGTAAAGTTCAATCATGAGTGGCTTGATGGTCGATCCAAACTGAAACCAAAAACAAAAATACAGGTTAAACTCACAGATGAGAACCCGTCAAGTTCATGACTATGGGATTAAGAAAATTAGGAAAATCAATAAGTAATATCACAACATTGGTCATATCTAAAATACACATGTACACACATACGAGTGAATTTTCCAAACCAATTGATCAATTTTTTAGATTCGAATGAAGATTGAATCACGCTTGACCTATTCCTGGTACGTTACTACACATCAAATAATGCCTTATGTCCGGTAAGTGCTAGAAATAATGATGCAACTGGAATAAAATTGCGAGTATTTCAATCAAGGCTATCTTGCAATTCTGCCGTCATAATTTGACACAAATTCACAATTTAAGGTGGCCACTAAATCTCCATCATGAAATTCCCCAACTTTCTCAAGATTTCCAAACAAAAATTTTATAATATTCCCTAGTCAAATCGGATAACTTTTTTGTAGCAAATTGATAAAAAATATACTTATTTTCCATACAATTTATTTTTTATAAAAATACAAACTGTCACTTGGGTCACACTGTCCCCTCTAGCCGATGCGCACAATCTTTTGTAAGGTAATATTTAGGAATATGCAAAGTTTGAAGAGAACCTCCCGGCAATGTTAAAGAAATTTGTATTCAATCTAATTTATTTGAAGCTTAAAAATATTGTGGGACGTATATGTATGGAAAAAAAATGTACTAATCGATTCTCAGACTTTCCGCAAAAACCCCTGACACTTCCCTGACTATTCCAGAATTTCAAAATTCCATGACATTTCCAGCTTTTCCAGAATTTTCTGTACCAGTGACCACCTTGCAATTGTTTCCAGCACTCACCACAGTTATCCAGTGTCATATTGCACAAAATAAAACTGTGGTCTTATCTCAAACAAAGAGGTAAAAATGATGAATTTAATTCACAAAATTCCGCATGGATTTACTTGTGGATAACTTGCAAAGAATGCTCTTTCGTCAATATTGTTTTCAGACAATTCTACTTATGCATAAGATCTTAGAAATGGATAATTGTACGCTTATACATACAATAGCTAAGATTGTGGCGCATGTGTTTGTACGTCCATTAATTGAAAGTGTGAAATAAGAAACGCAGAATTTCATCTTTACTCACATGTTTGCCAAGTACAGCACAGAAAATATAAATGTGCTGCGCACTTTCGGCAGGTTCTATGAGTTTTCGTATCATTCCAGGTAACGTCGGAGCCATGTCCTTAAGCTTTGAGTGAAGCAGAGCCCAGGAATTTATAATTTGCTCAAGAGTCGAGGATCCTGTCTCTTCAACAGGCCTAACCATTCCGGCAGTAACCAAATACTGCGCTACCAACTCTGCAGCTCTTGTCGAGTTTTTCCACACTCTTGCCGTTCCATATTTGGTCGGTGCTTCACCTCCGAGCCTCTGGACCAATTCCAAACCCTCTCCAAGATCCATTAATTTTAGCTGCAAAATAATCCTTTCTTAGGAACAGACCATGCCATCCTAATAATGTACCTGCTCTAAGTTGTACCATAACTGTAAACACTCTGTACTCAATACTTTTCTAATTAAACACAGACAACTGATGGTATTTGATACACGGAGCTAAGAGAAATTCTTATGACTACCGTACCTACATCTATACAATGATAAGATAAAAATGTGGTAATACTTGAGCGAATATGTCTTGCGTGCGTTTGAGCTTGTACAATAGAACGATATACACGTCAGTCATGTATTGCACATGTTGAGCTTCGCAGACTGATCTTAACTGATCGCTTCGGCGAAGCGAACGGACGCAAGCGGCTGCCAAATTGACCGCTATGTCTTCGCAGCGATCCTCACACAATATTCGAAGTCTCATCATTAATAATTCACCTTTTTCCGAACAACAAAACTCTGCGAACAAAGATTAAAACGAGTGATATTTGCGTGATCAAAAACACTACCATTACCAGCAAACCCAGGAGGGCAATTCTTCTAGAGAAAAATACGTGGTAATAAAGTCTGATTGTGAGGTTTTCCCAACCAAAAAAATCACTCAAAATATTATATGGCAGAAAATTTCCTGGTATAATGTAAATGAATTACGAATTCTAATTGGTCATAAAAGTACACATTCAGTTTTACAGGTAGAAATGTGCATAACAGGGAAAAAATTTGTTGCCTCCTACCATCTTCAAGCCTTGGATCTGGCTGGCCATTGAGAATACTGTCAAGGGCAGGACGAGTCCAAGGATCATGTACGAGGGCGATCAGAGTAGCGCAGCGTGGTGCCGCAGGATGATGGCCCAGGTGGGTAGAGCACCTCTGCAACGTAACACCAAGGTGCGTCTTTGTAGCGGGTGACAACTTTGGCCACTCTCCCCGCAATACCAACTTCAAAGTATGCCTGCGAACAAAAAATGAGAATTTCACATGGCAGCCTCAATTATCAACTAGTAGTTATACGAGCTCTGTAAAACAATCAGATAGCATTATGATTTTTGACATATTGAAATTCTGATTAAAACTTTAACTTACAAATCCATTTTCATATCACGAACTACGTATAATAAGTATCTAAGGTTCAATACAGTTGAAAATAATGTAGGCCTTTCACAAACTGTCACTCTGAAATAACAACTATTTCCATATTCATCCGACTAAGGGTTAATAAGTCCCTTCAGCGCTGCAAGACAAGAATCCCAATCACCTTATCACATAACAAGAACTAGAGAAATGTCAGGATAATTGAAAGTAGAAATTTTTAATACTGAATCTCTGATCACCAGCAAAGTAACATTTTCACCATATCAATTGTGAGTAAGATACAGTGAAATAGATGTGGAAGAATAAAAAGTGGAACCTTGTAACTGAGAAGCTTTATTCTAGGTATTCAAGGAGCTAGTCTCATACACAGAAAAAGGAATGGATTTTCAGAGTATGCCAGATTAGGTAAAAACGGAATTTCCACTTATCTCTATATTAACTGAATGTACGATTGCTATTATTCGCATTGAAAGGTCTCTTCCGAGTTGCTAGTGCCGACAAATATTAAGGTCAGAATACTAAAAGACATATCTACAGATATGAAAGCAAACGTATTTTCTTAACACTGTGACTGTTATTTGGCAGCTCATAACTGTTTTTAATCAAATCAGTATCAATATGTACATTGGAATAGGAATCGCCGATCCAGTTAGTACAGAGATCGGTTAGAATTTCCGGGAATAAATGTCCTCCCATAATAATAATAATAATAATAATTTAAAAACCCATCTTCTCCGTCTGGAAAACATTTGTAAACAACTACTTAGTCATAATGCCAAACAATTAAGGGCCGAACACAATGCTTTCAATCGACACCAGAAAACTGTCGATAAAACTTTTGACCATATCATCAACAGAGTCACGTACAAGTGCTTCTCTCCAGTTCCCGTCACTCTGATCTGACAAAAAAATATTCTTTAGTAACGATATTAAGACCTCTGTGGTTTATTCACGTAGCGTAGAATAAGAAAATCGAACCAAGCACATGAAACTAATAAGATCACTCGCAGGAACAGGCGATACTGGCTTCCGATTGTAATTATACGAAAGAAATCGTCTACTGCAGACGAGTCGATCCATTCGTAACTCAAAGCCGTATAGCAAGCATGTTAAGAAATCATGAATAGACTAAGGCTGGGAGCAAGTCTCTTGTAGTAATGGCAATGAGTGTAATTAGAGGCAAAGATCAATGTTAAGAATCAGAGAGAGGCAAGAAAAAAGTTTCGACTTACCTGTGAACCCATTCTATGAGAGATTGCGTAGCTTCTGGCGTTGCCGCGGGTATAAAGTTAGTAACATGTTCCCAGGCGGACAAAAGAGCATTCACCTTGTCCCCGTACTTCTTTTTGCTGTCACTTAATGTTGCCTCAAGCCCCTATTGATCATTGGTTTCGATTCAATGACATAGTTTCACGACATAAGGTCAAGTACTATAAACGGTTGCTAAGAGACAAAGAAGTTGAACTAACCACGCACGACTTTTGTATGTGCGAAGACATTCAGAGTTGTGTCAAAGGCAGCAACGGTTCAGGTACCGAGCCAGCCCTGTTTGAACTACAAGGCTACAAGGCTAGGCTTCTGCGAAGACCTTCGATAGATATCACCTCTCATCTAGATCCTATAGATGAGTGACTCCTTAGTTGTGGATGCGACTGCCGTCTGGTAGTCAACTTCAAACTCCTAGCTGACATCAGCAGTGCGGTGAAGCACTCCCACTCAAGTTTCCTATAACTTTTCCTTCGACGTTCCTTTTGAACCGACTCCACTGTGATGTGGCTAAAACAGAGATATGAAGTATTTTGCAAAGTGAAGACAGAGAGAATATTATTACCTGCTTCAAAATTAGTACAAATACCCGCAACTGTCATAATTTAAGTCCACTTCGTGATTATCTTGATAAAAATGTTTGTCTCGACAATGAATAACTTTATTGTCACAACGATATACTTACTAGACCTACCTAATTAGCAAAGCTGCATGATTTTAGCCACACAAATCGCTGTTCTCGCATTAAATCATTATTTCAAATTCCTTTGTTGATTTTAAATAACCATTCATGTATAATCAATCGTTATAAGTTAGTTTCATTAGTTGGCTATATTTAACGTTACATTAGTGGCAGCCCTACAGTCGAAAGTTATGCGGTTATTTCAAATAATTTGACAGCTGCCATCTTTTGTGGATAGGATCGGTGCTTTGCGTTATCTACATTTAGGTAAAAGTCAGGTTACCTATCAATAAAGAATCTTTTTTTTTCACCACAGCCCTTAGGTATAATAAGGTAGACAATATATGTATCCAAAGTTTCGATCCATCAAGCTTGATCGATGAGAGATGATAGACGAACAGGTCAAATCAACATTAGCCACAATGTAAGGACTTTGTACTTTCAAACAGCTACCCAGGCTACTTTATTCTTCAGAAATTTATAATCCATCAGCGGCAACTTCAGTTGAGGATCAAACTTGATTAATCAAAACTTGATTGATAAAAACTTGAGGCGTGCGTATAGTACACAGCCGTTTGAAAAAAGAGAATTAATCTCTTCCTTACTGAGGAAAATTAGTACAAGTCAATGGTGGGTGATGCGCTCTCATCTTTACGAACGTTAAGTAATAAAGATTAGAATTTTGATCAAGGTACCGAATACTGCTATCAAGCATATCACACTAAGTGAAAAAAGGAAACGAATTGGGATGAAAAAGGCAGGTATTTGTAGTTTGTCTGGTTCTTTTGAGGGGAGACGAACGAGAGGGGGCACTAGCCGTTGTCACAAGCGCGTGCAGGTGATAAGTACGCAAGGATCAAATTGACGTGTCAGAGGATTCTTGAAAAGGTTACTGCCGTTTGGAAGGAGGAGATGGAAGACGAGGGAGGGATGAGGAAGAGGAGAGGGGGAGGGGGGGAGGGGAGCAGAAGACGAAGGAGAAGACGTATGCAGGATTACGTACGTCGTCGTAAAGTTGTGCCGTATTCGAGAGGGATCATGAATAATTTTTCATAATCCTAATATCGTTGGTTGCCCGAAATTTTGCAAAAGCATCGGCCGTAGCACATATAAACAAAATAGCATCACCGTTCACCATTAACGAGCCATAAGTCGGTAATGTCGACAGTCGGCAGTCGAAGGTTCACATTAATCAACGAGAAAAACGATCTCGATCAACGACAAATAACATCGCTCCAACGCCAACGTGTATGTACATGCATACACACCAAGTCAACACAGCGTACTCGAGGATCGCCACTGCTACCCCACCACTACGGCGCTGTATGTACGCCACGCTGCGGGACGATTCACAGTTGGGCACAGCACAAGGCACTCGCGTTCATGCGAGCAACCAGGCACTAATCGGCAAGCGGAGGCAAGCGGAGGGACTCCACTTCACTTCACTTCACTTCACTTCACTCGCTGCTCTACTTCCACGGCGCTGCTGCCACCTTTTGAAACTTTAATATGGCCGTCCGTGGTTGCTCTCACGTTCAGCAGTGACTTCTCTTACCCGCCACTTTGCCCAGCTTCCTCGATATGCTAGAGCTGCAAAATTTGCAAATATATTGCCATCCGTTTAGCTGATCGAATATTCGGAACCGTCGCCGAGACAAAACAAATTATGTAAGGCGATGGAAATCTATCATTTCGTCTCAGGTTATAAGCAACCCTCGGTTAATGCAAGTCTTAATAACGACTAGGGAATGTGTAACGCGAACGCTAAATAATCCACACGGTCGCCGCCAGCTTTTTCCTTCCCAAAATCCTCTAAAGCCAACGACCGGATTTGCTTTCGAGAAGCAGGAATATTTCTTGCCAAGACGATAAATGTCGATCTCAATAATGCGCGACGGCTATTGAAACAATCGGGATTCTTTCCGCGACTTATCACAGTTCGTACTTCACTTGTCCCACGTTGTTTGATTATTGTTGTTCTCTGGGATAAACAAGCGTACGGTTCATGCGGCAATCTGTGTCATTGAGAGCAATCAACAATTTGTCTCCGGTTCAGCACAAATTCACCAGAAGAAGATAGGACACGTAGCAGCAGTGTACCGTTGTCAGTATTTAGGGGTATTCGCAAAAGCCGAGGAAAATTTGAAACCCAATCGACGTCAACACAACTGTTCTTTACGGAACGCAAAGTTTCGTCGCGGCCATCTTACTTTTTTCACTCTCCCTTGAATGCTGGCGAGTGACTAGGTGGTTCCAGACGAGACCCGACGCGACGAGGGCCGCACATATATTCTAATTTTTAATAACGTCACATCACTGTCCTTACGACGGTGTATCGGTTTTATCTCCAACTTTGGAATAAATCATCGTCATATCCCACCACCCCCCGAAAGAAGATCAAAATAATATTAACCCACGACGATACCACGAACACAAGCTATACCTATGTATAGACACCAACCTATATCAATGCACTTACACATGCGTACTATACTGCCGCGTACACATGTATACATACCGTAGATACATATCGCACGAGAGTCAACAAAACCTGCCTCTCTGCAGGTTCTCACTGGGCACAACTTTGCCTGTTACGCAGTCGGTAAGCCACTGATTCCGGAGCCCGTGTATACCTGTGGTCGATGCAGAATTTCTATTCTAAATATTATTAAAAACAAACTTACTCCTTGAAGCGATTCATGAAGTACTGATTAGTTCTTTCCATTATAATTCAATGAAAACCAAGTATTTTTCGATCCAGATACTGTTCGTCCCTAAAATTTAAGGCCAATCAGCAGGCGTGACTACTATAAACGCCCTGTGTTAGCGAAAATTTGGTCCAAGCCTTGACTGAAATGCCATGAGCTTGAAACTTTTGAAAGTCGATTTGCTCACATTGCATTAAAAAACAATCACGCGGTAAAGATCGCAGACCTTTCAAATTGAGAGCGCGACAAATTAAAAACGAAAAACGTTAATGATCTTTGAACACTTTATTTCCTTTTCGGATACGCTCTGTGGTTGAAAAACAGGTCGGTGGTTAAAGAAACAGGGAGGGGAATTACAAACAAGTTTATAAAAATAACCTACCATTCAACTTGTGCATCCAATAACAACTATTTCTAGTAAACTACTGTGTTGTTTATTATTGCTGGAACGTTTGTTTTATACATAGAGTAAATTTTTGGAATAATTGGCAATGTTGAAAAAATTAAGAAAATTATTGCACGACGGAATGGCGTTCAGACTCGGGGGTATTTGCACTTTATTGTTAGATTTATAATACGAAACATGCGCTGTATGCATCTCGAAATAGTTGAGCAGACTGATGCTGAATATCGTTGCTAAAACACTTTCTGTATTTAAAAGTTAGCATTGGTCTGAATTTGTCTTCAGGCTCTGCAAATCAGAGTTTTGATTTAGCGAATCCCCCTACCGAGCTTCAAAATTATTCAGTTCTGAAAGTAGTTGAAAGAAAGAAGACATTCTTCTGTTAGCGCAAAGACTTCTCTTCGCACTGCAAGTTCTCAGCGTTAGGAATAGATATTCAGAGTTTCAGTATTTCATGAACAGCCGTAACAATGCTTCGACTGCTGATACCATACGCATCGAGCAGAACAGCTGTTGGACCAGAGCGAGGCACAACTGGTACGGCAAGCTTTTTCACAATTATATCTCGCACACCAGCAACGGCCGAGAGTACTGCATCGCCCAAACCACCCTCTGGATAATGATCTTCAACAGTAATAATCCTACCGCCAGTTTCGCGAGCATTTTTTATTATCCCGGCAGCATCAATTGGTTTTATTGTGAACGGATCCATGACACGCACGTTGATTCCACTCTTGGCAAGTTCATCGGCAGCTAGTATAGCTTCAACTAGCGTAACCGCGGCACCAATAATCAGCACTTGATCTTTGCTTGAAGTTTTGATAACCTGAGCTTTGCCAATTGCTAGTGCCTTGTCGTTCTTATAAATGACAGGTGTTTCTGGACGCGAAGTTCGGATGAAACAGATTCCTTTCGTGTTCGCGGCCAATTCTACGGCACGTTCCGTTGAAACGGCATCAGATGGGTAGAAAATAGTAGCTCCAGGTATCGCCCGGAACATGGCCAAGTCTTCTAGGCCCATCTGCGAAGGTCCATCCTCACCGATTGAACAGCCGGCGTGGGAGCCGACAAAGTTCAGGTTGGTTTGCGATATAGCACCCATACGAATCTGCAATAAATAACATTACACGAAAAACGTATAAATTACAATATCTCATGTTCAATCAACGTGTTACGCTACAGATTCCTGATAATCAGTTAGGTAGAATTCATTCACTAGAATAAGAGCTCACTTGATCATAGGCACGCGTGAAGAAGGTAGCAAACGTCGACACAAAGGCAACAGTACGATCACGGCAAGCCATGCCAATTCCTACTCCAACCAAGTTCTGTTCAGCAATAAAACACTCTATGTATCTCGACGGATCGACCGTCCTGATTTTATCTGAAAAGGTTGATGTCCTCATGTCACCATCCAGAGCAACCACACGGGAATTGTTGGCTGCAATCTGCATGAAAAAGTATTGGTTCAATAATAACGTTGCTACTAATAAAAACATGAAGGTACGTTATGAGAATACTACAACTTTTATCACAGAGTAAGTGATGTAATTGCGATATATCTACCTTGGCAAGGCCATTTCCGTAAGCAAGACGTGTCGCAATCTTTTCACCTAATTTATAGTTAGGTGGTGAGCTCAATTTTATATTACTAATGTCGACGATTGGTGCATCTGCGACGAGGGGTTTTTGCGGATGCAGAGCGAGTGGACCAGGATTTTTCAATAATGAAGTTAGATGCTAGAACAGGACACCAGTAATCAACATAGTATATTATAAGATAGTATACATAAAGAAATGTGGAAACCCGTGGATGGGTTTCGACAATTTTGAATTCCTTAAAAAAAAAAAAACAGTAATCTTTTCATACCTGAATGACGGTATCACCGTTGGCTCCCAGAGCTTTTCCATGCCAATTGAGTTCATCTTCAATGTTGGGAAAGTTTCGACCTTTAAATGTCTTTGCCAAGATTGCAGTTGGACGGCCTTGAGTATTTTGTGCTTCATGGAATACCTGTGAAATGAAAGAAGACAGGGTATTTTTTAGGATCTGCAAGAAAAGACTATTCACCACAAAGAGCAATAGGAAATTGTGTTAGTACTTTAGCTAGTTCCTCGACGTCGTGGCCATCGACTACCAGAGCGTTGAACCCAAAAGCTTCTAAACGCACACGATAAACCTCCATGTTATGCTCAAGGGAAGTAGCTTGTGTTTGACCCAAACGGTTTATATCAAATATTACACAAAGATTGTCTAGCCCATAGTAAGAAGCAAAATGAAGTGCCTCCCAAATCGATCCTTCAGCAGATTCACCATCTCCAACTAGGACGTACACCCTTTAAAGTGTAAGTATAATTATAAGATAGATGTATAGACTAGCTACTATGTACAATGTGTATATATTAAACAGATCTTGGTTGCTTCAGTGACTAACAAGTAAACTGATAATCCAACTCTGCAGATAACAAAGCTGTCCAGCAGAAAAATCAATCGAGCTCAGTCTATTTTTAATGTTGCTACAATTTGTTTTATATAACACAAGTATGGATTACATGTCTTTTGTTGCCTGTGGTTCACATTCAAAGTAATCGTTTTAGCAACGATACAATTGTGAGTACTTTTATGTCCTATTACTGAAAAAACTCTTTATTTACTCCCCAATAAAAAAAAATTTTCAACTATACTTTGTTTTATATAAAGTGTCGTATGCACTCCAGTGGCAGTCTTTTCCACCTTACGCATTTGCAATATTCGTCTTAGGCTTACACACAGGCATGCTTACAATTCGTAATCCAAACTTACACTCGGCGTAAAACAAACCTACTTTGCCTCCTTAATGCACAATTTATTATTCCTTTGGTGTCTTTTCAATTTTTTATGTTTTGTGCATAAAAGTATACAAGAAAATACTTTAGGTTAGAAAAAATGTGATTGAATCGAAATACCCATTTATTGATGCAGGATTACATCAGCATTAACATTCTCTATTGGTCATTTCTCAATGCTAAATTATGAAAACACGTGGAGATATTCAACTCAATAAACTTGGGTATACAGAATCTGTGAGCCTAAGGATGCAACAGTATTCTATAATTAGTAAAATAGCAGGTAATTTAGGAAATTGTTGCACCCTTGAATCGAGTACTGGTGTATTAATCTCTTACACTACACTCTATAACGCTAAATATATGTTTTCAATAAATGATTTTTAATATTGGTAATAATTAACACCAGTTATTGAATAAGCATACCTAACAAGTAAAGTGGACCTTCAGTTTGGTTACACTTGTCTCCTTAGGTACATAACGGTAATCTTATCAGAAAAATTCTTGTTTTCCACTTTGTGAGCAATGTTCCCATAATCATATGGGTCTATGAAATCATTATAATCGATTTTTTTCAGGTAAGAATGAATTGAACATAGAAATGATAACAACTGCAATATTTCATTAACTATGAATAAGATAACGTAGACCATGTATCTTGGAGAAGGCTATTCAGCTTAGGAAAAATGCGCTTCCCAAACCAACAAACCTCAGCGCAGTAAATTAAACTTCTTCAACCAAGTAGATAGATTTACTAAGAAAAAATCATTCGCTTTGATGTTCTAAATTCTTCAGAGATCATTCAACAAAATTACAAAAGATCTTATTAAAAAATGAGGTTCTTTACTGAGAGTGTGTTGCAAAACTTTAGAAATCTTGCAACGTATTCAACTAAGAAATGTAGGGCATCTAGCGTCAATAATATATCAAATTCTCTAAATTTTGCCTGATTTCCAAGCTCAACTGATACTGTATAAAAGTGTCACTCGGTTAGTTGGAAAAGTTACCTGTAGCTAGACTTGTCGAAATTCTTGCCAACGTAAGCCATGCCAGCAGCGACAGACAGCCCTTGTCCAAGAGACCCAGTTCCAACGTCAATAAAGTTCAATCTAGGAGTCGGATGTCCTTCTAGGTCATTGTTGAATTTTCGGAGATTCAAAAGTTCACTTGTAGGAAATAAACCTGCCTCTGCCCAAGCTGTGAATTATCACAATCGTTATTGACACGTACATAGATACATTTTTGAAACTCTTACCTACCGTAATTTAGTAACATTCCCAATTGGGATTTTGATAATTTGCAATCACTTACCGGCGTATAAAATCGGTGCAGCATGCCCTTTGCTTAAAACGAATCTATCGTTGTTCACATCACGAGGAGCAGAGACCTTGTAGCGCATTGTGTGAAAGAAAAGGACAGACATGATCTCTGCCATAGATGAGCATGATGTTGGATGTCTATAGTAGGATTACAAAGAATCTTGGGTAAATTTGAAGATTTTTGCAAATACAAATCAAAATCGTCAGAGCTTATAAGATACAGTTTAATTTAAAGGTTGGTGCCTAGTTGAAATATAAGGTGGCTTGCTATTTGATTAGGGCACTTCAGTGCGATGTCAGACGCACGACTCCAATCAAAACAGTGAAGGAGAAGCCAGGAAATACCAACGCAATTCTGTTGTATTTGCTAAATAAATTTTAGCCTGATCTTATATTGATGATAAAAGATGCGTCTGTGTAATAGCTTTGGCCAGATAATTGAAAAAAAAACAAAAACATGAGCGCAGTTAACACGTGGTAGAAGTGAAACCTTCAGAAACTAGACTGCAAGAGAATGAGGAGCATGCAGTATCAGAAATGGAATAATTGATTGTTTCATCGATAGGTGTTTCATTTCGTTACATCGATAATAGTTTCATTTTATTTCATCGAGTTTCAAATCACTACCACGCTGAAGAAGTTTTCACCAGTGGCACTAAAGAAGTTTTCACTTCAAAAATTCACTCTTTCTGTAATACATTTTAAAAATTAGCAACTTACAAATATTTTTTTCGAATGATCAAAAGATAATTTGCAAATTCTGGCAAGGCAACGACATGGATTCATCCTCTAACTTCAAAATGAGTTTAAGAAACCCGAAGAAAATTATTTTGAAAATTTAGTCAACAAGGAGGGAAATACAAAGCATTTTGGTTAAAAAAAGTTATTTATTTGGATACTAATTTTGTACGAAAAATTCGAGACAATCGAACATTTGGCATGGACGGAGTTTCCAGTGTCGTGTGAAGGTTCACTATGTAGATCGAATAGACACTTCATAATTTTTAATGCATACATGGTATGAGGAAACTTTTTCGATTTTGCATATGATTTATAAAGACTCATTTTCAGAATAATAATGATAAGTCAAGCCTCAGGACCAAGAGCCTTGGACTGTGAACATTGGCCTCACGATCAGTTGTAGAATATTAGGGGGAAATGGAATAATTGACTACGATTGTAACGCTAGGTGAAGATGAACCAAAGGTTAAGAGTGGACCATGTTCTAACTACAGAATGACTAATGGCCAAACTACCCTGGGACGCTAGGATTATACCACGTACGCAAAAACTGCGTTAGCCCGGTAAGGTTGGGTTAGGTTAGGTTAGGTTTTTCGATGGGCAGGTAATTTTTACAGATAGATACCCGCTTTTTGATGCCTGCGTTGCTGTGACCGAATGAATCCTGAGCCAGTTGGCCACATCGTAGAGCTTTTGCGTATCAATTTCTTTCACCATTTTCAATTAACTTTAGAATTAATCGGCTAACTCCACGGTTGTCCGCTGACCCTCTAACTGCAGTGTTCAATGCGTAGTCGCAAGCTGAAGCATCGGCGGCGACGAGCTTCGCTTATATCGCCGGCTTGCTATCTCGACCCTTGACCGTAGATGCAAAAAAAAAACAGTACCCAAATGGAAGAGATGGTTAAACGACGCCACCTATTTTTACACGCAATAAGTTACATAATCGTCACGATAATAGTGTAATAAATATTACGGAAGTCGTTGAGTTGAATCACAGTCTAGGCCCTCTAGGTTGAAGCAGCTAGATTTTCACGAGCAGCAAAATGCTGCTGCAATATTTTGCTGCCTCATAGTTCTTGAACAATAGGAATAATGCCAATTAAATGGGTGACACTCACTCAGCACTCACCAGGTAGCGTTACCCTCCGCTATTTTATTACCATTCCCTTTCATCATAAACTCGGCGCAAAATATTCCGGCAACAGGATGCTGCCGGGAAAAATCGAGCCGTAAGCAAAATGCAGAAGCTGTAGCGGAATTGTGTTAACGCTGCCGCATTCTGCTTAAATGGGTGGCCTATGGCTTGTAGCATTCTGTGAGCGTCGACCTTGAAGGCCTTGAAGGCCTTAAAAGCATGAGCAGTAGCTCCATTTTTTATGATTCTGCATTGTACTAATTATGCCATTCTAATAAACGATTCTTCAAATAAACGATAAATCTTAGAACTGGGCGCTTCAAAGAGGGAAATGAGAAAAACGATTATTGAATTTTACACATCACATCCTCGGTTATTTCGATTATAACTATATGCGCTTATGCATATACTGATAATCAAGCTAAGCCGGGTCATCGTGCAGAACAAAGGCCAAGAGTTTATCCGGTGAAATATAGAATTTCGTATTAGCTGTTACTGTAGCAAATCGAGATTATCCTGCGAAATTTACGATATAGTTGTTACCCTGCAAATATTTGCAACCAGCGGAGGAATGAGTTGTATGTATACGAGACGAATATTCAATTGGAATCGATTTCTGAAAATCTCTCCAAGTCGTTCCGGAATATCAAACTAGAACCTTCTACGGTACACATTAACAGTTTTTTAAGACTTAATTCCACCCGGATATGACCAAACGTTTCACCGATAGCCGACACGCGTAAACGATAACGTTTTATTTGCAACGTTAACTGGGTTAAATGTTTGCCTGAATCAACTACGCGTTTTGAGTTATGAGTTATTTAGGGAACTAATGCTTGAGGAATGAGTTTTAGGGAACGAATATTCAATTTGAATCGTTTTCTCAGAATCCCTCCAAGTTGTTCCGAAATATAAAACTAGAACTTTCCAGGGTGAATACATTAACGGTTTTATTACGAATAATGTTGATGTTAATACGCAATTCCACCTGGAATTGACCCTATGTTTAACCAATAGAGGACACACGTGAACGGTAACTTTTTATTTGCAATAATAACTTTTTTTCTGAATAGGTATTGATAACGCATTTTCCTCCCAATATTTGTATGGATTATTTCGTAAAATCGCGACGATTGTGCTTTTTTGAAATTAACTGGAAAGTTTTATTTTCCGTCACTTTAGTGAAAATATAAGTCTTGGTTTTTGCAAATAATAAGTTTTTATTAATTTATACATATCTTATCGAACAGGGATGTAGGAATTGGTCTATTGTACGATCCGTCAGCTAGACCAAATAATCTGTGAAATGGTTCTAGATTAAAATCTGAATTTTCCAGGGTGTACTCAAGATAAGACTCGGGAACCTCTCCTTTCTGACCAAATTCAACTTCAATACTCTGCTGAAAAAATCCGACAGAGATCCGATAGTCTATGTCGGATTTTTTAAGCACGGTAGGTTCACTACGGCTACTAGGTGTAACCTAGTTTTGGGTTGAATTTGGACTGAAGTTAAAAAAAATGTAAAAGCTATGGTTTTCCACATCAAAATATTCAAGGTGATTCCAAATTCTTTCTGTTTTATTCACCGAGATTAATGGCAACACCGTCTCCTTCAAATCCTACAGTTGTCTAAAACATTTTGCCATGAAGTTCATCGTTATTGACACATTTTACTATTGCGCTGAAAATGGGACACCCTATATAGAAATAATATTGGCACAAATTCCCGCCTCGATGGATCACGTGTTTCGTGACAATGCGTAAAAACTTGCTGTGATAATCTGATAAGGTTTGTGATAATATTTTACTGCTATGACATGGCACGCTGATTTAATCAAGACTTATATTGTATGTATTCGTACATACGTAATGTGATTCTACACACGGAAGTATTCGCAACCGCTTTTGGCTCTAATGTATCAGAGAAATTAGCTTATAGCTGATGTTCAATTATCCAACCGGGTTGCTAGTAGTTGGTCTCTGAGCGAATAAATGTTCGTCTATAATAGAAGGTGACCAATCACATGCGCCCGGCAGCGGCTAGCTGCAATCACTGGTGAATAAAAATCATCTTATGTCGTAACAGCAGCAGGTCTGCTTTGCACAGCCAATAACTTCCTAGAATCGCCGGAAGCCACCAATACGGTTTCTGTGGCCGCTATATATCGGTCGCATAGACGAATTTGCCCCACGGTAAAAATAATAAAGCAAATCATCAGACCCATGCCGTGAACGAGCTGCTGTTCGTATTGCAGTGGTCGGATAGTGGCTACCAATGCTTGACCCACAAATAGCGTGGTCGATTTTAGCCAATTATTCACAGGTTCTCCAATTTGATAAGCAAACTATATGTTACGTACCCGCTTTTAGTTATCTGGGTCGCCCGAACCGAATGAATTCTTAGCTTCGTGGCGATATCCTTCAGTTCTTGGATCGTTTTTGACTCCGGCTTATGATAGCTTGCCATTGTTCGTTCAGATTTCACTGGATGAGTTTAAAGTATGCTAACGAGCCGATAAATGAAACTGACTTTGAAGAAAACCTTCATCCAACTATATGCAACTTGCTACGGCACAATTCTACTGATCAACACCCAAAAGCAGCGGTACTCGGGAGGGAAGAGCCTCGGCCTTGAGACAATCGGTTGAGCGGGATAGAAGCGACCGCATGGACTTTGTCCATGATTGTTCAACTGCGAAAGGTTACCTCGACTTGGCCTCGTGCTGGACGTTATCGCTTTTTAAAATAAAATGGTGATACCAGGAAGTAAGAGAGTAGAAGACGAAACTGCAGCCTGCGTGCCGGCAAAATGTGCGCCCGATATTGACTCCCACTAAAATAACTCTACATGGAAAGGGCACCGCGTACGTTTGACCGTATAGCCGACCATACTGAGAGAGATAGCAACTATTAGGCAGATAGTGACTTTACCTTTTTCTAATTTATTGGGCGCGCCAAAAAATACAGAAGCTTGAATAATTTAAACAGTGGATGATTAATCAAATATCGTAAAATCAAATTCATGAAATAACGCACGTATTTTCACATAGAAATGCTCTATTGTATGTTAACCGTATGAAATTATGATGAAACAGTATAAATATTTAATTCTTAGAAATAGCGCAAATTTGCATTCTTTCCGTTCGAAATTTGCCACATGGGACATAGACAATAGGCATACACGAAATGGAACTCCAAAACTCCGTACGTATGTTCATGGGGTGTGTTCCGAAATATACTTTTAGTATTGCCGGCTGTGACGTCACGCAGTCATCTGCGAACAGCGTTCCGTTTTTACTTCGAGTTGCCAGTCACAGTAAAATCCGAACGCTACTTTAACGGACGCAAGAAATATATACGTCCGTGGCTACTTTGCAACGCCACCGAGGACGCGGCCATCTCTCAAGTACTGCAACCACTGATCTGTACCACAAATTTCGTGACGTCACTGACTGGCGGCAGTAGGCTGTGGCGCGATTTCGGAACGCGGTTGCCAGTATTTACAGTACTGCAAGTATATTTCGGGAAACACCCATAATTTTATCCTAAACATATAGGATCATGGCGACAAATTTTGTCAATTCGCCCCATTTCAGTTCGGTTTCCTTGTGTAGGCTCCAATGGGTTCTAAGCTCATTCCAAAGTGAACTCTGGTGGCTGTGTATGGAACTATATTACATGCCACCAGAGGTCTGCCACCAGTACCCCAGCACCAAGGTCTGTAGATAAACGAGCGGTCAAAGGAAGGTCTTAGGAAAATTCTTCATGCAAAGGACTTCCCTTGTCTGCTCGTCTATCTACGCACCTTGCCCAGCACTGTGCCAGAGTGTCTTTGGCTCGCGAAGTAATACTTTTGGTGGTTTGGCTGTGACGACTGCGCGAGCTTGAGGGAAAGCGACCAAAGTCAAAACAGAACGCAATCGGCCGTTGACCACGTGACGTCACACTCGGCAGTACTGGCAGTACATTTCAGCACGTATCCGGGAATATGTGAAATCAACTATTTGTATGCATGGTATTAAGAGGAATATCTTAGATTCTTTACATTGATCAGTTAATTCTCTACGTGAGTCTTTATCGAGAGTACATTCCAAAATTAGCTCTCAGTACCGTCAACAATCTGTATCTCTTTTTCGCTATCGAGTTCGTGGGTAGCTCTGCCTCTGTCCTAGGGATTTTTTATCGCTGCTAGCCAAAGAGTATGTGAAATATAGAAATACTTCAGTGCTGCCAGCAAAACGCACCCGCAGCATGGATGTAAGCAGGTAAGTATGGCCAATAGTGTAAACATGGCCAGTAGCCCGTGTTTGTAAGAGTCTGTAAGGAATTCGTAGAAGCTTGTAGCAACTTTGCAAAATCTCGTATCGGTGTATACTGAATTAACCTTAATGCCTCAAATAGGAGATAGTCTTTGTAAGCCCGAGGTTATGGAAGAACAGGAACAATTCTTATTTACATATGTACGTAGTTGACACAATTACACATTACCTTGTGACAGATATGTCGGAAGGAAATATTTTGTCGGCTTTCTCTACGCAATTGTGTTAATAACGTAGTTGCATTGTTAATACTTGAAGGACGAAATCGGCACCGTTCTGAGAACGGTCGGACGTAATTTGAATAACTTTACGGTGGATTGTTCGGCGAGTACGACCATGGCTGATCCATACCCTGGAGAAGATGGGGCAGAAGTGACGTCTCGAACTCTCGGTTTGAAAGATGATGTTACTGCAATGTTTGGACCTCAGGCTGTATTCAAGAAAGGTATTTTATAGTCTTCGAGCAATTTGATTAATCAACTTGTGAGCTTGTCGTTTCTCTCCGCTCTTTTTCCTTAGGAGTGGATAGCTATGACAATGTAGAACCTCTGTACAACGAACTATACAAACGGTGGCTCGAGCAACGGGACCAATTGGAGCAAGCACAGGAAGAGATTATCAGACTGAGGAATCAAGTAATTGATTCCAGGTTGAGTTACCAGCATTGAAGAAGAGTCTAGGATTGATTAATCTGACGACAGTGATGAGAAAAAAAGCTTGTGCAACCATTCATGGTGATATATGACTGTTTTAAGGTTACATCTCCGGTTACACCTGTTCTAGGTAATGCATCAAAGTACATTTTGTGCCAGCCTTGGAGCTGTGCTAGGAAATTTGGTATGGCATGCGTCCCGCTTTCCTCATGTTGTAGAATTATGGCTATCCAAGGTGAGTACTGCTTCATACTTCTTGGAAAAAAAAACGGAAGCGCTGTAACTCCATAAAATTGTACATGACATAATTATCAGCGATGCTTAAGATTAGTTATAATCGTAAGTCGCTAGTTTCAGGCAAAACTTGGGGAGTTCTTGTGCATTGTAAATGGAACCTTTGTTTCCTTTATAAACACGTATGGTTCTGTATTTCCCTCTGAGAACAGCGATGAGTTTCAATTTGTAAAGGGTCTTTGTGGTATCGTGACAAATCTATCGGCAAGCCCTGGAGGTCGTCAGTTTTTGGTTACACATCCAAATGGAAAAAATTTGCTGCAGAAGATGGTAAAACTGATGCCTGTGGTACCGTTACCTACGGGCAACTCGTTAGCAAGGTAGATTATGATTATTGCAGGGCATAGTATGGTGAGCACAAAAAAAATTTCATTACTCCATCCGTATCTGCCTTGGATACCTTTCTTTTTTCACACATGTCTTTTTGACAGTTTTCATACTGATGCTAGGTAATTAATATCAAGAAATTGACGATGAAACGTTCGATACTGGTCAATTCTTTATCATACTTCTTTCAAGCATTTAGGTCATCGCTATGAGAGCTTACAGTTACTTTATGCACGCTAACACAAAACAAATTAGACTGCATAGAATTATTCTATACTATAAATTTTGTATAGTTAATGGTATAGTGGTAAACCGGAAATGTGGTATACTTAGTATAATGTTTGTATAAACTGATTTCCTACAGTATAATTTTTCTGCGGACTATCTTATGTGGTATAATTTTGTGTAGTATCGAGCGTGTAGTAACAGTGCACTCTCACGGTGATGCTATCAGTATGAATTTTTCTGAACATTTTTGTTCATGCTATTTCAATCTAATATTTTATATCCATCTAGATTGATCTTGATGCTTTTGTACAATGTCAGTATAAATAAATCAGGCCTGCAATATTTGATAGAACTTCGTATCTGTCAAATACTTGGCCCATACCTCAGTGATTCAATTTCGGCTGAACTGAAGCACCTCTCCTTGCGACTACTGCAATCTATTACCTTCGAACTTAGAGATGAATTGACCATTGATGATATTCTAACGAAAGTCACTGTAACAAGAATTCAAGAACTTGTAAAAACAGAAACGGAAATAGTTTCATCAATTGCCAAAGAGGTCATTTTAAATCTCAAAAACTGCCAATCTTCTCTTATCTATGACGGACGTTTTTGTCAAGATCGACTCGGTAAGACTAATTTCTTAAGATTGAATCAATATCAAAACAATTTAATCTAATGTATAAATTCTGGCTGCTTGGTTATTCGAATTTTTTTTTGCAAAATATTCATTGCTCCCGCTGAATTTTCTGTACAGGAACAAGTCACTCACATCCACTAGGCGTTAAAAGAGAATCATTTTAAAAATTTTCAAAGTTTTTTGTGGCTACTACCAAAAACCAAGTACGTGAAGTACTTTTAAGATATTTTCGCATTTGCGAATTTCACGTGAGAGCAATCAATTGTCCATTGACAGAAGAATTTAAAGACGGTTACCCGCGAGCAACTTTTTTATCACTGGTACTTTGCAGATAAGCGAACCTGGGGCCGTATAAAACCGTATCAGCGATCCGGTAGCTTTTTCATTTACGGAAGCCGTTCAATACGCAAACCCATAAGACAGACAAAACCTCATTAGGGTTACCGTCTTTAACAGTTTTCAGTCAACGTATTGTCCCTGTCGGGCTACCAGCATCAATGTTTGAGGCTATAAAGTTTCTTAGAAAGAGGGATCTGCACATGTTATCTAGTGGAAGATCAGTTTATGACTAATTAAAATAACTACGAATTGTAATTTCAATTGTACAAATAGGAAAGTAACATAACTTGATTCAGAGACTGAAATAAAGTTAACTAAAATATTTAAGATTAATGTGAATAATGAAAAATTTGATAAAAATTTACCAACATTAAGATACACTATGTCAGGCGCGTATCATACAAGTAGAGACAGGTAAATCTTAAAGGCCAAGGCCCGCTGTTGCGGAACAGCGCGGATCCACGCGACACTGAACGGTGTCGCACGGTACGGAACTTTTAATGTAACACAGTAATAAGACCGTTAGGCGCAAAACGATATAGTCCATTCCGTTATAACTCACATGCATGAGACCAAAGATTTCTTGCGATTACTATCCGCAGCGGATCCCAATAATCGAAGATAAATCCGTGAATCAATCCTTTTCTGAAGATTTCGGTTTGAAATTGATAAAAAAAAAAAAAAATGTATATCATACCAGGTTCAATTCCTATTGATTCCTATCAATCTGAAATGTTCAAAAACAGGATTCACCGATTTATCATCGATTATTGCGATCAGCTGTGAATAGTAATCGTCAAAAACCTGGTCTCATACAAGTGCGAGTTATAGTGGAATTATATCGTTTTATGCCTAACGGTCTCATTACTGCATTACACTAAAACTTCCATACCGTGCGGCGCCGTTCCGTTCCGAGCGGATCCGCGATGTTCTGCAACGATGGGCGTTGGATTTAATACTACTCATGTTGTCACTCACCAGTATATGTTTTTGAACTCGTATCGTGAGAGAAAACTGATTACAAGTACAATCATTCGTTTGTTTTTAGGATGCAATATATCATCTAGCAGATACTAAACGGTATACCGATAGTACTCTGCGCCACAATACAGAGGGTGCCTATTGGACATGAACAGCTGTTGTACTATACCAGGAATATCTACCATCCTTGATTCTTTAATGGTTCCAAACAAATTATGAAAATGTAAACGTATTCTGGAACAAATGAAGTGGATTTTCGTCGTGTTTTGGTCCCTTTACCAAGTGAATTGAGTTAGAATTATCCCAGAGTGCTTTTACTTTGATCTTCAAGCTCTGGGTAACTTGGCTTGTGTTTAAATAACGAAAAATTTCTTATAAATGAAAATAGCAAGAGGTACTGCTTAAAATATGAAGAAACATTTCTTATAAATTAGGATAACAAAAGGCACTGCACCAATGATAATAGAAATCGCAATTTCCACTCCAATGACACGTAGTAAAGAACCCGTGTGAAGGTAGTTTTAAACGTTATTTTTTTTCAACACAAGACAAAATTTTCAGTACTCTGCTTAGTATATTGCCATGTTCTTTTTCACTTTTGCAATGATCCACATGTAAACTTCACCAAACCTCAGGGTCAAAGTATTTGCACATGATATTCTTACATAGAGTAATTCAACGAAATAGGAACATTAGTCACTGAAACAATACGAAAATAGCATTATAAACCCATTTAAGGACAATTGGTTTTCCTATTCTGTGATTTGGAGAAATACGTTTTGAAAATACCACTGATAGTCCATTGGTTTGTTTAGCTTAAATAATTCAATGCAAAACATGAGTGAAGTGTTGTCATAGACTTATAGGCATAATCTTCACCATCATATAGTGAGCTTTTCATATTAATTTTAATATAGATATACACGAGTTGGGAAAATCGCCGTTGCACAAGTGCGTTCTAATGTTGCTATAGGCTGAATTTTCACGGACAGCAAAATGCTGCGACAGCAAGTAGCTTGACCCTGTGAAAGCCAAAATGTGTCGCCAGCGCACTCATCTCTGTAATACGGCCGCGGTAATTTTTCCGCTGTCACAGCATCGCGATGCTTGCTGCCGCGGCATTTCGCTGCCCGTGAAAATCCAGCCTAAGCAGTCGGGTGTTCTACGGCGCAACTTTTCAGACGAACCAATAAAAAAGTTCTAACAGTTGGCATTACGACAAGCGGTCAATTAAAAACTGTTAAATATTTTGAAGTAGATTAGAACGTTACACATGAAACGCAGACTAAATTCTTCGTTCCACGCATAGTGGAAATGCGGATACTTTTACCTCTGCAGGTCTCGTCACGATTCTTACAGTCTTTAACCAATCAATTGAACATATCAATTATATTCGTGAAACGATGCGATTCAACGCAATGCGTGACCCACCACGTTTGTTTAAGCCATGGATACTAGAGTAAAGGAGTGGACACAGCATAGGGGAATAAGTAGTAACGGCGTCCTCAAAAACCCGTCCTTCAATTAGTTCTTCGCTCTGCCACTAGCATCGCATGGGTCGAAAAGATCGTAGATATAGTAATAAAATTTAGTCCACACGATGAAAGTGACCGATCCGCGCTTTCGCAGTAGAATGAAAAGTGACGCACCTAAATGATAGTATATTGGAGGTTAAGGAGACTATTTCAAGAATTGTCGAAACTTTTTGGAGTTTACTCCTTAAGAAACGATTCGAGTTATAGGGCCCGGTACGGAAATTATATGAGGAGTAAGATCAAGTGTAACACGAAAACTTGAGGCGTCATAGAAAGAGACAAACATATATATTGAACGTGCAAAAGAATGAGATGGAATACATTACACAGCGTATCCTATACTCGGGGTCTCCTCTTTGGGCGATGCTTCGTAGTCTCACTGCATAGTTCATTACTTCTGGTCTGAGAGTTGAATGTGTGCGTATGTTTGCACGTGTGCGCTGTGTGCCTGCGTATGAATTTATAAGACGTGACGTTATCACGTCAAAATATTTAAAAATATGGAAGAAATTGATTTAGATGATAATGAAGAAGAATCCGAAAAACACATGGATGCGGTTAATTGGTGAGCTTATCGTTTACATTTATGACTAATATACATTTCAAATACGAACAACTAAATCTTTTATTTAGTGTTTTTATTATTTTTGATTAATTGCTTTAATATATTTTATATTTATATATTATTTTCATTACTTATATTAACCCTTAGCGGCACAGATTTTTCCGTACTTACTATCGACTTGAACTTTGTACTCGAGGGTTTTTGGGGTCGCTGATTACGAATCTGCACTCAAAATTTGAAAATTGAAGATGGCGGATTCAATATGGCGGACCAAACGTGCAAAAACTCATTTGACGAGAGCAAAAGTTGGTACCCGGGGGTTTTCAGGGTCGCTGATTACGAATCCGCACTCGGAAGTTGTAAATTCAATATGGCGGATCCAATATGGCGGACCAAAACGTAAAAAGTCGTTTGACGAGAGCACGGTCTTACGTACAGATCCGGAAACTAGTAGGGTGGGGAATGACTCAGATAATGAGGCAAAACCGTGGTTCTCGTCTTCGCCGTCTGCAGCGCTGCCCCCTCGGGATGAGCAAATCATTAATCAGATCCGAACAGCTGATTTTTCGGAATCAACAATCCTTAATTTTTTACACCGTTTACACACTTTACACTGAGTTATGAACTGTCAAAAACTTCGATGAGCAGGTTATCTTATTGGTATATATCTATATCTATTATACCCCGGGCCAATGGCGCCCCTAGCGGATAGATAGGAAACAAGACCGTGTGCCTCACTAACGGTGACACCCCCTACCACTCAAAAATGCCGGAGTTACCAGACCTGTACGTAAGACCGTGGACGAGAGCGAAAGTTCGTACTCAGGGGTTTTCGAAGTCAATGATTATGAATCCGCACTCAAAAGTTGAAAATTCAAAATGGCGGATCCAATATGGTGGACCAAAACGCAGAAGTCGTTTGACAAGAGCGAAAGTTGGTACACGGGGGGTTTTCGGGGTCGCTAATTACAAATCTGCACTCAAGAGTTACAAATTCGAGATGGTGGATCCAATATGGCGGACCGAAAATGTAAAAAGTCGTTTGACGGGAAAGAAAGTTGGTACTCGGGGGTTTTTGCGGTCACTTATTACGAATATGCACTCAAAATATGGAAATTTTTGAAGTAATGTAAATAAGCCGAATAATTACAGATATATGTTAGTTTCTCTTATCATTTCATACCCTCTTTTTCTATTCGAATATATCATAATTATCGTTCGTAAGGAGTAAACTCCAGTCGTGCGTCGGAGCTGACACATACTTTTTTTTCATAAAATAAGAGGACAAAATTGTCCTGAGCTTCTCTCGATTCATTACGCGAAAATGATAGATTACAGATTCCTAATGTTTCAGCTTATTTTTATTCAACAAAATTTGATACACCTATTTTAATAAACATAATAAATTAATTAACACTGCACATTAATAACAAAAAGTTTTACACATGTAAACATAAACACTGCACGAATTTTGACACATTGAGGTTAGGAAATAAGTAGTAACAGTGTGTCTGATCTAAATATATATATATGTCGGAGAAGAATAAAGAGGATGCATCATCAAGTGAATGCAAAACTTGAATTTTGAATGAGTCCGCCGTATCAAGCGTCAAGCGTTATTCAACATGCTTCGAATATAGAACAAACAAATGGTTTGTTTATAACAACGCTTGGATGAAATCGACAGTCACGGAAAAGCAAGCGAATTGACCGGACGTGTTGGGATCATCACGCTTTTTACAATGAGCAATCCACGTAATGCAAATCCTACATCCTCTCCGCCTTTCCGAGGCTTCACCCCGACATATATATATATGTATATATATGACTACGATCTTTTTGATCGCAGCGCTGCCGTTTTAGGCCGGGATTTCGTGTACATTTCTGAAGCACGCTGTGTCCACTCCTTTACTCTAGTCTCCATGGTTTAAGCGTTTATCAACGTGTAGTTGAGGTTATGTTGTATTTTGTACGCGTGCATGCGCCTGCGCTACAAGCTCACAATGGCTTGCCGTGACGTGAACTAGCGGAACCGCGACTTTATACGAAAATTGGTCCTCTATCGAGCACACGTTATTCCTTAGACTATGCTCCTAACAAAGTGACAACCCGAAAGAAAAACGTTTGAACGAGACGCCTATTATTTACTCATATTACAGAGGGTTATGCTCGTGGTAACATTGTTTGCTACATTTTCATATTGAACTCGTTATGCGAGTTGTTAATGAGTATCTTCAAAAAATTTTCAAAACAAAACCTTCAGACACTTGGCGTCCCCACACTTTAGCGTGGTTGGCGTACTGCGTAATTTGTCCCTACCTCTCGGTATGAAATATCAAATCTATGTTTAATCTAACAATAAGTATTTTACAAAGTTCTCGGGACGTATGTGGCATTGCAGTCTTTGCGACAATTCGTACGGAAACTGCACTCCGCCAATACAACTGACATTAACCCCGTATTATGTAAATTTTATCAAACATGATTAGAAGCAGATAATGTAGAATACACGCAATAACACTGCAGGTCTTACAAGAACATTAATTTTCATGATATGCCTGGACAGCACATGCAGCGAATGAAAAGAATATTGAAAAAGAATTACAAACTTCAATTTTCATGAATCTCGTTTTCGATTTCCGAATTGCGATTGCACAGGACAAAAAAATGTATAGTCTTACCTTCTTTTATTCGGTACACATGGTAGTCTATATTTTTTATTCTTCCTTTAAATTGGTTGGATTAGAACTAGTTGACTGGAGGTAATTTACCGATAAACTTATAAATCCTGACCACTGAGCTGCTCAATCATCAGTACGAAACTACTATGTTCCAGAAATCAGTTTTGCATCGAAAGTATTATATTGGCGCGCGTATTTCATTGTGGGATTGCTAAGTACGTACTGGCCACCTGGTGACCACTGACGGTACCTGCACGTAAACTTCCATCACGAATTTGTCTACTGGAATAACTCACACAGATGGGAATCATTCTTCATTCAATCAAAAATTGAGAATACAGATAAACATATTTTATTTGCCCTCGGTTAGAATTTGTTCAAGTGTGAGGGCTCGAGAACGTAATACCATGATGCGTATACAGCGGAATTCACATAACGTATATTCTGAGTGAATAGGAATCTTTTTATTTATTTATTTATTTATTTATTTCTTATACGGCCGCAGCCTTTTTGAAGAAGAAAAAAAAAGATACATATGCATTACACTTATAAGTAATCAAATACGATCAATATCCGCTGTTACAACCAATTTTAACCTTGATAAAAGAATGAAGCAAAACTTAAGAATAAAAATTCCAAAACTTAGATTTCAATAACGACGTCACACGACGAACGCTTAACGAAAAATCATACAAGTCGGGCAAAATGAAAGAACAATTATTGTACAGAGTACACATACGAAAGACGGGCTCACAGTCGAAAAAGCGAGCACGTCCCACTCTAGGGTAGAAAAGGTCAGGACTCCGAGTCGCATAAGTTTCAGACCGAGTAGGTATGAGCCCTCGCAACTCAACAGATAGAATATTCCCGGACATAACCTTAAAAAGGAACAGCAAGTCAACAATCTCCATAGATGAGAGGATGGAAGGAACACTAAATTTAACAGCAACTTAATGGTAGTCGTGATCAAACTTATGCATAGGGGACAAGGCCTTAGCTGACATATAACGCAGAGCTCTGTGCTGAAGACGTTCCATCACATAAATGCCATTTTTGTAGTAAGGACGCCAAACTGTGAAGCCGTACATTAGGACAGATTTAACGAGAGTCATATACAGATAACGGATGGTTTCCCAGTCCTTAAAACATAGTTTGTTCCGAACAATAAAAAACCACAACTTTTCGGCCCTACGTATGATCAATATGAAGTGCAAAAGACAGACTAGAATCAAATAGGATCCCAAGATCCTTAATTGAATCAACCCGTGAACAAAGATGAGAGCCACCTAGTGTGTACTCATGAACAATGTAAGAGCCTCGAGCGAAGGACATTGATTTACATTTACTAAGGTTTAGCCCTAATTTATTCATATTGCACCAGCTCATTATTGCACTAAGATCGTCTTGCAGCTTGATGGAGTCAGATAGGTTACAAGTTTTCATAAAAAGTTTAATGTCATCGGCGAATAAAAGGATATTGCTAGACAAAGAGGTAAAAACTATATCGTTGATGAATAATATTATAATTTATAATAATTTTATAATTTATTTTTGAATGCGGATTTGAATGTATTGACGCATTCGCGAGAATGTACAAAGATTGATTTGTAATTCGTTGTAAAGAATAGTGAAGAATAGAGAATTAATATTAGTGCTAGTAAATTCGAGACTTCGGCAAATACAGAATGG
The DNA here is from genome assembly GCF_021155775.2 of Neodiprion pinetum. Taxonomy (NCBI): domain Eukaryota; kingdom Metazoa; phylum Arthropoda; class Insecta; order Hymenoptera; family Diprionidae; genus Neodiprion; species Neodiprion pinetum. Next base: position 35,776,455 of record NC_060236.1, on the reverse strand, counting down.
CATATTGTGAGACGTATTTTTTCACTTCGATTCAATTCGTTTTTATTTGCTGGGCAAGACCGACAATCGTCAGAAAGACGTTTGAAAGATACCCTATGCTATGTCTTTCGATCTTGAAAAGATGGCTCAACGTCGAAAAGATGCCTTTCGTGACGTTACGAGACTTCAAAAAATGGAGCCATATTAAGACATAGTTCAAACATTATTTTGTCAACTTTCTCTCAGATGCTCTAAGGCTTACTTCATATGCCACTGATTGTGTAAAAAATGTATTGTTACAAGAATGTTTATTTCCATTATAATTAATCTGCAAGTATATTTCAGTGAAAAAATATATTAAAATCATTCCAACCAGTAGTTTTGACCAGTTTTGAAGGGGGAGAAACGTATGAGACACCTCACTATACATTTCCATAAGAGATGTCTCGCAGTTGAAATTGGTGGTAAATAAAAGGCAAAATGTCAGTAACGAAACTCGCTGATGAAGGGTGTCTACAGTTGATCTATTCTCATAGTACTACTTATGATTGCTTCATTTGGGACAATTAACCGTTTACAATTTCAACTTACGGTTAAAATATCCAAAGTTCTCTCATTTGTGTTATACTATCATTATTATACAGAGATAAAAAAATTCAATTGATCTGGGAAAGCGGTGGAAAATTTTTTAGAAAGCATGATGAAGTTTTCCTTGGAAATTTCCGAAAATGTCCGGTAATTCTACATGCCATCGAAATTAAACGCCCTTGTACAGTTATTATCTGTATATGTCAGCAAGCTTTCCTCATTTTAACTCCAGGAGGTACGATTATTGATCTCAGGGCGCCGTCGCACTGGCTCCACATATCCGAGTGGCTATCAGCTGTTACCCGGAGGAAGTGCGAAACGCAAAACGCCGCGGGAGTCGTTCGGCCAGTGTAGGTAGCGCGAGTAGTCGCTAGTCGGGGGCTAGTCGGGGGCTGCCCAGGGACTGGTCGGGGGGCTGGCCGGGGACTAGTTGGGGGGCTAGCCTGGTGCAGAGGGGGGTTCCTAAGCCCTCTTCGCCCTCTAATTTGCTCTCTTCGTTGCGATGGGACCGGCAAATAGCCGCGAAGAACAATCTGAGGATATTATCGTCGACGACGACGGCCTACAAATTTCATCTAATCGGGGTAACTCTGTTGCGGTGAGTCTGATTTCTGCGCATTGTACCTTAATGTTGCGATTCACATTACGCCGGATGCCCAATGTTCCTCTACAAAATATGTACGGTTACGTGCACCGTTTACACTTTTATGGTTTATATAAGATTAGTGATCGGTTTCGGGCTTGTGCCGGGCTCTGATTATAACGAACAGTGTACTAGCATTGCAATAATCGATTGCTTCAGTCTATTGCAGCTAGAAGGTGCATATTTCGTACGTAAGCAAGTGAGTTATTTTTCTGTTATTAGAGAATAATTTGTACACCTCTTTCTACTAAAGTATTGAATTTCTTGAATTGAACAATCGAGCTACTCATTTACGCTAAACCCATGTATTTACCTCAAACCTGACTAGCTCAGATAGTTTTACTATAGATTTTAATATTTCTAACGGTTACTTGAAAATCTCGTAGCAATGATTTCAACTGTAACTATTTCACGAACATAGATAGGATGATGAGATCAATGTTTATAGTAATTGTAGGTGTCACCCATCATTTCCGGAGATATATTATATATTAGTCATTCGTTTGATATTTCTATGTGTTTTAGTTTCATGATTTCGAAGCGAAAATTTTGACGAACTCTTGACTGTAAAATTTCATACGAATAAATATCTAACGCCAAACTGCGAACATAAACTGAAGTCCTGCGTGACTTAATTTTTATATTCAGTTAGAATTATCGACGGTTTTTATTGTTCGACATCAAAGTTAAATTTTCAAACTCTCAGCTGTATATATTGTAAGAAAGACATTACATGCAACTTACATCAATCGGATAGATCGTTATTTCTTACTGAATACATGGGGCTTGACTGTAACGAAGCCGCTTCACCCTACGTGGTGAAAATAATTTCTACAACAATCTACAATAGATTGCAGGTCGTTAAAAATTGTAGGAAATATTTGAAAATCATCGAAAATCTAGTATATTGTGCAGAGAGTTACGAATTTCTACGACAAGTTAAAAAAATCTACAATTTTCTTTGAAAGATAATTACAATATCCGATACGGAAAAAATAGATCTTTTTTCGTAGTAACTCGTGGAATTTTGTAAAAAACTACCAGTTTCTACAAATAATTATAAAGACATACAATTTCCCATAATAGATAATTACAATTTCGGACCCAGTCAACATAAATTTCTTTTCTCGTAGTAATTTTAAAATTTCGTTGAAAAGTACAAATTTTTATGAACTTCATGAATTCTCATAAAAGAATACGAATTTCTACGAAAAATTGTGATGATCGACAATTTTAGAATTTGATTTAGATGGACAATATTTCGAATATATACGAGAAAGTATGAAATATTATTTTTGAACCATCGAGGGATGTCGCATCTCTCTCACGAGGGAAACTTAATGCACTCAAGTAAGCTGTCGGAACATGACAATTCTACTCCGCGATGAATGTCGGTCAAAATATGTCTATCTGGGAACAAACTTGTGGGAAATATTCTCAGTACAAGAATGGGCAATCATTTTTCTGCATTTCAGTAATGCATCACATTACTTATTCATGGGTTGATTATAGTTCTGTATATATTTTTTTAACTTAGTGATTATGAATATAACGAGTAGGAAAAAGCCATACTCACATCTCACTTTGGATCCGGAAATTCTTTTCACTTGTTGTACTTACAATTAGCTATGTTTGTTTCGCTAACAGCAACCAGGTAATAATTATTATTTTGCAGAAGAACTTGTAAAATTCGGTGAGATGTCTGAGCTGCTTACGGATAGTGCATTTAGATGGCGCATACCTATCTGTATTAGTTATGACCATTTCGGAAGTAGATAAAGAGTTTTGGCACGTATTCATATTTTACATTGGTTTGGTACGATCAGTCAGCAGGAGCGAGCGAGCGGTCAGCATGATCTCCCATGCAGCTCTACTGAAAACGTTCGTGTGGTAGATTATAAAATGTGTTGAAAGAATTTTTGTTTTATTATATGATTTATCGTGTAAATTCGATCAAATATGTGGCGGACCTCCACCAGCAAGCCGGCGAAAAATCTTTCGCAATATTTCCTTTTCTCCATTTCTGTCTTTTTACAACTATTGCCCTTTAAAGTTAACTTTCGCGTGTCCAGGCCTCGCCGCGCTAGCCGAGAGCCAAGGGTTTGACCGCGTCGGGAATTTCCCTACATGTGGCATTTATGGCGCGACGCCACCCTTGGCCTCGACTCGGGGGCGAGCCTGCACTTTTTCCTCATCTGTAACCAGTCTTCGCCGTGCTCTTTGCGCATACGCATCTAATAGTTAGCTTCGTCTTTTTCCCTGCTTTCGCATTTCTATTATACCATCCAATTCTTGTAACACGATTTCTCTCATAATAAACAGTTTGTTAATACCAAGAGTGAATACCATATCACTATCAACCACAATCTCTGGCGTCATCCGTTTACTAACCTCCCGACAGCGCCACAAAATATATAAGAAATGACATAATAAATTACGAAAGCATGAATCATTGGACGTACTAAATTAAAATTCATATAGTTCATTACATACTTGATTGTATGATTTCTAATCCAGCATATCTGACGAATCATGCTTTGGTAATTTGTTATGAGATTTCTTACATATTTTATCGAATTCATCAAACAAATCACGTTATAAATATATTAAACGCTGAATTGGTTAAAAACATTATGTGATTGGGCACATAAACATTTCCATTACAGGGCAGACTATATGTATACTTGTACCCAGAATATCAATTCCGTGCTTTTCTGCAGCTACGACTAGTGGGGGAAGTTAATCTTTCCAAAGAAGGCCAACGGTTGGGTTTTGAAACTAATCTTGCTTACGGGTTTGATACTTAGAAAGTGTCGTCTCATTTCCCATTGCAGCGGACAGAATTAGTATGTACTGCGATTACACGATTCTTTGTGTAGATTTTAATGTCTGATAGCTGCAGCTCACCGACGGTAACAGAGGCAAACAGATCCCGGTATTTCCTTTTCCCCTCCACGACGGCTCCGCATTTCGTCATACTTGTCCATCGCACGAGCACTGGCTCTTCTGATCTTTTTCTCCCGATTGCGTGTGAAAGAGATCGAGAGAGAGAGAGAGAGAGGGAGAGAGAGAGAGAAATTTTGTAGGTGGTATATGCATCTACATTGTTTTTCAAGTGATGATTAATGATACGAGAAAACTTTGTACCGATGGTACTTCAGCATATACATAAATATGTGTGTGTCATCGTACGTACATTCATAGGTATACATATGATATCCACAATACTTGCAAGCTACACACAATGCGGTCATTCACAATAAATTATTTCTCTTTATTCCTTTTCAACATTGATAAATGATACTTTTGTTTCTCAATTTGTAGTTTCCTCTCCTCTTATCGAAAACTCAAAAACGGAAAATCTAAAGTTACCGGCGCATAAGATTTATTTTCACGTTATTATCTGGTATTCCAGAATGCGCCACTTTTGGCATAATTTTATACCTACACAGATGTTCGGAATTTGAAAACACTTGACAATTGAACCCTGGTGCAACCTGTCTGAGTATGCAGAAAAATTGAATAGTGACCCACTCAACGGCTCACAAAATTCAAACGATTGAAAATAACGCATAATCACTTCAACGACGATTCGGGCATTTTTTAAATGATTTCATTGCCCTAGTGACATATATTGACTCGAATAAGTTTTTACTGGACTTGACTGGACGTTCAAGAGTTTTTTTTATCTGATTGTGAATGATACAATGGTGTCGATCATGCGGCTCACGAGCGCACATCTATATTATATACGGAATAAGTGAAGAGCGGGTAGGGAACCGATTATCAAATATGTGTACTGTAATACAAATATACAGGACACAGTCCCCGCGACTTGTACAAAATCTGGGAAAGACTATCTCTATAACTTTGAATCGTGTCGTTTTCCGCACTATTGAGCCAGTTTCGAAACGAACTTAAAACTTGAAACCCTATCCGGACATTAACCTGCTTATATGAATCACGAAAACTTAAAGGAAAATGTTTATCTGAATATTTCGAAAAACAATTTCGCAAACTCTGTGTCAAATAACAATGATTTTATGTACCATTTAAAAGTTGAACTCGTATTTGCATTAACTTATTCGACAGATTTTGCTAAAGATTATTTATTTAACTCATTATTACAAGCACTTCTGGACACGGTGTTTTTTTGGATATGTATGAACCATATAATATGAGATAATGCAGCAATGCCGAAAAATCTGAAGAATTAGTGGCGGCAATCGGGATCATGCGGTCATGTGACCTGTTACAAAAAATGTCAAGCTTTTTCGTACGTCAGTTTATGGCTGAGCTAAAGATATACTTGCAAAAATTTCACGGATTTATGAGAGCGCCATAATAATACTGGTGAGCTTAAAAATCTAATGATATTATGTATAATACAATATGCCTACGTGTACATATCTGTATGATACTAACATATCACAGCGACAGAGAGTAATCCAAAGCGATTACAAGGCCAAATAGTGTGCCCGGCATTCGGAAAAACTATTCATATGCATAATATTGATTGTATTATACGTATTGTGTGTATATATAACGAATATATACGTATATTATAGAAGCAAGGGGATCACATTAGGCAAATTGTCCGTACACTGGCCGACAAAGACACTGCGATCAGCGAGCGCAGCTGTTATAAATGTTTGTGGGCCTTGTGGGTGGATGCAGGATGAGTGTCTGCACTTCGCTATCGTAATTACATGTGACTCTCCACGTACGGCTGTAGAGATATTGCGCGTACACGCACGATCGGCAGAGTTGCGGAGTATCGCGGCACACGCGCGCGGTGTCTTTCCGCACCGTGGCTCAGTCCTTTGGTGATCTTCATTCTTCCCTGATCTTTTAACATTGTCAGTTGCAAAACTCTTATTTCGAGATACAATCAATCCAACCTGCGTTATATAGTCGGTGGGAACCTCGCGAACTCAGTCAAGCGTATAAATAGCTCCAATGACACCCAAAAACAAGGTACTACGCCATTATTTTATTCTTTTATTATTATTTTTATTAAATTTTCACGGCTTCGCGGATCTATTTATATACAAATTCATTCTTTCCTATTCATACAATATTCATTCCCATCACTGCAATGTTTTTTGAGGACTATATATGTATGTAGGTATGTTTGTACTCAATACACACTTCACCTTGACAATTGTCTGAAAATCTTTTCAAAAGTACTTCATACATGTATGCAGCGGATAAGTTTCATCTAAAGCACGTTCAGGCTGCTGCCGAAAAAAGTTGAAAATTATAATTATTGAACTACCTCGATCAATGCAGTATCTAATACATGTGTATATCTACCCATATTATACATTTAGGTATCTATACATCGCCGCGATTTGTGTATATACAGCGATGCGCGAGGTTCTTCGAGCAGACTCATTGTAAAGCCTATGTTTACTACTGTAGAGCGGTTACTTGTGAAATTTCCCATTCATGCATATTGGAATAAGTTCTTAATAGTTTTATTATCCAGTCAAATAATGTCTTGAATAAAAATTCAACAGTATTGCAAAATCTAAAAGTTTAACGTTTGTCTCCGAGCTAACCCCGACTTGACTACAATTCGTATTCGTATCAACCATACCGAACATTGGGGCTGGTCCAGCTATACTGTTCAAAAGCATTGTAGAAGGTATATATGTTTGTTGAACAAGCAATTAACAGTAACGAAATTGCCATATAATTTATACGCGCCAACTTAGACGGGCACAGCTAGAAAAAATGACGCTTCGTCAAACCAGCTTAATTGAAAAAAAAGGGTTTCGAGGAAATGGATTCGCGATGATTATGTCAAATACTATATGACTGACTCGCAATACTTACTAGAGGCACTGTACACGATAGCTGACAGTTCGTTATCCTGAAATGCGTAGTGAATATCGGAACAAATCCTACTAAACCTACAGATAATCTTATGCCATTACATGGTATTGCTCGAAAACAACACGGCGTTTAGTCTTTCAGTGCAAGAGCACCTACAAGCAAATCATTATCTTGGTACTAACGATGAGCTGTTAACCTCTGGGACTATAGAGCTGTCTAGATCATACATAGGAACATTGTTAGCGAATGAAAAAATGCTGGGTACTGCCTGACAGGTAAAGAATAGTAGAAACTGCACTATCCTGATTAAAGGAAATAATTCAAACCGACCGATTTTTTTCTATCGATTTTAATCGAATTTCTGGTTGAAATATTTCATATTGTACATCTGTTAGAATTAACCCATTGAATTGACCAATTTTTATCAGATTCTATTCTTCATTGTATAGAAACATTAGAATGCGATTAGATCCTATTTGATCCGATAAAAATTAAGATCACATTGAGAATCATTGCTTTCTACTTATTTTCTAACGGCAGCGAAAGCTAGACACATGGATTTGCCGATTGACCCAATTAAATCCGATTCAATGTTGATCGATTTTTATCGGCTTCTATAATTTTTTATCGGATTTCTTAAACTAGGGCATATATGCTTGAGCCACTGTCAAGTCTGTTCACTGTAACAAAATTGTAGGGCTAAAAATCTTTTGATTCACATTGATCTTTCCTTCTCCCATGCGAAACGCTGACCTTGTCGAAATGGATTCGTATGGACCTTGTTCCCATCAACAATAATCCTGTAAATGGGAACACTTGATTTAGAGGCGTTGGCATATTTGAAGTGTAAAAAATACCCACGTTGGTTATTCAACATTTCGAGTGTGATTGATGATCACACGTTCAGCGTTCAGTGCGATCACTGATCAGACCTGTTGTTATCAGGATCCAAGATCTTTGATATAGACTAGGTATATTTTTATCGCTCAAGTGTTTAGACCACTTCTTATCAGTGTTGGTATGTTGATATCTGGTAGGCATAGAGTAAAAGATGATTCGCGATAGCGTCAATTCTCTGGTTGCAGCCACTATAACGTATTGTGCTCTAAGCATCCACGGATCATGCAATGGACATTGCACTTGTACTAAGCTTTGTCATTTCCTTGCTATGTTTATCTTATTGTCGTGGCAGGCTTTTATGTATCCTAAATCAGTAACTGCGTACAACCGTTAATGCTCGGCTATTGAGTAAAGAAAATATTGATATTCCATCACGTATCATACGTACGCATTAACTAAACAGCTGTGGTAATCAACAATGAAATGCTTTGCGTTATTTTCATAGGAAATTCTTCGCGGATGTAGCCAATGTAGCAGTCTCGTGATGGTGATTATAGTCGGGAAAAAGAGGGGAGGGGGTCATCACAGAAATGGATCTATCATAGGATGTACTGCCATATACCTACGTGTACTGTATCATACATACAAGTGTACCGCGAAATTTGATGAGAAGCAGACGGTGTGGCTTTGTGTCGTTCAGTTGGTATAATTGCTGCAGCCTGGCCATTATAGAATTAATTTGTCGAGCATTGCGTCATTGCATATGATATTGAAACTGCACGAAATATCTGAATATGACTCTACTACAATTTCTATCCCATCCACGAATATGCAGTTCACACGTATTCTTTATACTGCTCTTACTACGACGGGTTAGTGAAAACAATGCATGCATGTGTAATCGGTAGCTTAGACTCAGTATAATCTCATTTTTCTGCAGGGGTCTTATTTTCTACTAATATTTCCGCTTATAAGGCTGGCCTACATCTTTTGTTTAATTGAATCTGCCTCCTGATGATTGATTCGAACCAAGCGTATTGCTGATCTATTCGCCGGAGATTGCATGAGTTGTAGCATAAAGACAGAGGCCCACATCATGAACTTTCTCACCGGCTTTAAATGACATTACAATCAATTAGGGAGTACCTTTAACCGAATGACGTTCTGTACAATATCACCCAACAGCCTATACAGTAGAACCTCGATTATCCGAACTCCCGCTATCCGAACGTATACTTGCTTTATCCGAACGTTCTATTGTCCGAACCATGGCGCGATTTTTTTTTTTTTTTTTACAATGAAGATGCCTTTTTTTGTTTGATTTTCGTTCGAAATGCTGCTTGTCCGATGTTTTCGACGTTCGCTCAACAGAAGTACTCTCAAACGAAAGAAAAAACGAACTTCGTTATGCTCGAAGGCAAATTAATTTCGCAAGGGGTCATTAAGAATTGCTACAAAGATACGTATCGTTGATAAAAGTTGTAATTCACACGGAAGAAAACTTGGCTGAATAATTTATAAAAATTCGCTATTAGAGATAAATACAATGGCATCGTCGTGTTCCATGCAAGACTTCTGATTCTTGTTTTTTTTTCTTCTGTTCAATAATAATTTATCCAAGCGACTTTGTCGTTAAAAAGTGAATACTACGAATATTACCCGAAAGCGTTACAAACGTATGAAAAAGTATATATTTTAGATTGGTTGAAGAAAAAATAAAATAAACATGATTCCGAGATAATTTGTTGTACATCCGTAACATCAATTTCTTTTTGAACGAATAAAAAGTTTTCACGGAAGCTTTTTTTTTGTGACCTTTGCGATAAGTTTCAAAACAAAATAAAAAATGCGAAATTATGTATATAATTGAAATACGCAAGCATCACGTTAAATCGCTCAGAATATCTGCCCGTTTTTCTTATTTTTCCCATATGCAGTATGTAAGACCGCTATCTACGACAACGCATTTCTATTATCCGAACTTTCGTTAATCCGAACTAGGCCCGGTCCCGACGGATTCGGATAATCGAGGCTCTATTGTACTTTTCCCAAGCACGTGCAATGACTAGTACTGTGCAATTAATCGGTAGCTTCGATTAATCGTTTTTCCAATCAGTCGATTAATCGATTAATCGCACAGCACCAGTAATGACTGCTATTGAACACTGCCAACAACCGTTGTAGTCTGTTCCTGCATTCGTGCGCATTGGTGTCGCTAATCTACACGAACCATGCCAACGGAACAGCACACTCGCTACCACGAAGTGTTTAGGCCCGTACTTGCTACTGCTTTACGCAGATTTAAGAAATGGCTTGAATGATAACAGAAACTGTATCGAGCATCAGACAAATAAAATTAGAGGCACATCCATTCATAACATTTTTTATTAATTGATATGTAAGATCGAAACGGTATACTATCAGGGCAGCCTCGAGTAAACTTCAGGCATTACTATTGTTGCCTTCGAGATTTAGTTTTAAAACGCTGCGCCCTCTGTCCACGATTCCACAATTTTATCCACCAGTTGACGGTTTTTGTGCGGTTTTCCTAGCTTATTGTTGGACTAGGAAACACGTGAATTCGGACAGAGTTCTTGGAACTGGACACGGCATTATTGCAGACTACACAATAGACTTACTTAGAGCATATACCGTACATACATGCTCTGAGTAGACTACAAACTAGTGCTGCCATCGTTCGGGGGAAAGTTAGAGATGGATCAACAAACTAAAGATTACAACCCAAAGAATCCAATGGGTTTCTGTACACCGAGTTAGTGAGTCCACGGTCTTACATACAGGTCTGGAAACTCCATTGGAGGGGTTAGGTCGCTTATTGCAACTATTTTTACGTTCATTAGTCGCCACTAGGTTCGTTGCGATCTTATCAACAGCGCAGGCGAGGCCAGAGGGGTCCAGACCACAGACTGTGGTCCAACAGAGACATCACTAGTCGGCCATACTTCTAACACGATACGTATTCGCTCACTCAAGCTCACTCATCGTATTTATTGAGGTTATTGTTATCCTGGTAACTAAACCGCAGCGACAACTGGTGGTGCCGCTAGAATCGAAATTTGCCCTCGCTAAGGGACGCGAATAATCGTGGCTCCCAGCATAGGAGTTTCCAGACCTGTATGTAAGATCGTGGTCCAGGAATGCAAGTCTTCTACAGTTACCGACTATATTCAATATACATATACCTATGTATAACATTCGTATAACGCGAGCATGGCTGAGTAGATGCCTTGCAGGCGAAAATATTGGAGCGTTATTGCCGCGGTGCTATCTCGTCGACTAATAGAGTTCAATTATCTTGCGCGTGCGCAGTTGGGTGCTCAGCTTGCTAATAACGTTTTTCACCGAGTGCACTCATTTGCACTAACGATGAGTGCGATTTTCTTAGGACTTTGCTTCTGATATTTGTTTAAAGTGACGAAAAGCCAGCGAACACGCCATAATTTTAACATAGAGTGCTTTTTATTTGCCAGCTTTCAGAAACGAAAGTTTTGAAAGCAGCTGTCGATTAGCTGATTTTTAATTATTGATCAATCATATAAGACTTCCAGTTCTTTGGTTTTCAAAAGTTGGCAAATAAAACACCCATTGTTTAGATTGTCTGTCTCACTTCATCACTTCTGGTATTTTCACCTGCGCCTTGTATCTGCAGACGTGAATTTAATTTTGATTACAGTTTTTTCAGTTGTGACATTACGTCACAAAATGTGATGTCATATTGACAATAAATTCGCATCCCAAAAAATTGGATTTTCAATGCTAATTATTAGAGTGTCTCAATTATATAAAAGCCTAATATTTTCAGCAGGATATTGATAATTTCAAATTACCCGAAAATCCTTGCGAAGGGTGTGTCCGCGGCGACCGAACCGAATAGACAAACTGACTAGACGTAATCACTATACATCTCCACAGTGTCTTCAACCAGGTATTTATGCTCCTAGAGATACGATCGCATTCGTTCACTTTTGCACAGATACTGTTGCGATTGGTTGGTCCATTCTGTAAATCCAGACGCGGCCCTACGCGTAGCTTAGTGTAGTAGGATTGAGTAGCCATACCTATTAAAGTAAACCAGCATTATGGGAGTTTGTCTGTCAAAAGAAATCCACTAGATCAGCAATTCGGTATGTGATGTAGTGCCGACCACTGAAAGTGCCGACACAGCAGATACCATACCCACATTGATGTTTTGCCCTTTTCTATTGATGTATTAGAAAGAGACGGTGAATTTATTGTTATCGACTAAACACCACAGCGTCGTCGCCGCTCTTGTATGTATGTATGTACGTACGTACTTGGGGAATTATATGAATCACCGACGAACACTCAACCTACTTCTCTTCCTGAAGCTACGGGGAAATATTGTGCAGGCTTTTTTTAGTAGGATATGGTTACTCGATGGTTGTAGCTTTGTTACTCCAAGCTACGGCTAGCATTTATTCAGGAAGTAAATCTTTCACTCTCTCTCTCCTTGTCTCTCATCCACTCTCCCTCAATATGATCGAATGGTAATTCTTAACGATTGTCGCGCCTATGGCAGTGGCAGTTTTCCGTACGACTATATGGTTGGCGTTGCTGCAGGCCAGATATGTAAACTCGCGAATTGCGAACCTCGGTTGAGAAAAGAAGGGCATGTCGAACAGTAGCAGTCGACTGGCACCATTTGGAACAATAACAAGGACGATAAGAGTGGTGCGTCAAGCGGTTATAAATTCGATTCTAAAAAAAGGAACCTAACGCCCGTCAGCTCAAGTGATGAGATTGGATATCGTTTGAGAACTTGTAATTTATCCTAGCCTGCCATTATTCCCAAACTATTTTGAAATATATTCGCAGAGCGTGTCCAGGAGTTCTTAGAATATGTAGGACGTAATGTCGGTTAATGGAACGTGGGAACGGTGTAATATGATCTGTATGTAATGAAAGAAAAGGGGTCTCCGGACGATATATACCTATGATTTTCGTGTTCTAATTTTAAGTTGTAGAACCTTGCTGCCAAATATCTGCATAAGTATAGTAGTCCTGTATTCGAGGAGTGACGAGTGACTCGTCATGGTTCTCACCACAAAGGGGAAATACACAGTGTTGCGTTTTATTCTTATCAGCTGAGCGCGGAAGGTATAAATCGCGAGTGGAGTGATGTGGTTCTCATAGAATTGAATTCGGATGCGAGGATGCTGATCGTGAGCGTAATCTTATAACAGTGTTCGACTTGTGAACGAGAAATAAACTTAGCTAACACAAGCAAATACGTACGCGGTGAATAACGCGGCAAAATAAGGATATACTGTCAGGATAGCAAAATAACTGTATGACATTTGAAAGTAGATAAACTTCGACAAGTGACAATGTCGCGAGTTTCCTTAAATAAAACCCAGTTTGGCCAATATGGTTCTCGTCGCGTACGAAAAATAAGCACGGTGAGTATTTTCCTGTACGTTGATCCATATACCAATCTACACAATGATACGTACGGATGCGTAACCTGCATCGGTATCGTGCCATTATACGTGCTAGATACACCCGAACATGATGTGCAATGACAACAATTCGCACACTGTTGAATCGAGAAGCTGGAATTTTCAAACCGACATCCATACGCACAAAAGCCAGAACAGAATGGCATTCGATCATACGCTGTGCATAGTGTGTAGTTATACACATACCTAAAAATACGTATTCTAAACACGCGAGCATACACACGCACACATACACACGAAAGCCTAACCTGGGTATGCTACGGTTGAGCAATCGTGTTAAAATATTTTGAAACACCCATCGGACCGCAAATTTGTGTGCACTTTATTTTAGTAGAACACACTGTATAAGAAGGCGTTGAAAGGCGCAAAGGTGTGTCCTTTGGCGATAGCGGTTCGTCACACTCCCATGCGAACCACGTGACCATCCTTGACAGTAGCCATGCTTAATTAAAACATGTTTGTCACAAGCTCGTTGATCGTCGCCACAAATAATCTTGCGTCACTAACGATTCATTAAGGTCAATCAAATTCATTTAAGAACTATTCGCAAAACAACGGGTGAATTTTGTCTTTGTTACAATTTACATATCTTTCGCGTTCGTTATGTCGCGACTATACGATTAATGTCGTAATATCACCTTAAGTTTGCCGCATGTTTTATTTTAATTCTCGTTCTTGTTATAATTGTCATTATACGTGTCTATACCATAATACTGCGTGAATTTCCTTCAACACTCATTGTAACTTCCCTTTATTTCTCATGAACTGACAATAATTTGTGTCATGTAACAGAGTATGCTCATGGTTGTGACTGCAACCTTGTTCCTGTATTTTTGCAATAATTGTACTTAGATCAATGCTGGGTGTTTAGCATTTCAAAATCGAATCCAAGGCAAACCAGGCAATTAATTCAGAGAAATTCTCAGGCCAGGTTGTTGATTGTTAACCTTGTCAGATTATCCGCCACATTTTATGTTAAACATTTGTCACCGATCACCGCAAGTTTACACTTATACCTATAGCTGAACCTTAATTTTTTTTTTCTTTTTGTTTTTTCAGACGGAGAGTGAATATTCGGTCGAGGAACAGTCCCGATTGACAGGAGCAGATGGAGGAGTCGATGAAGTTTCCCCTGAAGACGAGGGCTCCTTGTGCGAATATCATGACATCCCACCCCCGCCGGATGGCGGCTATGGGTGGGTTGTTGTATTTGCCTCGTTCATGTGCAACATGATTGTGGATGGCATTGCTTATACCTTCGGAGTGTTTTTGAATGAATTTGTCAACTATTATGGAGAAGGCAAAGGCAGGACGGCATGGGTAGGGTCTTTACTCTCTGGCATATACCTCAGCGCAGGTAACCCATCCATTCCGCAGATTTTTAAGGGCATGGTTTAACCTCGTCCGCTCAACACCTTGAATGAAAAAATTATGAGCACGAGGTATCGTCATGCCAAAATTACAAATTCAAAATTTTTTACCATGCGGTTAGCAAGAACGATGATATTCATTTCTAGACAGGCTGCTCTGCGAGAAAGATAAGGCTTAGAATAGCTTGACACAAAGTTTGAAAAATTACTGCGTGTCGTACAAAAATATTCTAGAATTCTGAGATAAGATGACGAAACTGTATATATCACATGGCTTCAACAATTAAATGAATTTTCGCCAGCCAGAGCAGTGATTGCCATGCACTGACAGCTTTTCGTTAATGATCTTCCAGAATTCAGAGATTAGTTGTAAAAAATCATTGAGCTCAAAAACAACCAAATATCTGATATGATACTTGGCATAGTCGGTATGTCTGTATATTTCTAATCTGCAAATACAGTCCGAACTTATCTCTCTTTTCCCTTCCAAATTTGAGTTGGCGTGTCGGTGATCCATGCCCTTACCTGTTTCTTGACAACTAACTGGGATTGTATCCCACAGCTTATCTTTGACGCATCTTCCCATTATTCCAGGTCCAGTCGTCAGTGCCTTAACGAACAAGTATGGCTGCAGAGCTGTATGCATGGCTGGAAGCGTTTTCGGAGCGGCTGCATTTGCTCTGTCGACACTTTCATCTTCTGTTAATATGTTGATGCTAACGTATGGCGTATTAGGAGGTGAGGTATAAGTTTTGACATTGTAAAACCTTACATCAATATGTCCCACAACCCCTTCGAATCTCCTCAAAACCACTAATCATTAGTGACCCTGTGTGATCTCCTATCGTCCCAGAAAATCCAATCCGTGGATTTTTAAACATGCTAGCTTCCGAAGACAAAAATGGCAGAACTTTAGAATGGCTAGCCATTGAAAATTCGAGAATTTCGTATGAGATATCTTTATTGCCACGTGTCTCGGACATGCAAAACAATATTGCATAAAAAGAGCTGGCGCAAAGCTTAGTGTTTAAAAATGTTGTCAACCATCTGTCCTGGCCTGGGTTGAAAGTTTCGGTCATAACCCTGAAAAACATCGGATGATAATTTTCAAACATGTATCCCTTGCGACTGGCACAAGCAGAATTGCAAAATATCAAATAGCACTTCGTTTCTGACCAATAATAGAGAAAAACGTGATTTTGGGCTATTATGTATATGTATCATGTCATACCACACACATGTAAACCTTGTGGGTGCGAAAAAAAATTAAACTACATCACCATCCCCCATTCCCTGGGCAAAGTTTAAGTACTGATCACTTGTGGATGACAACCAGAACACAATTAGTTGAAAGCGCATTCACCGTGGTTTGTTGTTTACGAAATTGCTCACCTTTCCGAGCATTCATAGCTGCATGCGTTTCAATAATAAAAATAGCAATTGAGACTTTTCCAATGCATTATTACGACCCGAAAGGGCTTACTCTGAAAATGGTATTTCATTTTTTGCAGACTTTTGTACGAGCTTTTCAACGAATGCTCACAGGTTAAAGGCAGTTGTGGGAAAAATCGCACTGTTAATTATCCTTACACTCTTTTTAACGTTGAACAGGTATCGGCTTCGGTCTAATCTACCTACCAGCAGTCGTGTGCGTTGGTTATTACTTTGAAACTAAAAGATCGTTGGCCACAGGGATCGCAGTTTGTGGTTCGGGAGTAGGTACCATAGCTTTTGCCCCTCTAGCAACGATGTTAATTAATGCTTACGGTTGGAAAGGAGCCAATCTGATTTTAGCCGGCCTTATCCTAAATTGCGCGGTGAGTCTTAATTTCCTCAATCTTGCAACTTTATACACTCATGTCTAGTTCAACAGACTTGACTCCCTTTCAAAGTGTTGTCCTGTCATGTAATGCATGCATGTTACAGGTTTTTGGCGCAATGATGAGACCTCTGGAATACCCAAAATTGTCATCTGTTAAGCCGTTGCTGCAGCGAATGGCAGAAGAAAAACGGTTTCAAATGGAGCGTGGCAGTATAGGAGGATCCTACTTCATGGTACAATTACCGGATGGATCAATGGAGAAAAGAATGAAAATGCCCATTAACATTGATCCAGGAGTACACTCCAGTTTCAATCTAGATCAGCTAGTACCAGGTAAATCTTTCATACATGCGTACATCACGTGTGCATAAGGATAAGTATACTGTTTAAATTTTCATCCATTCCTTGCAACACGTGAATGCCCCACTTTACTGGAACACTCACAAATATACCCTCAGTGAAAATGTCCATACTGTCAATAAAGGGTAATGTGGCAAATTTTAACAGCCAATCCAAATTGAGAATCTACCTAGTTTTACTTGGATAGGCAAATCAAGGCAAATGAATTCTATCGTTAGTATCAAATATCGTTAATATCGACTGTGTAATGAGTCGACACTATAACAAATTCTACTCTCTCTATTAGGATACGAGACTTAGATTTGTATTCAACTATATCCAGGACTACAGTGATATTCACCTAACACTACCAAACTCGTTTCAATTCCATAACTTCTAAAAAAAATTCGCTGGATCATATTACACGTTGCTCTTTTATATATTTATTTGTCATACATGTTTGAAACTATAGTTCTAAAAGAAAAATTTTTGAAATATAGGTATATTTACAAAGAGCTCACTACACAGAATTTTTCGGATTTTCGTAGGTACTCCATTGACTCCTGTACCAACCGTGCCAACTTTGCCTACAATTTCGGAGGTAAAAGTACAGGAGCAATCGTCATCCGGTGGAACATCCGCAAGTGGAAGTGTGGACTTGAAAAATGCTATAAACAAGACCAAGAGCCGCAAAGCAATTGACGAAGGAAAAGAATCCAAAGATGTTCCAACCCAGGAAAAACCGGAGAATATTGAGTTCAACAAGGCAAATATTCCCCGTAACGCCTCTCAGCCAGCATTCACCACCCACGTGCAAGGTCTACCAAAAAACGGCTCGGTCCCATTCTTTGATAGAATTCGAAAAACCAGTACTGGGGAGAGATACAAGCCAAGCCTTAGCGCTATCAAGAATTCCCGTACCACGCTCAACTCTAATGGCGATATACGACGGAGTCTACACTTGAGACTATCCGCCAGCAGCATGCTTGGATCACGTAACAATAATGCTGAATGCGATGTGAGTAGTTGCCAACTGAAGTGTAAAAACTTAAACTATAAACATTAGCAGGTGCAAATCAACAAGCTGCAAATGCTCGAAAGCACTTGCCATTGCTATTACCTTTCATTTTCAGGATGGTGAAAGCATCACGTTTACCACGAGCAAATCTAGCATACCTAAGGAAAAGCCAATGATGATTCGACCATTGTCGAGAAGGGATATATTCTACAGTGGTAGTGTACTCAATTTGGCTGAGTGTCAGAGCCAAAAATCTCTTGCAAATTACCGGCAAAGTATCATTTCGTTGCCAAAATCCGTACGTGGAGACGTCCGTGATGCTGACCCGGAGAAGGGACCACAGCGTAAGTGCGAATGGTGTTAAAGAAAAGCAACTGAAATATTTCATCGAACAAAGTTCGATAGCAAAATTAAATGTTCAATAAAAGTTCCCAACTTCTAAGTAAACAGTTTTAGAATTTTAATGATTCATTCGTGTTTGATAAATATACATGGATTAGTCCTTCTATTTCGTCACGATGAACTATGAATCGAATGAGAAGTATGAGCACAAAATATGTATACATATAGAGTCATACGCAACTGTGTTTCGAATTACTATATCACTCTGATTGATATTTCAGAGCCACTTTGTCCTTGCCTAGTCCTGCCTGAGTCTTTTACCGAAGCTCTTGCTACAATGATGGACATGTCTCTACTCAAGGATCCGGTATTTCTGTTGATCGGTATCAGCAATGTGTTCGGCATGGCTGGACTTTACGTGCCGTTCGTTTATCTTGTGGATGCTGCCAAGTCACATGTAAGTATATTTGGTAATAATGCGAGAAGAAGACAAGTATTGAAATATCATTGCCCCTAAGGATATGGAGTGCCAGATTTGAACCCAATAAAAATATAGAGAAATTTAGATAAAAGTCGATTGAATCTAGTTGGGGTTTTGTCGTCCTTTGAAGGAAGGTTTATTGCAAACGCGTATGTGACACGTAATGGCATAATGATGAAATTTTCATACAACCCAAATTTATTCGGAATTTTCAACACAGTGCAAATTCATTGATTTATTATTACAAAATCCTGTGTCGAATATGACTAATTTAAAACTTCAAAAAAAGCAATTGAAGCTGTAGTGGAAATGGCCAAATTGTGCAAATGTCTTGACAGAAGGCATTAGAAAATTTGTATGATTTCTATAAAATATAGTTGACTTTTGTTATCACGGAATAGCAGAGCTTGCTGCAATGGGAGAGGAGATTTGAATGCTGCTGTCAGATTTCATAATCTGATGATTGAGACATGACTCCTATAGCCACGTCTTCGATAGTACTCGACAAGATTAGGCCATTCAATGACAATTTCAATTCCGAATAACGTGGATTTTGATACAGGGTTACAGAATACAAATAAATAAAATCAGACACGAAACTGAATGAATTCAATGATTGTAAATACTTGAGGCTTGATTTTTTGCCTATACTTCCTCAGGAATTTCTTAGGAAGATAGTAAGAGTCCATAACATAACGTAATTCTCGCCATATTTCACCTATTAGACTAAGCCTTTCATGTAGGCACTTCCGTGTCTTGAATTTGTGCTTTGATGATGAGCCTCAGAGTACTATGCGTATATCATAGTAAGATGAAAAACTATTGTAAGTTGCAGAGAAGTCACGATTTTGGCCTAAACCCTAATTTCAACTATTGGTAATAGGTAATATTACCCGCATATATAAATGTCTAATAGTACTGGAATCGCTTCTAAAATATCTTACAGGGAGTTGATGCAAGTTTAGCACCATTGCTGTTGTCAATTATCGGAATCACGAATACAGTGGGACGTGTGGCTTGTGGCTACATCGCAGACTTTCCGCAAGTTGATTCATTGTTAATGAATAACATTTGCCTTGTTGTTTCGAGTATTGCGGTTGGAGCTACACCTTTTTGTACCTCATTTGCTGCTTACATAGTGATGAGTATCTTTTTCGGACTTGCTATATGTGAGTATGATTTATGTACAGAATGTATAAGCATATAGTACATGTATATAAGTATAATAGAGAGATATGTAGAATACGGCCCACTAATACTATGTGATTGAGGGCAGTTATGTTTGTTTCCGTTTGTTTGTGGTCTATTTCTTTGAATCGTAATCCAAAACGACCAAAACGATGTCTATGAGGTATAGATGATGCATATGCTTTCAGCTGGATACATTTCGCTGACCTCAATTATTCTGGTGGATCTACTCGGCTTGGACAAACTTACAAATGCATTCGGCCTTCTAATCCTATTCAGAGGTGCCGCTGCTATCGTTGGATCTCCGCTTGCTGGTGCCATATACGATGCGACGGAAAACTATAACATTTCATTTTATATGGCAGGATTCTTCTTTTTTATTAGTGCAGCAACCAGCTTCATGGCACCAGCTATGAAGAGATGTACTACGCCTCAGGTAAAGGATAATTAGATTACTCCAAAATGCTTTGGCATAGCATCGATTCTGAATAATACTTTGATTACTTAATTCAAATGAAAGTGGCATATTAGTTACAGTAAAATAGTCAGCAAGTATATTCTTTAACCTTTTGATTACTCGACAATGCATCTACAGGCCCAACCCGTCATAATGGATACATTAACGCCTATTGACGAAGATATTGAAGAGGAAAATGAAGATGATATCCCAGAGATCGTTGAGACGGCTGCGTCGCCTCAAGAACCCCAAGAAAAGGAAATCAAACAGATTGAATCTGTTTTATAATAATTGCCGAAAGCCTTTGTGTGCTTTATTTCTTCGACGAGCGTCCCAGATTGATGGTCAATGCAAGGCGAATAAGCTGTTAAAGAAATTTCACAATGAATTTGAAACTCGATTTTTATAGTCACTTAAACGTTGAAGTAAAACGTTGTGCTTAATTGGACCTGCAAGCTGAAAGAAGTGTACGTTAACGGACATGATGCGAGCAATGTTGCAAATGTTACCGGGATTGCGTTCAGTTTACGACCTTCTATCAATTCCTATGTCAACAAACGGGTTCACACTTGTAGAGCTTGTACGGCAATTATTATTTATTTTATACTGTGATCGAGATAATCGAGAAATATATAAAATATTAACTTAGTAAAAAATTCTGTGAGAAACAGGTTGAAAGAGTGAAGATTAAATGGTTGAGTGAGAGAGTGAGTGCGAGAATCGACAAAGAGACGAGGGAGTACGATATGGCGAGGGCGCGGCAAACTGAAACAAATACATTTTCATGCTCGAATGTACCCGGTTTCTTGAGAGTATGAATCTCAAAAAAGAAGAGGAGGTAGAAAGTGTGCGCAGGAGAAAAAGAGAGAGAGAGAGAGAGAGAGAGAGAGAGAGAGAGAGAGAGAGAGAGAGAGAGAGAGAGAGAGAGAGAGAGAGAGAGAGAGAGAGAGAGAGAGAGAGAGAGTAGATTAGAGTAGAGTAAAACTTAAGCATAACCCGCTCGTACGGAATATGATGATAAAGCGGGGATCGGCTGTCAACTTCAGATTTTGGGGTAAATGTTTGCACGTTCTTAAGGGTACTGGTCATCCTCCCTTTTCAGTAGTGTTGAGAAAATAGTGGGTTTCGCGTATTCTCAAATTACATTCGCAAATTTTTTAAGACCAATTACTGCTACCAAAATACAGCAAAATCTCGATTATCCAAACCCCCTATCATCCGAAGCACGATCAACTTTATTCGAATGATGTCTTGAAATTTTAGAACGTATGCAACTACCCTATTAGTAAAAAAACATCGGAGAAAGTCTGTTTATAGCGCTACGTTAAAATTACCCATATTTTAATTAACTTCAGGTGTAATCAGAGTCATAACGATGCGATGTGTGTTACAGTTAGACGTTCAGTTTGTTAAAGTAACAAAAAAGAAATACATGTGTAATGTTTCTAATATTCTTTATCATATTGTAGCATCGTTACATTTGACATTACTGTTCCATTATTCGAACTTTCGCTAATCCGAACTAGGCTCGGTCCGAATTGATTTGGACAATCGAGGTTCTACTGTAAATTCATTCGGTCAACATAGGTGATTTGGAATAAATTTATCTCACAATAAATAGCTTTGTGCTCCAAAAGCACTGGATATCACGTACGCCGGTCAAGGGCAGGAGTAGGAAGAGGACGAAGTCTCTTACTTCGAAATATGCGGGTGGCTGAAATATTAATGGCAATGATTTATAATTGCAGCGGCAATGGTTGATTTTAAACACGGCGTGCGAAGTTGTACAGGATCGTGCCACTCATCCTTTCCACGTACAATCCACATTAAGTACTGCAATTATTTTTTGATAGTTCAGAAAAGTGTAAATTGCTTTTGCGTACAGAAAATTGGTAGCCACGATGCTCTATGTTCAGCCTTACCGTTGGAGTAAAATGTCAGTTTTTCTTACAATTAGTATTATCTAACAATAAGTCTACGCAACACTTATGCGAAAATGTCGCAGTTAGCGCAATTCTACGTGTAATGCCAAGCAAAAATATGTGAAAATTTTTTTGTTTCGTGCGAACATATGGCCGGAAAATATATTCCTCTAATAAGTGGTAATTGAATCACAGGAATACATTTCTTGGCATTGTTATGGCGCTAAACAAATCCTTATGGGTACTTTCAATCGGCATTCCATGTAGAACCGCGCTGACTGCGGCATTTTCGCATCGGTGATGCTTTACGGAATATGTGTAAGGGGAAATCGAGCTCAACTCAACTACCCTCCAGATCTCAACACCTTCCGTTTTTCTTCTCTTATGAGATTTCTTTATACCACGTGATTTTCGTATTGCCGTTCCAGAAGTTTTTGCAGTCAATGTTGGTAATTCCTGAAATTGAAGGATTTTTCAACAAGGATATCCCGGAGTTGAAAAGTCGTATCAACAAAAACAACGTGATCATTTGATTGGTATTGAATCTAACTTTTGGAGAAAGAAAGATTGAAAATTTTTGAAGCACTTTTTCGTTGCCAAAAATTGAATTAAGAAAGATCTATATATCGACAATTTGGGCACATAAAAAAAAAGAAAAAAATTCTCACAATATGCTTTGCAGAAAGTTAAAAATTTTAAAAGCTTACCGAAGATTGTATCTTTAATGGTTAAGAAGTTACTCATATTTTACAGAGTAAAAAAAGTTATTTTTCTTCATTGAGAATTTCAGAACACGAATCGTCTCTTATATATTTTTTAATCGATACTGTACGACTTTTCGACTGGCGAGTGGATTCAATTCCAATTCATTGACAATAGGACCATGCAACGAGGGAAATGAGACTTCACGTAATCATGTAGTAATACGCAGTATGCATCATTTTCTTTGTTGTTCAGACTGCGAACCGTTACAGGATCTATTATGTCGAGATTTTTTTTTTAAATTACGTACTGAGGTTCTATGGAAAATTACACTGTCCTGCAACTACCGATAAAATTTACATCGGAATTTCGATTAACAAGTTGGTTAGTGAAGAAAATCTACCTTCCGGGCGACAACCACGACGGTGCAAGTCGCAAACGAGTATGGCGGAGTTATCGTGGCTGGAAATAATAATAAGGCATATAATACGTAAACTGCCTCCCTAGTCCCTAGACTATAGTTTTCTAACGGAGCCCTGCTATGGTTGAGTGAACTCGTTGTACTTTCATTGCTGTTTGTGATATTTTATTTTCTATTATTTTAACTA
The DNA here is from genome assembly GCF_021155775.2 of Neodiprion pinetum. NCBI lineage: Eukaryota > Metazoa > Arthropoda > Insecta > Hymenoptera > Diprionidae > Neodiprion > Neodiprion pinetum. Next base: position 35,752,814 of record NC_060236.1, on the reverse strand, counting down.
CAGAGGCAATTTGTTCATTGAACACATAGCGTCTTGTTTGGGATTGTACACTTTGCTTTAAGCTATTTAAAAAAATTCTTGATTATGATTTTTTTCATGAAAACCCCGAAGAATGTAATTATGGGTTGAAAGTGTAGGCTCCTTGCTTTTTTTTTATGAAACCGGCACTTCAGTAAACGCAGGTAGTCTTTCCTGTACCTAGGCAGGAGAAGCTGAACTAGTCTTTGAACTACTAGAAGTATATTGATATTCTTGGAATCAGAGGCCGAAGTTGAACAAGATAAATATTGTATGAACATTCAATTGAAATGTTTAGTCAACGCTAACTTTCTGAATATGAATATAAATGATGAATAATCAGTATTATGCATTTTTGAATGGCTTTAGAAGCTACGGGATTTAGCAGTGTCTTTTATTTCTGCTGGGAGTAGAATGTCTTTGTAATGTGTGGAAACGAATCAACCTACTCATCTACGAGTGGTCAACCAAATGATGTCAGTTGAGCAAGTACCACGTTGTCGTACATTTGGATTGCTTGCTTGTAGGAGAGTAAAGTGTTTCGATTCCACATAAACTCCTTGTATAGACGTCTCACATAAATTTGCACACAGTTTTCAATGTTCGTAAGTGTTTAGCGCACTTAAAAAAATATATGCACATTTCGCGACCAATTGTTTTGCGCCTCTCCCCTTTGTAAATAAGGTTGATTTTTCGATGAGAATTGAAAGTGACCTACATTAAACAAAATCTGTACACCCACTCTGTACAAGTCAGGACAAGTCAGTTACGACTCTGTACCATGTGATGCAATAGTTTTGCAAGCAATAATGTCATGCAACTATATTTGGGAATATATTATTAACAATTTGCCTTACCGTGTAGTTTTAATGTCGTTATTGACGTGAAAAATATAAATTGAAATGAGGGATATTCTTTTGACGGCTTTTTTTTTGTCTCTATTGCCCGGTGTGAGAGGGTGTTTAATATTTTTGTAGGGTGCGTGTTTTTTTGCTAAGAAAAGTATGAAAATTCACGTCGCATATGAATATCAGTTCTACTTCCTCTTCGGCCGCGAGTTAACGTTGAAAAAAGATATCAGAATTCTACTCCTGCAGCGAGATCTTTGAATGAACAGTGTGCAATGTTTCATGGTGTATAATTTTTCAAATAGCAAATCGCAACAGATCACCATGTGATGTATGTACAGTACAATATGCTATGTGTACATACATAGATACATTTGTACATACCTACAGTACCATCTACGGATAATTGTGCGTCTAACTTACTATCTGGTAATGCTACGATTTCTAATCACTTTACGGCACAATCTGATAGCTTCAAGCGCACAGGCTATTGCCTACCTTTTATATGACACGTTTACCATGAGCAGAGTCAAGTTAACACAGCCACTTTTCTGATTTATTTATGTTATTCACTGTTTTCTGCTTCAAATTTATCAAGTGCAAGAGTCAGCGGATGATGGATAATTGAAGGGCAGGCGAGTTTCTGTTGGCCACGATGACTACGTTTTTTCTATTATAAATTTCATTCTCTTCATAATTCGTGACACCACACCACGTTTGTATTTGAAAAGAGAACCGATGAAAAGGGCTTGCCCACTGAGTCGAACTGTCCTGTGTGATGGTTAATTTTCTATCCTGGAAAGGGGGAAATTTGTGGAAATTTAATTTGCGTAATACGTTGAATTCTTGGAGAGTTTTTAAACGCTGTACACCCGGCGCTTAGCTGCTTAGTTATCTGACAACGAGGCCCATTATTTCATTCGAAGCTTTTATATGCCCGATGCGACGAAAGGGGATAATTGTACGAGTCTGTAAATTAAAGAAACACTTGTGCGCCCTTTTTCCGAAATGTATAGCGAATGGCGGCAAAAATTGTTTCTAATACCAGTTAGGCTCACAGTCAAAATAGGTAAAACAATACGTTCATAAATTAGGAATTGCAATCGTAAGTTGAGACGACAATATTAATCGTTATGTTAGCTTTATGCGTTTTGATACGTTCTAGGTGCTCTAACATAAGCTAGAAAAATTAAGCATTTTTTTTCACATAAGACTAAATTTTGTACTATCCTCTCTTACCTCACTTGGTAGAAAGAAATCATTTTCGAAACAGTTCTCAGCCATTTTTAAAAATCATTGGTGCAACGCCACAGTTAATGAATTGGAAAGTTTAAAATACCTACACACAGTGTAGTAAAATGTATCCTAGCGAGAATCAGTGATATATATATATATATATAAAACTTATATATCAGTGTAGTGAATTGTAAAGTCATAAAAAAATCAGCGCCTATGAAAACAGAAAGTCTATCGGGTTACGGAAGAACTATCCACACACGTATAGGTAGTACAATTTGAGTTTTATTTCAGTTTGCTTATTGTTTAGCTCAGTCCATTTTTTTTTTTAATTTGAATATACATATATATATATATATATGTGTGTGTGCAAAATTATTTGGTGGACTTTCGGACACGCTTCGAGTCTGAAATACAACACGGTGTGAACGAAACTATTGCCAATTAAGAAATGTAAAGCCAGGCTCACAGTACTTATTTAAACATTTTACATGTATTTATGTTATGTCTACCGTGGGTAGACTGTTATCTTTAATGTGAAAGTGATTGTATATCATTTCGTTTCGTACCTGCGGTCCTGTTTGCTTATTAATTTGAAAAAAAAATAAAAATTAATTAAATTTCGCCCAGGGGAAATTTTAATACTTTGCCATAAGTTGTAATTTTAGAGATTTAATACTTTAATTTTTATCTGAAATCAATAATGAAATATGGACTACACAAACGAAGTATTTACTCAGGGTGGCCACTGGTCACGGAATTCTGGAAAACCTGGAAATGTCATGGAATTCTGAAATTCTGGAATAGTCAGGGATATGTCAGGGGTTTTTGTGGAAAGTCAGGGAATCGTTTACTATTTTCTTCTTCATACGAATACGTCCCACTATGTTTTAAAGCTTTAGATAAATTAAATCTAATACAAATTTTTTTACCATTGCGGAAAGGATCTCTTCAATCTTTGAATATTCCTTAATATGACCTTACAAACGATTGTGCACGTCGGCTAGATGGGACAGTGTGACCCAAATGAAATGCCTTACTTAAAAAAAAAAAAAATACGTATATTTTTATTAATTTGCTACAGGCAATTTGTGCGAATGGTCAGAGAAAATTACAAAATTTCTTCTGGAAAACTTGGAAATGTTGGGGGATTTCATTATGGAGGTTTAGTGGCCACCCTGTTACTACCAAACACAACGTAGTAATACTAAATTAGACCCCTCGATAGAGAATTTTTGGATTAGCAAGTTTCAATAAACCCTGCAATCTGTTTAGTGAATTTATTATACCTATATACGTTGGACATTCTAACTCAAGCAGATATATACCTTTTCTACACGTATGGGTTACCGATTTTAACGGTACTTCAGAGTTGGTTTATAGCTAATCAACAAGAGTTTCTACAGACTTATATATAGTAGGATCCAATTTCAAGTGGTTCGGAAGATATTTAACTGGGAGGAAACGAAGAAAAACAAAGTGATCACATTCCCCAAAGCGAGTCGTTACAGCTAGCATCCCCCTTATACTTATAAATTGTAATGTATGTAGGTTATTGATGATCAAATTCTCATCTCAATTATAGTTCATAACGAAGGAAGAAAGGGTTAATTATGCACACACTTGTAAAGCAGTTGTCAGCTGTCCGAGGCGATTGTTGCAATTATATTTAGGCGTTATGTAATTGTTCAAAATATATTTGATAAATTATGGTTCATTGTAAATTTACAATGCAATAAGTATCTTGTGCGGATGTCGGCATACCATTTCTAAGACAAAACGAGGATCCACCCAGCATTTGCTTCTCTCGGTTTACTATGTACATCCACTTTTGACTATACCTAATCTGAGTCTGGTACATACCTATATACATATACATACATACAGTGTATTGTAGGTCGAGGATATAGGCAACAGCAGACGCAAGAGAAGCTTAGACAATTTTTTTCACCCGGCGTTCCTCGATTTTCTTTCAAGTCAAGACTTGTATCTCTGCATGAAACACATTTTAGTGCCTGCATTGCCACGAAATCTTGTAGAATTGCCCAAATTTTCACTCTTGCTCAGTTAACTAGGATGCAAAGCTTGTTTCTTAATACAGGGTATTTATGTTAAGTCTGCAAACAATTCTAATGTCTGTAGGGGCTGCCCAGGCAAGCATTTTGAGGTAAGACAGTCGTAGTCGGAAATTCATCCTAACGGTTGTGGAGTGCTTTGAAGCAATTGGTACCGCGCGCTCGTTCGTAGTGTAATGAATCAGATGCGATCACTTTCGACCCAACCTTTTATTCAGCCATAAACAACAGTACAAAGTTCTCATGTGAAGTCGTGAAGTCAACAAAACTATAAACTCACTGGAATACCTGAGGCAATGAACAGACATTTCACGAGGTGCCTTCTTTAAGATGGCGGACACTTTGAACACTGATTGTGAAAGATCCGTTTGAACATGTGAAATTTTACATATTCCGTACTACAGAAGCTTGTCTTGTTATTTTTCTCATTGTTTATCGTTTTTCCAAAGCTTATCGTTTTGTTGACTTCACACGAGAACTTTTTATTATCGTTTACGGCTGAATAAAACGTTGGGTCGAAAGTGATCATATTTGATTCATTGCGTACACTACGAACACGCGTGCGGTACCAAATGCTTCAAAGCCCCGCACAGCCGTTAGGATGAGTTTCCGGCCATGGGTGTCTTGCCTCGAAATGTTTGCCTAGGCAGCCCCTATACACCCTAGAAGTATATGCAGATTTAACATGAATACCCTGTATTATGACTCGCATTCAGAGTTTAACTTGACCATCTGTCAAAATGTGTCGGTGTGAGAATTCCCTTCGCATTCATAAAATGTTCAAAATAATGTCAATTTAATAATATGTTGATTCCCGCATTTCTTATTCGTCGACAAAAACACTTCGTGCGTGTTGGAATTCCAATACTTTAATAAATTAGTGTAAAATACATTACTGCGGCTTATCATTTGAAGGACTTATTGTTCGTTGAAATTATATGATTTCTATAGTTGTAAGAAAAAGAAAGAAATAAAAGAAAATTCAAGAATACTATTCAACAATAATTGTAAATTTCTGACATACATAGGTAGTGTAATAATGTATTATAAAATATAATTGTGTATAGCAGAAACACAACTCTACTGTTTGAAATTTAAAATACATACGTATAATTAACATTTTATGCTTGGTAATACGAAGAACATGTGAAAAAAAAATGATATTAGGCCGTTACGTTTGAATCTATGAACTACAGATACATATATAATAAATCAATATATTATAGAAATTTCCGTGAATAGTATTAAATTACAAATTTTATATATAATTATTTTTTCAGTCGAAACAAGCAAGCACAATTATTAGTGGTATATACACACACGCGCGCGCGCGCGCGCACACACACACACGTATATACACAATGGTACAAAGTTGATATGTTTTAGGTAATGCTTATTTGGAATTAAATATGAATTCTTATTACGCATTGTTCTATTCTTTGTACACTGCACAGTACTTGATGTCTGCCCAATAATATTGAATCATGTCTGCAAATGAGGCGTGAATCATTGTTGTGTATAATAATATGTTTATTATAGTGTTTTTCCACTGCCACTGTCCGGTCAGAATCTAATACATTAATTATGAATTGTATTGCACTGAGTTTGCCCCCAATTTACACAATTCATGTAAATTCTAAGTACGCCAGAAGAAGTGGGAGCCGTCAAAGGACATTACTATTTATGATAACTATAGGATACTTGATACTGTTTAAACATGTAACTGACATACCTATATAGGAGCGCATATATCCTATCTTTGCCAGAATTAGCCACCCTGAAAGCGTAGGTGTAGTAGGTACAATAGATGTCATGCAGCATGGGTTATATCACAGACGTATTATGATAACCGACTATATTATGTTGTTAAGTATGTACAGCGATGTACAGTGGATGCCTTCCAGGTTATACTGACAAGCTACGTAGATATATCGAATGATATCGCTCTCCGTTGTCGCGCGTCAATGATTCTGACAGCTTGCTGAAAAGCAATCATAATGTAGGCTTGTAGTGTTCTATATACCTATAGTATAGTATATACTTTTCATTTTGCGTCAGGGTGATATAAAGCAGTTTGTTCTTTTGAATCTGCCCACCGATTGGTCAAAATGGTGTTTATCGCCCAACTCCCCGACGTTCCTCTCTGCGCCATTCAATATCATTCGTATCATGACATGTGACATTGGGTGATTATAGGTACATATAACGAACGGACTTTACCACATTTTTTTAAAGTAAATATTAACATTATCCGTACGGTTTTAAAAGTTTTACTTGTAAACTATAATGAGACGAAAAATTACATCCAAATTAAAATCCTTCGAAGTTTTCACGACTAGGTGTACGGTTGCGTTTCAGGGCATTGATAAGCAACTGTCAACGGGAATTCAAACTATAAATTCACGACTGGTATAATTTATAATACGATATATCTTTGGAACGATCATCAGTAGATAAAGTTGCACGGGAAAGCGTAAGAGAAGATTGAGTCGCGCAAGGATCAATATTTTGCTTTTATGACAAAGAATGTTGACCCATTTAGATGTACGTCTGTAAATTATGCGTTTACCGCATTACACCGCGGGCATTACTGCGGTAAATTTTTGACAATTTCGAATTTCAAATTTCAGTTCGTACTTTCGGTAACAAACCGTGGTGGTCGCAGTATTACTTTCTGTCTTATCGAAAATAGGGAATTAAGTCACCGCGGATCAGCTCCCCGGAGACAGCAGCATAGTAGATACAAACGCTGCACGAGCAGTGAGTGGTAAATGAACCCGCGAGAAGAGAGCACAGCCTTAGTATTTCTCTTATTTCGCAGCCAAACGACGTGCGTGTGAATTGGTGCGTGGAGTTTTTGTGCTACGATCATTTAACACCTACTGCTGATTGCTAATGGTTTTATATCACACTTGTACTCACACACTCACGCGCGCGTGCGTACTTTATACGTGTGTCAAGCCGTTTTAATATTATGTCTATGTATTTTTCTTATTTATGGCCATACGCGTATGTACAAGATTTTCAATTCATGCGACAAATGGAAGATGCGTTTTAATGTAGCGTATCGTCGTCTTTGCTTTATAGCTTTCGGCTAATTTAATAACGTATGTTGAAATTTCTGGTAACAGAGTAAAGTTATATAGTTTGAATCCTGTGAATCTGCAAACTGCATTTTTGAAGGGTGATACGTTTGCCCGTAGTAAAATACGACGCACCTCAGCCTTCTGCATGATATAATACACTACACGATACAACACACACACACGCACGCACTGCATGTATAAAATAGGTGCTTTCTTAGATTTGTATAAATCAGGTACGATATATTTTCAGATATGTATGTATTGTACATTACTCATGCCTCTACTTGCTGATGCGTCTAGGTGTGTCTCTTTAGTGGAATTATTTTAACGGTGATTTAGGGTTAAGAATGCAACTGCCTAGAGCCACACATAGTTGCATAGGTATTCCAATTACGAGTTTCGTATGATCTCTACACGCTGTACGGATAACACCTGGTGTTATGGAATATTGTAATGTCCGATCGAAAATTATGGTAGAATGTGTGCATGATGATATAAATGTGCATTTGTATCATGTTTGATTCCAACATCCTGTAATATATGCTACAGTATCGCAGCGAGTCTTTGTTTCGAATAGAGTGATAAAACGATAACGCAGTATATTGACCATTGATACGGCCATTGTTTATGTTTTCGATATTTGGACGGCATTAATAAAAGATATCATCGCCTTCCTTACTTTTTCTCGTAACCATGTACAGCCCATACGTGCAATATAATGTCACATTCTAACGTATGTTCGCTGACCGGTTCAGCTGCAATTGCTTCGTCCTGGAAATTCTAGCAGTTCGAATTTTTTCATCAGCGTTTACCTTCACGAATTCACTGAAGCGTACAAGTGTCCCCTGATAGCTGCAGTTTGCGGCATTCATTGAATTGTGAAAAAGTTCTGTAGTTTCTGCACTATTATAGGTCATATGGTTGTTGAAGAAAAAACACGTTTCTCTGTACATTAAATTCTTGAAATGCATCGTGATTCAGTCTGCTTTATGAAACCTATATCTCATGCATGTACATGATTTCTTTACACTTCTGTACATTTATCTTCTCAGCCGACAACGATATTACTTCAGCAGTTGAATTATTTGCGAAGTATAGGCGAGTATTTACAAATAGATATACATACACTTGTAATTTAATGAACATTTGTGGTGCGTGCATAACATTCCACGTTGCTGCAACGAGAGAATAGAAATAGACTTTGAATAATAATCTCGATTCGAATTAAATTACGTATTTATATGTTAAGGTCAACTGGGTGAACGTTCAACTTGAAGCTCGGAGGCATCTCTTATCATTTGACCTTTAGACTTTAAATAATGACAACGTGATTTATTCGATCATCTTCAACCGTTGCTTATGTACGGGGCATCCAGGGTCTTAAAGACGATCATATTTCAGGCCAATCACCGTAAAATATTCTTGCAAACTGCTCAAACATGAAGGGGATACCAAAAGAATACAATCAACATTTTTCATTGCATATAAGACACGAGGGGGATATTGAGAAGAGAATAAAATATTCATTGAGCTATATGGTATAATTCCTCGCTGTAACCAGTATGTCAAAATTATTTCACAACAATATGATCACATTATGCATGTAGAATAGTGTGTAAATTTTTATAATATTATACGTATCTGCACCAAACGTAACTGCAGTTTCTGTGCAGAGTAGGTATTATACTTACTTCCAAAAGAGTTGAGATTGGCCAAGGCAGAGCGCTTTGTAAAATCAGCATCCAATAAAGAATTACCTGTGAGAGTCAATCGTCATAGGCTCGGAGGTAATACTTGTTCACGTGTTGAAACCGAGATACCCGCAAGACTGTTGTATAGTATTCCTTCGGGATCGGAGTGGATTCCATCAATCCGGATTTAGTCACCGCAACTAGTATATAGACATAAGATGATCCAATCGTTGATGCGTTCGTTAGCGTATATGAACTGACGGGCAATAGCAACAAATACATTTATACTTGTTGTTAGTGACCCAGGACCGCCTACGCATATTTAGTTGCATCAATCGATTTCTTCCTCGTTGCAGTGCTATAAAATTCTATATCGCAATGTGTTGTAAACCTATAACGTGAAAAATCGGTTCTTTGATATCATAATGTTGATTCACGATCTACACGTTCATTAACCTACACTGTGTGCGATTTAATGCAGATATAATACGATGAAGAAAACTTCCTGCAAAGATCACTCCAGGAATGAGTGCATGGAGGTGGAGGACATTTCTGAAAGTCGGAGTTACGGCCGTCGTCATAGCAAAGGGGGTTGTTCGGAAAGGGAAATGGATGACGATCAAGAAATTTTTCAGGTAAGATTCAAATTATTCGTGACGAAAATAAAGTAAACATTTAAACTTGCCTGATTTCTTGGGTGTGTTTGCGTTGAGGAATGTTGAATTTTACTCGTACAGAAAAAATCGGGTTGATTGAGTATGTTTTTAACCATCTTGGGAGGGCTCGGTCTTGCCAGGTCAGAGTTGGGTGAAACGCATTGCGGTAATAGCAGATAACAGAGTGAGTTTGAAATAAAAAACAGCTGATAGCTTTCAGCAGCATCTCCCTCGATCTCTTGGAGTGAGAATTCGCTCCAATGGCATGAAAAACCACTAAGCGATAGTGGAAACAGCGCAATTCCAAGTCGAGTAAAATTCAGAGTAATTTTATTCACTCCAAGCGTTTGGAGTCCAAAAGTTCACTCTTAAGGAGTGAATATTGATTCTATCATTCGAGTTTGGTTGTTTTCACTTCAAAGAAATTTAAAGAGTATGCTGATCGAGTATATTGCTTCACTGTACTCCGTAACCGAAAAAGTTATTTACGAACATCTTTTTGATGAATGTAACTTTTTTTCTCTGATGTTATGAAAATTCTTACGGCTAGCATAAAAAAGAACACTTCAAGCCAGTGCAATAATGTCTATCTTTTAGCAACGGAAGTTTTGATATCTTATTCACATCGATTGTAAGAACAAAGTTTTTAGGTTTAGAGTGGCAACTTGACTTGGAAACTGTTCGGGTAACATGAAGTTGCTGTGCCGGAAATATGCAGTGCCTTTTTATAAAATATAATATACTAGTTCAATGCTCTGACCAAAGCAGCAGTGGTTTTGAAAAAACTGACACGATGCGAACAGAGTGCAGTTTATTGTTGTCACAAAGGATTTTTATTGTATAGTAGAATACCTGAGAAAACAAGAGCTGTCATTTTGGAAAGTCCTGAGTTATACCAAAGTGGTGTTAACTATTCTCCTGAATCTCATTTTAATTAATCAGGAAGTCGAGGTGCAGATGGTCGTTCCACCGGATGGTGGCTGGGGTTGGGTCATAGTTGCAGCTTCTTTCATGTGTAACTTGGTTGTGGATGGCATCATCTTTAGCTTCGGCGTATTTCTAGTTCACATTTGCGAAGAATTATCCGTTTCAAAGGCACAAGTCGCCCTTGTGGGCTCTCTGCAGAGTGGATTCTACCTGATCACTGGTTAGTTTGTTTCGGAAATTTCCCACCAACGTTGAAAGAGAAATCCGGGCGTATGTATCTCACGGGAAATAATTTTTTCACATACTCAAACGTAAAACCAGGTGGTTTTGGCCACCAGCTGGAAATGAACAAAGGGCGCTATTTCTCCACTGTGGGCAAGTAGTATAATGTGTAACAAGGAGACAAACTCGGTCTTTTCGGACCGAGCCCAAGTTTGTGATATGAGTCGTAAGTCAGCCGAAGACGAATATTTCAAACACGCGAGGTGAAAAAACCGTTACCTCCTTGTTGCACACGATTCTTTATACAACAAGAGTGTGTTACATGTTTTTTCAGAAAACGCGAGATTGGGGTTAGGGTCGCGTAATGTCAAATTTGTTCGCCACAGCGCATGGGCGAAGTACAACAAAGACCACTTTTAACTCCTAGGACTTGAAAGTGGTCGTTACGGTACACCGCGTATGCGCATGCGCAGATTCACTCGACCGTCATAGAAACGGGTACTTTTTGTACGGAAAACACGCATAGAAAAACTCGTAAACCATACTCGCGTTGTGTAAAACTGTTTTTGTCTACTGGCGGAGGAATATTTTGCCACTAGTGGGCAGATCGTCTATTTTGTGTATTTTCAGCAGGAGGCAAAAATCGCCTAATTTTACATTTTTATCGTGAAAAATATCATGTGCAACTCGTGGGCAATGATGATTCTGAGTGCGTGTGATAACCGCACTCGCTGAGAATCTTGCCTTTTGCCAACTCGTTGCACAATATATGTTGCCCGTAAAGCCTAAGATTTGTACAAACTATTTTTAACATCATCAAGCATCGGACAACAGTCGAGTCTGGTGATAAATTTGCATGGTATTTTTCAGGCCCGTTCGTGTCGGCGCTAGCTAACAAGTACGGATTTAGGCTGGTAGCGATGCTTGGCAGTGTCATAAGTTGTTCAGCTCTAATTCTGGCATTCTTCGGCCAGTCGATTGAACTTTTGTGCATCTCATACGGTGTTTTGGGTAATTACGATTTATCCATTTTACTCAGTGTTGCAAAATATCTAGCACCTTGTCTTTTCTTTTAACTTCCCTCTACATATAACATGTCTGATCGACTCTTTACTGATATTATTTTCATCAGGTGGGATAGGAGCTGGTCTCATTTACGTCCCTGCCGTGATATCAGCTGGATTTTATTTTGAACGTTGGCGTGCTTTAGCAACAGGCATAGCAGTTTGCGGATCAGGAATTGGTGCATTTATACTAGCGCCAATCACTAAAATCTTAATTAATCACTACGGTTGGAGAGGAGCATTTCTCATTCAAGCGGGTCTGCTCATCTACTTATTCATATCTCCGTCTGTTATGTATTAATTTTCAATTTACTGGACACACCTACTTTTCTTATCGTGCATACACGTCTGGCCTTACATGTAATACATACAGGGCTATTTATCGGTTGTCGTTATATACAATTGCGACTAACATAGTCGATTTCACCTGAAATTCGTATAAGCAGCTCTCTCTAATTGCTTAAGGGTCAGGCTTCAGCAACCAATAAATGACCCCGTATATACCAGGTATATACCTACGGCACTGGCATATACCGTAGATAAACACATACAGGCATGTTAACATGATGTTGTCACGGTGCAGGAATGCTGCTGAATTGTGCGGTTTTCGGAGCGTTGCTTCGACCCTTGGCACCGTCCTGCGTGAAGGTTTATAAAGCTACTGAGGAGAAGACCGAGATTGAGATGGTGCCATTGTCCAGGAAATCTGGTTCTGCGGGTTGCCTCTACACGACACAGCCATCCGGACGCCGACTCCTTGGTACAAACAACAATACTGAATTTGCGACCGCCGCACAGTTGCTTGGTAGCAGCCCTAATATCGTAAAGTAATGAAATCTCATTTTCCAAACTTTCGCAACTACAGGATATACTACAATTATACCGTATATTTTGAAACACAGACGAGCAGAGATTTAAAAGGGATTAAGCGGATAATTTTCAATCCATCATACCTTTTTTGAATAGAAGAGATATAATATTTTGCAGTACAGATTACACCTGATATGCGTCCTAAATTATTCTCCCACCCAGTCCTACCCACACGGAACACTCTTATTTATCAGAGGCCCATATACATGATCCACAACCCTATGAGTGGTTCATATCCACGGTGGATCTCTAATAGACCTTTGTAGAAATTCCCTATATTTACGGTCAGATTAAAGCCAGTGATGGATATCCACTGGATGTCTATGAATATCCATGCACATAAGTGGATATACTATAGACAGTCACCAGGCGGCGAATGGTCGTTCCCTTCTCTCAATATAAAAGAAACCTCCAAATTATACAAGCTACCAGCAATTCTGACTTTTCTTTTACTTCGAATTCCACCCAATATTTACGTATTCGGCTATCCTTACGTGCCTAGTCTGTGTTGTATAGGTCTTAGACTTTTCGAGTAGATGACATAAAAATAACGTCGACTAAAGGTAATAATTTCTGACCCATTAAATCCATGATATCTCCAATCAAGATCTGGTAGAAGATAGAAAGATGATAGAAAGAACGTCCATTGGAGATCCAAATTTATTCTCCACAAAATTCATGAAATTTCTAATGGAGACCTATTTGAATATCTAGTACAGTTCTATTAGACGTATAACAAGCGGACATTTAGATCTCCAATAAAGCTCTGATGTACATAATTTTGGTATTTAATTAATTGGTTTAAATGGATGTCTAATAGAGGTATTGCATATCCATCACGGATGTCCATGGTACGTCTATTAGAGGTAAAAGTTCCGTGTGGAGATATCTCTTTCCATTATGCACTTTAGCTGATATATGTTAATTAATTCTGCGTAAAATCGACTAATTGTAAGCAAAAATCCCGATGGATGACAGCCATCTATTATGCATATATCTTCAGATTTGTTGCTCATGCATCCTGTTATAGCTGCAGATCATTGCATTCACTTCACAAAGAGAGCCACGGAATGGGAAAGCAAGTGAAATCCAATCACAGTAGTCTCGACAGATTGTCGGAACCCGTACTATATCCAGATGTGAAAATTCTTTCTGATCAAGAATTGAAAACCGTCGAGGAGGAAAACAATTTGCTGAGCGGTGACTTGGAGCGTCTCAATGGGCGTGTACCGACAGTAAATAATTTGACTCTCGGTAGTAGTTGGGATTTGATATACGTTTGTACTCGTGAATCATTTTAAAATATTTTACTGTATCCAGAATGAACGAAGACATACAGTGTGCGTTCGCCGAGACAGATCCAATTCCGACACAAGTCAAAAGTTTTACAAATCAAGACCGGCCACTGCTAGCAAAGACAACATACAGAGACCATTTTATAGGGATGACATATTCTACGGTGGTTCATTGAGGAGGTTGTCTCACTACAAGTCACAGGTAAAAAATAGTACCTGTAACAGTACGGTTCTTTTATCGGTCATTGTTGATAGTTTAACGAAGATATTTCGCTTCAATCAGACGTCTTCGGTTGGATATCACATGTCGGTGACGCGACTCCCAACAGAAGCAGACGTGGACGAGGAGAAGAGTGGAGCTTGCTACTTGTGCCCCGAAGGAGTGCGACGTATATTGGTGACAATGCTGGACTTTAGCCTTCTCAAAAGTCCCTCATTCCTAACTCTGGCCTTCAGTGGCTCTTTAACCATGATGGGATTCTATACGCCTTTCACGTATCTCCCAGGTAACCTACAACCACGGGCCGACTTACTATCTATTTACCTCGTCAATTGCTTTACGGCATAGCTGTTTATAATCGATATTGCACGAAAGGTGGTTCATATTAATTCGATTCCAGACAGAGCTATAATATCCGGTATCGACGAGGGAACAGCCACGTTCCTATTGTCCGTTATTGGTATAACCAACACTATTGGGCGTGTTGTCTGCGGTCTTGTCACGAGCTTACCAAGTGTCAACGCTCTACTCGTAAACAACGTGTTCATCAGTATTGCTGGTATCGCCACAATCGGGTCCGGATTGTCTTTTAGCACGGAGTATCAGTTCATTTATGCAGCCGTCTTCGGCTTCAGTATTTGTGAGTGATACCACATGGTACTGAATAATACTAAGAGCTTCGTTATTCAAGTCTGTTTACTTTCCTACGCTTTATACGAAATGTTGAGGTTGAGCTATCAGTGCAGGTGTGTGATACCGATTAAATTCAGCTCCCGCACAATTCGAGGCCGGTCACACTATGATGATATAATTCTGATAGTCGTCAATTTATATACTTTCACATTTTGTAT
Organism: Neodiprion pinetum; assembly: GCF_021155775.2. Lineage (NCBI taxonomy): Eukaryota > Metazoa > Arthropoda > Insecta > Hymenoptera > Diprionidae > Neodiprion > Neodiprion pinetum. The sequence continues at coordinate 35,737,755 of NC_060236.1, read as the reverse complement.
GCTTCGTCTGGTTGTTGATCCATTGCAGTGAAACCAGCATTGAAACAGACTTGAATAAAAGTCCAATTAAACTCGATGAAAATTTAATATACATATTATACCGATATAATGAATATTGTATTATAAGTATAGATCAGGGCTAGATACATTGATCATTATCAAGGTTTTTCCAGATGTACGATTGATACAATTTACTTTTTTAGCTGTATTTGCCGCACTCAGGACCATCTTGATTGTCGATTTGATAGGGTTGGAGAAATTAACGAATGCCTTCGGGTTGGCGCTATTATTTCAAGGTGTCGCTGCGGCTATTGGTACACCTCTTTCTGGTAAGAGAAAAGTGCCAATATCCAGATTTATAAATGGGCAGTCTTTTCGAAGGTGAGAAGCTGTAGCAAAGATAATTTGTCTACATCTGTATATCGAATTGCAGGTGTCTTCATGAATATTACTGGAAGTTATGACGTTTCGTTTTACATTTCTGGCTCGCTGATGCTCATTTCAGCAGTTATCTGCTACCCTTTGGAAAAAATAAATCGATGGGAGAAACTTAGAGGTAACGAAGAGAGTCTGGAATCACAATAATGGCTGAATGGGAATATCGGCCTGTGTATGAACGCTCAATACGCGGTCCCAGTTGAAAAACGTTAGTGAGTGATAATTTTTACAAAGTATAAATAAGTAAGTTGAGTATATTTTTATACATTACTTGTACAGTTTATATCTACTTGGTAGTCTACATTATTGCGCATAAAAACAAAACAATGAGATAATGTAATTCTGCTGTGTTAACTTTGTCTTTGGGAAAATAATAATGAAACAGATACTAGGCATGATATGTGGATTTATGCTGTTATACTAAATTTAACAGTATAGCTAATTGCTTGTAGATTCACGATTGAGCTTCCTCGGATAAAATACTGAAACCGTGGGTAATGATAATCTGTGCGGTACTGAATGCTTTTGTTTCCTAAGGTTGTATAATCATTGTTCCGTCTTTAATTTAAATTTTAAACGTTAAATAACCATCTGCTCTTTGTTGGTCAAACTGCTTAACAGGATCCGTTCGGTTGTTATCGGAGCAGCTGAACGAAACATAATATGTATATAAATTAGTAACTCTTGAGTGCACGAGATTAGCTGCCAGCGCCAGATCTGGTTGCAGTGGGGGAGGTGCAGAGGAGGGGGGTTACGGGCGACTGACGATGTTTATAGCAGCTACAAATTGTTTAGATAAAGGTACCTACTTATAGATAAAGGTACTTACGTAGATCGTACCACTTCTCAGTATTTCCAGCATCAGCCCTGGCAGCGTTTATGGCGTTACGAATCGCAAACATAATTACGCAGCTCGTACACAATGACGGCTCACCGGTAGCTGTGGATCCAAAATTTGTGGATGTACAATAGCCGCAGGTCAATCACTTAACTTTCATGTCGCGTTTTCGCATATTTTAATAGCTCTTAGGTAAATGATACTAGCTAGTCGAAAGTATGGGTGGAAATGTGAGAGCTTAAAAAATAAACGCTACGCCTGCGACCGCTGATATAATAGATTATTTTACGTCTCCGCCGCATGCCAAGTTCGGTAGTTGGTAGTATATGGATATGTATTAAAGACTGTAATATGGTTTGTGATGCGACCTTTTACAACGGTGTGACAACGTTTCAATCCTTTTCACAAATTGAGATTTATCAGTCCGGTAGGAACTTTCAAAAATGTAATCAAACATTACTGTACACTTTTCATGTAAAACCCTCAAGCTTGAGTCAACCACAAAAGATGATAGCAGCGGGTATGCAAGATTCGGGGATTTCTATTCGAGTTCGCATTTACGGAATAATTGTTCGAGCAGTCTCATTTCGCAAGCAAATGAATCAAAAAACAAAACTAAGTTATAATATTCGCCGTGATTTATAATCAACGTATTTTGATAACATTCTGGCATTCAATTTTTGCACCTGGTTACAGCTACAGCTGGTTATTGGTTTTAGATAGAACAATATAAGATCAAAGATATTAGGTTTGTCAAACCTATAGGAACCCGGTAAACAGGCCGGAAAAAACAGGAATTCTGTTCTAGAACCAATTAGGTATAGAGCTGTATACCATTCTTACGTTTCTTACTTTGTATCACGAATAAGACAAAAATACCACTATACCTTTAGCCCTCAGAACTCCAAGTGGATTCGGAGCATTTCTGCGAAGTGAGATGCGAAAATCAATAGGTATATCCTTGGCTCCGGGTGGTTTATAATTCTGCAAAGCATTGTTACGCCTAGTTTGAACTCCTCGCGCATGAATTCGTAGGGTGAGAACAACATTATGGACCACCCGTATGTATGTAACGAAAAGTTATACCCAAGTTCTATTGTTCGTCAGAACTCCTGTCTCTGGGTCGTATATTAAATCCTCACTGGTCCAATATCCAAGACCCATGATAAAAGCGCCTTCAGCTTGTCCAATATCCACCTCCGGACTCATGCTGATGCCTGCGTCAACCATTAGGTCAACTCTGGTTACGACGTGCTGGCCAGTAAGCAAATCCACTTCTACCTCACCTACAGCGCATCCCCAGATAGCGTAAGGTTTCACGTCATCCTTCGTTGCGGCGAACCTGGTACATTGAAGTACCCTCAGTTCATGTCTTATGTATGTGCAATGTGCATTTATTATTGTATATTTTCGAATAACGAGTGAATGTATTATAGGTCATGATTAATGTTCAACTTGAATATGCAGTCGAACCGTCTAGCGTCTTACTTACATGTACCGTGCACATAAATCAACGTCCTTCTGATGAGCCGCGAACACCAGATCTTTCCACGTTGGTTCCTGCAATTCTGTTTTAATTGGTTCCAACCTCTTGATTAGCTCTTTGCACGCCATCATCGTAGCCTGTCAATGAACATTAGATCATTAAAGGTCCAATTACAGATGTGCTTTAGACACAATGTACACTTGTACAAAGGAAGCATTTAGGAAAATATAGTTATGACAGCGATATATTTCAAAGAATCGTTCAGGGATAGATCGAAAACCACGCATGTATACCTTGCCACGTTTCATGCACCAGATATCCATTATACAGGGTGATTCAATTGAAACGCCGAGAATGGGAGGAGCTTGGTTGATGAATTAAGCCGTAACCCTCAGCCAATCCGGTGTGAGTCAATTGAAACTCCGAGAATGGGAGAAGCTCAGTTGTGTTGATCAAAGTAAGGTTCGAAGTTTACATACAGGTATTCAGTGATAATGAGAAATATAGTCACGATATGACAACAAGAGTTGTGTTAATAATGATGGCTGGTAAATTGTATTAAAGTAAACAGTGTTCAAACTGCTCTCATTCTTTATTGACACATATTATTGTTTCTCATTCACAGTGAGTATCTACATGCAGACTTCGAACCTTACTTCCAAATCAACACAACTAAGCTCCTCCCATTCTCGGAGTTTCAATCGACTCACTCCAGATTGGCTGAGGGGTACGGTCTAATTCATCAACTAAGCGCCTCCCATTCTCGGCGTTTCAATTGACTCACCCTGTATGTCCATTGTCCTTCTCTAGATGGTCAGCCGACCACACACAGCCGGACCTCGATTCTATGGATAACTTGGGATCGGATTCCACAGAATCCAGGTTCCCAGAGAACCAATCCCGGCGTTACCTCAGACCCCTTCCATAGATCCCATCTACCCCCACTCTTGCCATAAGGGAGGAGAGTTGAGGTCCGACTGTACACATATTCGACAGGTCCTACGGAAACAGAACGTATTTTGGCGGACCAGATAGAACAGTCGTATCTCAAAAGATGCTACAGCAAGTGTATACAGAGCTTTATACACAACTTGAAGCATCTTTTGAGATATGTCCGTTCCAGGTTACCCGGCAGAATACGTCCGTACTATCTGGCCCACCAAAATACGTCTATTTCCACAGAAACCATCGATAAAGAGGTATCTGTGGCTCTGTGCGTGTGTGCGCGCGTCTGTGTAAGAGTATGGGTTGTAGGTGTGTTGACAAGACAAAAGTACTGACGTATGCACAGGAATCGCTGGTCCAGCTGCCTCCAGTCACAGTATTATTAGGTGATGTCAGATTGGTGGTTGGCTTTATCGAAATCATCTCCAAATCAATGCCAAGAATATAGGCAGCCGTTTGAGCAACCTAAAGCATACGATACCAAATGAAGATCACTCAAGCACGCACGTGTATACTTAAGTTATACGCCTCGTTTTAAATCGTGCATCGTGCAAATAACATCACTCGTAAAGTTATGCACACTGTCAGTTATCTGCGTACCTTTGTATTGATTCCTTGACCACATTCGATACCCCCGTGAGTAATTGCTACTGTTCCATCACGAGCATAAACAGACACCAGGACATTAAATTGTCCGTAGAATGTGAACGGGTACTTCATAGGTACCATAGCAATACCTTTTTTCTTCCATCGATTCTCCTGCGAAGAGAAAATCGCTCTGCATTATGTACAACTAACCCAAATCTTTCCAAAGTTGAACTTCAATGAGGATAAACTTTCGTTTCTACACGTACACGATTGAAACTCTCCACGGCCTTCCTTCTCATGTTATAGTCGGCAGTTACTTTCAAGTCCTCGATAAGTTCGTTCATAATGCAATTGTCGGCCGGGTTCATGTTTACACTTCGAATATCCATGGGGTCTTTACCAAGCTCCCTAGCAATATGTTCCATTACATTCTCAGCCAGGGCTATACCCTCCGTGGAGGCTACAGAATACGACGCAGTATGTTAGTCATGCGGAAAATACATGCGTGTTTGAACAGTACTCCTGCCAAATTATAATTATATTCTACGCACCCGGCGCTCGGCAGTAGGTGTTTGTAGGTAGGTCGGTTCTGACCTCATATCCCTCGCGGGTCCATGTACTTGTGTCGTAACAGTTACCACAGTGATAAGCTATTACGGGACTTGAAGATTCGTTGAAAATTGCACCGGAATTGGACCAGTGTTTTACGTTCAGATACTGTATCTTCCCGTTAATGTCAACGCCGACCTCGTACTCGTGATACGACGGAGATCGTTTCCCAATCGAGCTCATGTTACTTTCGAGTGTCATCACGAATCTGGCCGGTCGGTTTAATTTGTGGCAAGCCAGGGCACATGCGCAGGCTACCTGGGCTGCACGCGATATCTTAGCCCCGTAGCCACCGCCTAATCGCTTTACGCGTATGTTGATGCTAGGGGTAAGGATTGTTACATTTTTCAAATCCATGCTTTCATACAGATTTGGAATACAAGTGAATCTGTGAATCTACAAGAACCCTTATTCTTTTCTGAACACAAGCGATATGTCAATGAGGAAATGAGTAGAGATTCGAAGTCAACCCCGTTTGGACACCACTCGATTACCTAGATATCAGCATTATCGGTACATCAAAAATTATCGAAAGCTGTATTGGACACGAGATTCAGCTGACGCAGATCGATTCTACACAGCCCGATCGGCTGACACAAGCGGGACTGCGGGCGCGGCCATCCATCTAGCGCCACAGATTGAATAAATATATTTAATATAGTCAATTGAAACCAAAATTGTCAGACCTGGAAAAGTAACGCTGAAATTCCATTTTCAGACTGAATGCGGAAAACGAAAGATTCTTGTCTTAGAAGTTCCGTTTTTGATTCAATATTTGGTGTCTGTTGAAGGTGTGTCCAGAATACCGCTGGTGTCCGATCGGGCTGTGTCGAATAAAACTTGATATCCAATCGGACTGTGTCCAATAAATATCTGTGTCGAATTGGTATGTGTCCACCTTCGATTATGTTTGATGTCCAACAACACAATTGGTGTATAATCGGGTGGCGTTTAAACGGGCCTTTCCCGAGATTCGTGGTATACTAGATCGTAAATGCGTCCCGGGATTGGTGGGCGCGGCTGTCACGTGGTTCGAGGAAGATCCACATGTCGACCATTGAGTTTCCTAACCATGCGGTCATTGTTGCTGCAACAATGTTAAGACAAAGGTCGCCCGGGCTTCAGGTAGCATCGGCTACCTCATTCGCACTCGTGACCAGTATTCGACGAATGACCCTGCATGTATGATCCCATGACCACGTGTTCTAGCGTCAACTTTTGAACAATTTAATCCCATTTGACTTTAAACGGAGGCATTGACGACGCCCCAACGACAGGGATACGTGACGAACACGTGGCCAAGAGGGTGCAACATAAGTATATAATTATGAGAGTTGAATGTAAGATATCCGTGGTACGAAATCTTGCATGCACCAGCTCACCTGTTTTGCGGTACACCCAGGCATGTCGCAATAGCAATTTGATTGAGGTCAATATTTTGTGTCGACGTGTATACGTCTATACCATCTTCGACGGGCAAACAGACACAAGTTTGAGTCTCCATTGTATAGTGATATTGTCCGCCGCAGACGAAATCCCCCTTGATCACGTATTTAGTGTCAGTTCCTGCACACCATAATTAACACAAGCGTATGTATACATAAAACGGTATCACGGTCTTACATACAGGTCTGGCAACTCCTATGCTGGGAGCATACGATCATATGCGTACTTTAGCAACGACAAGTTTCGGTCCTAGTGGGGCCACTAGTTGTCGCTGCGGTTATAATATCGTGATATACATAACCTCAATATTGGTATAAACCGCGTTTGGCGACTAGTGCTGTCCTTGTCTGAACCACCATCTTACATACGAACCCCCGGGCCGTTCTTGCCCGCGCCGGTGAAGATATGAAGATCGCAGCGAACCTAGTGGCGACCAGTGAGCTACCAACGAGTTTCAATAAGCGACTTACCCCGTCCACTGGAGTTTCCAGACCTGTATTGAAGACCGTGGTTTATTTCTTCATTGGGTGCGTTCCGATATTAACTCCCAGTGCTGTCTTTCATCTGTTTTGCGCTTCCAAGTTCATGAGTAGCTCTGCATCTGTTCTAGGGAGTCTTTAACGTTGCCAGGTAGTTTCGGAACGCACCCATTTTGAGACCCGGTTAGTGGTACCGCTTTGTTCGTGTTCAGTCAGTTCACTATCAGTGCTAGTCGGCCGGGTCAGGTGCAATTAGATGGGATTTCCCCACTACTATACCTCTACTTTCAGCTGGTATAACAACCGGAGTAGATATTCGGCTGTCATCTTTCGAGGCAATTGCATCTTCGATGGAGACGATTGCCTTTTTTTCAAATGACCCGGTATAAATTACTTTTACTTTGTTCACGGCTTCGTTAGCAATTGCGTTACTCGATGCAACTATCATCCCAAGCGGTTGACCGGCGTACAGAACTTCCTTATCCGCAAACAACTGGAGTACGTTCAAAGAAAGTGGACGTCAGTAATGCCGTAGTAACAATATTGTAGTTGCATATCTTGTATTGGACGTACATAATTCGTATCGACTAGCTCAGTCAAGTCAAGGTTAAGTTTGATTTTTGGACGAAAGAATTTTCCTCATGGCGAATAGCTTACGGAGGTATTTACAATAAAAAACTTGTGCAAGTTTTTTTCGACAGTAAATATTTCGGTCTCAAAAAATCAGTGATGTAAAATTTATTTTCGCAGAGGCAGAAAGTACCTGCACGGTTTAATTAAAAATTTGCTAGCCTTGAAGTGAAGTCAATATTGTGAATTTGTTAATTAATGTTTGGAAAGTTTCCAAGATCTGATTGTCGTGAAAAAGTGCCAGTAAGTTTTGAAATTGAAATCATACTTGCAGATACTTGAACAATTCGCGTCTTGGGAAATTGTTAGTACGATTTTTGATACAAACTCGCAGCTACTCCATATAGTAAGCAATAGAATAATCTACAAATATATATATGGCAGCTTACGGGTTCATTGAAGGGCAGATAAAATATCTCTGCTTCTTTTGGTATGAATACGTTTTTTCCCGGCACATCCGATACGTCATAAAAGGCAATAACACCTTTCATTTTCTGAAATTACGTATATGCAGATTACCGCTCTGATCTTATGGACGTCGCGCGTGTCACGAGAGGGTAAAAAATACAATAGTCAAGGGCAAGACAATCGAAACACAATAATATCATTCCTACCATAACCTCCGTTGTGTCGACGTGCTCGATGTACCCATTCGCAACGTCAGTCAGTACAAAGGCACAATGTACTTCGTCTGGCATTGTCTTGATGTCGTTAATATAGTGAGCCTCGCCTGATGTTTGGTATATGGCCTCAAGTTTCGGCAGTGGCTTATTCAGGGGCCATATATTTCTATCCGTATCAAAATCCTGCTTGCCCGTTGATAACCCTCGTTCTAAAATCATTCCCCCGCTTCGCAGTCTTGGGTCAACATTGTTCGGGTTTATGCTTAAAACATACTGAAACCCGGGAACGATTATCTGTCATCACGATTGTTTAATACGTCCGCGACTCCTAACAATACAACATAATTGTTCCAGTACAACTTACTTTGTAGAATAAACCTTCAGCCAATATTTTCCGAAATTCAGAAGAATAATCAGGAAGTATGTGATCTGGGTTGAGTTCGTTGTGCAAAACTTGGATCGCCCTCTGGAAGACATCGTTGGTTAACAAGTTTTTACCCTTCAAATATTCTTCTGTTTTGCGCGCGTGAAGCTGTAATTATTTACAACATTTCAGTTGGGGGCTCGTTTGGATGCACCGAAGATACTCACAAAATCATTTCTGATTCCACCGATGATAATGTTTGGCATTTCTAAAACCTTCCCACCTTCGTCAAGTTTGAAAAGAAATCCAGCGTTAACGTGCGCATGCGCGTTCTGCGCTCTAGGCATTATCTGTTCCAAGTTAAAAAGAATTTGATGACGTACGAATCACGTCGAACAATAAGAATAGCTGAGTTTCACAACTGGAGGTATACAATGCATAGTAATTGCATGGCATTTACAGCCGTTAAACAGTAAATAGATTTACAATTAGTATACCTTAAAGGATCTAAATTCGTACTCGCTTTCGAGGGGCGGTAAAATAATGCTGTATATAAGTTTATGTCTCATATCCATTTCAAGAAACTGTATAAGATTCACACTCAGCTTGTCTGTAGGATTTTCAACTGAAAATTATCAATTGTTATCCAAGATTTCTACGTGTAATGCAGTCAACACGATTAATGTAGTGTAACGTCACAAAATTGTCAAAATTCTTACGGATGTGGAGTTGAACACCAACGGTTTCGAGGATCAGAAAAATATCGGATGGGAATTCATGGTGCTGATGTTTTATCATCAAGTTACCAGCCAAAGTGCCTATCTGAAATTTTTCTCCAATTTGCAAATCAAATGCAAACCATTAAACATATACCTCTATCCTCGACAGTAGTATGACATAGCTTACGTTGCGTACGGGGACACTAGCGATCAGATCGATATGATCCGCTAACAGATTCAAATATTTGAATCCCTTGTAGGTTGAATATTTCTTAAAACTCTGCATGGCTTTCGTCAGTGTTAAGTTAGCGCCAAATGCCAAACCGATCTTGGTTAACTCGACCCGGTGCAAATCAGGTATATCATTCACATCGATGTAAAGCTGAGACTTCTTACTCCTGTATACTCCTAAAAATACAAAAACTGCGATTATACTTGTACCTGGGAATAATATTAACGGCAGGTGTTTGCTGTATCATCACCATGAGCTGTATTGCCACCGTGAAGAACGTAGCTTGCGTCAGGATATTTCTCAAAAATCGAAAACAACCCGTCTACGGTAGGAACTTTGTAGAACTCAGCATTGTCAAATATTATGTGCCGAAACCCGATGCCTTTGCTCTTTTGTATCGTTGCGCACGAACCGCTGCAGCTTTGCTCGGTTTTTGAACAAACCTTTATTTCACACAACTCCTACAAACATATTTTCATCCTTCATAAAATTCGGAATTTCAAAGTGACTTGTGGTAATTTTTGTATCTTTGAACTCAAATCGTATTTCACCTCAATGTCTCGAACCTTCTGTGTTAATTCCAAATTAGCGTCTGACGCGAGTGACTTAAAAGCATCTAGAATCGGTCTGTACCCAGTGCACCTACATATGTTACCTCCAAACGAGTTTTCAACATCCTTCATTGTCGGCTGTTTTTTTTCCCGCGACAAGCTAGAACAATTGGAACCGACACATATTGTTCATAAAATGTCCCTCTTGACGGCCACGTTGAACGTAAGCCGATAATATCTGCGTGACAGCGTGTAAATCATCATTACCTGTACATATTCATAACCATCCCAGGTGAGCAATAACCACATTGCGAACCATTAAATTGGGCCAATCTTGCTTGCACCGGGTGGTACCCCGAGCCGCGGTTGCCTACGCCTTCTATCGTCGTAATTTCCCACCTACCATTCAAGAACAAAAAGCTGAAGATATTGGATAATTATACCTTGATCTACACTATGCTGCACATATAATATTCATATGATTATCAAGAACCACATGTACAAAGTTGCAACTATAACGGATAGAATAATAAATATTTTTGGCATTCTAGTATAGTTTTACACTCACCCATGACAGATTAGAATGGGAACCAGACAGGAGTTGACTGCCATTGTATTGCCGCCAATATTCACGGCCACAATGCATACTCCGCACCCACCCTCGAGGCACATAGCTTTAGTGCCCCGGAGGTTTGCATGCTCGCGAAGGTATACGTTCAATGATGTGCCAGATGGTGTACTTTCGTCAACTAAGGGATGCATTATACAGCAGTATTATACACATAATTTTACGTTGTACTTGCAAAAAATGTATTATTTGCTTATGCTTAATTAAGGGGTTACATAGGTTTTAAAGGCCAAAAAAAGTATATCTTCTCTAATTTTTTTTTAATGTAATAAATGACACATTTTAATAAAATATAAAAAAACAATATTTTATAAAATTTTTATTAAAAAATATGAAATTTTGGCCGTTGAGTATTGGTTTTCGAAGATCCCTTAGAAAAAATTATCCGCACAGTGGTCAGGATAAGTCATGATAGCTTCACATGAAATCAAAAACGCAAATACTTTCTGTTAGCACGTGAGTATAACTCATAATTGAACGAAGGATCCTTTTTTCTTTCATCAAAATTTGCTTTGCAAGACAATACATGGTCTAAATTTTTCCCTAAAATCGTACAAGTTCCGTATAAGACTATAACAAAAATTATAATTTCAATTTTTTGTTGAAACCTTCGTTTCATCACAAGCTGTAGGTAGGGCAGGCGGGGTCACTTGATCCGCATTTTGTTCAAATCAGTGTAAGGTGCATTCAAAGAAATAATAACAAAAGAGTTAATTTTAAATCAGTCGTTTATGTATTGGACTACATATTGAGATCAAAAAACTTTAACAAATCCGTTGTTTACTATACTAAATTTACCTTATAATGAAAACAGTCATATGGCTCATAAGACCCCACAGGCCGGGTCTTTTGAACCATCCAACGGGGTCACTAGAGCCATTGGGTTATACTAACTTGTCATATTAAAATATATGAAACATAGAAACAAAAACAAACTTAAATAAATTTCGTATTGAAAAAAAAACACTTAAATAGTTTAGTTACTGTCACAGTTCATGCAAACATAAAATGCACTGACACCAGAAGTGCACTTATCATGAGCCCAATCTCGGCAACTAGTACGTTGTACCCACTCTTCTCCTGGGAGACTGATTGAATAGGACTCAGCGCACACTAGACAAAAATAATCATCCTCTTTGGTGTCTGACGGAAGTTTTGTTTTCTTTACATTTTTTTTCTTCTTCTTATTAAACTTTTTATCATTTTTCTTAACGTGACTAAATATTAGAAGTCATTTGAACATGACTAAACATGGCTCATTCGACCCCAATTGTTGTGTCTCAAATGACCCCTTCCCCGAATTTCATTTAATATGTTAAATAACTAAAAATTTATTGAAAATAATTTATTTATGAAACTTAAAACATTAACAGTAATCATGTTAAAATCACAATATACTTACTTGATGACCGTATGATAATATTCGTAGTTTTTAAACCAAATTTCAGTGGCACGATGTTTTTTTACTTTTAGCACTAAACTTCCAACATCACGTGCTCCTACCCAAAACAAATGCCGGCCGGCGACTAATGCAACAGTGGCGCGGGTCCCTCAACCCCCTGCTTCGTCTTATACCACCCACCCGTAGATATCACACACCGTGTGCATAATACTATAGGTGGAGCACTAGACCCCGCGGCTCAACAGACCCCGCTCTGCCCTACTCATCTACACGGAGAGAAAAATCTGAGAAAAATTACCCTGCTGTTACTAATCGTGATGTAAAAGACGCCTAATGCAGTTTTTATTGATGCATGTTAAAAAAATTATAGGTTTTTATGAAAAAAATTACTACCTCGCTTAGAAACTATGTATTTCGGCAGCACAAAATTTAAAAAGTGAAGACGCATTTTTCTGATTCAGCACGGTAAAAACTGCATTAGGTGTCTTTTACATCACGATTATAACAGCAGGGTAATTTTTCTCAGATTTTTCTCTCCGTTTACTAACAGAAAATATTTGCTTTTTTGATTTCACGCAAAAGCATCATAAGTTATCCTGATCGCCACAAGGTATATTTTTTCTAAGGGGTCTCCGAAAACCAGCTTTCAACAGCTGGGTTTTCAAATTTTTGGATAGAAATTTTATAAAATATTGTTTCAATATTGTTCTTTGATATGCTTAAAGTTGGAATATAATAATTCTTTTAATAAATTTTTAAAAATTAGAGAAAATATATATATATTTTTTTTTTCTTTGCTCTTCAAAACCCATGTAACCGCTTAAATGTTGCGTTCCGTAGAATATCACTTAGTTGCTAATGATAGAATGAACCCCGTGTTCTTTCATAACCGTCTCTACTATTTGTAAAGAATCACCTTGTACAATTATAGCAAGCTTATCATATATAATTTTTACCATACTTCACGTGCAGATAATCGTTTGCGTTAAGACTGTGATTTATTAGATTTGTAGGAACTCCTTTTGTAATTACCAACCTGTATACGGCACGCCATTTATGGTGAAGGCCACTGTATCTTGAAATTCGCTGTAACGGAAGAGAAAATGAAATCCACGTAATTATGCATTCATAACCAGATATTTCATTTTACGAGCTTGGTATTATGCAGTTAAACAACGATTCAAATTAACCACTTAATGTGGTGAAAACACGAAAATATAAAACATCGAAAATATAAAAATCTAGTGGCAATATTTACACTACGGATGAGAGAAGTGATGAGCATTGTTTTTAACAATTCGAAAGCGGGTTTCGACGAAAAAAGTCCTCCAGCACAATGGACCAAATTTCAGTAATAGTTCCGATACCCAGTCGGGCCGGTATATACTTCTCACCTATCACAGCTTGATAGTCCACCCATTTTTGGATCTCGTTGATATGATTGTTACTCGAGAATTAACGAAAAAATGAGAAGACTCGAAGAAACAAGCGCAGGGATACACGTCCTGCTAGCAAACATGACAACCGTATGTATTGCTGCTGGGCGCGTGATGCGCCTAGCATTTATACCCGTGTTGAACGGGCGGTGCGAGCGCTGTATTATAGCATAAAGGATAACTGGCAGTTGCCTAACGTGCTTACAAAGTAGTGGAGGATGCATATGAATCGTGAACTATTATAGGTTCCTGTTTCATATTACGGCGAACCAATTACGGTTAAACAGATACCGCACACACATGCGCGAATCATTAAATTGCCCCTGTAATGTAATAATAGTTCGTAAAAAAGTGGCGACGGGGAATTATATTATGTATTTATGTTACGTGAGTATTTCGTATACTCGCGGATGTGGTATGGCTGAATTTTTCCGGACGTGAGTTATGATCTGTGCCATGCTGTTAGCCGCGGTGTAAGGAAACAAGGTGTGCTCTAAACGGAGATGCGCAGTAGTAATGTCACGTAATCCCCACATGGCATCACGACAAGAATTCCGTTTCTCCCGTAAAAAGTACAACATAACTTCTGTAACCGATTATTTAACATTTCAATATTATTCCCGGCCCCGTCAAATACGGTACGAACGTAAAAATGAACGGCTGTTTTATAGCTTTTAAAAATAGTGCTCAAAATAACGTCATGTAAGCGGCGGGGCTGCGCAAAAACGCAACTAGTTACCTTACACCATGCTGTTAGCAGGCTGAATTTCATCATTTAAATCAGTTAACTGTTCGACTTGGGCGCAGGGTATCCGTTATATAACTATTACACATTACGAGTAACTTTGCTAGTAGGCTGCCATTTTCGCTATACCTGCTCATATCGTCACTTCAAAATTACTTCTTAATACGTCGTTACTCTTCGTGCCTAACTGCAGTAAAAATGTATAAACTTTACTGTAAAACTACAATAGCAGCTGTTTGACAATGCTATAATAATATTGCGCCAATTGCTTACTCTCAAATTTTACAATCATTCCGTTGCATATAAGTCTATGCGGAGAAAATACGGAGACATTTTTCGTTTTCACGGCTGTATCTATTAATCCGTTGCTCGCAGCAACAGTGTATTAAACAATTGATCCTATCTTATTTGGAATGGGGCAATTTTCGACTGCAAAAATTAAAAGCCTTCCTTTTTTTGTGATTCATGAGTTCAAAAACGTTTTTGTCTGAGAATCTCTTCAAACGACTCTTTCTAGGCTAATTGCACCTCAGAGTACGCAAAAAAACAACAAACTTTTAAGCGTTGTTGGACCAACAGCTGAGAATATACGAAGAAATTTCTAAGAAATTTTAGGTTTTTTTGGCTGTGAGTTGTGATCCGTTGTTCACAGCGAGTTAAATTGATTCGATACACCCTTTTAGAACTATAAATTAGATCCCAAGGATTGCAAAAATAGCCTTCAGAGCATCATAGGACTGACAGCAGAGAAACTAGGAAGAAAATACGGAGAAATTCGATTATTTATTCGAGTTAATCCAGGTTACATAAAATAGTAAAAATACAATAGATGCATGATATATCATGTCCTGCAAAGGTGCGTTGTAACTGTACGCAGGTCGGTACTTGAATAATGGATACTTACAAACTACGTTAATGGCTACTTGAAACAATATTTCTCGTATTCTGCTTAAGATAATGTACCTATTTTTTCCTTATATAATAATAAAATTTCTTATGTAATAACCCATCACTTTTTTGCACTTCTTTTTCTCTTTCATGTTAATACTATTTGGCTATTTGCTGCACACTGAAACCCGAACATTCGTACTACAAGGCATATTCGATAAACTGAAACTGGACTGTATCTGCAAGTTTTTAGCTATGAAATTGCGATTTTTCTTCCCCACCTCTTGAAAAGCCCTGTGCAAATTTCATGTATTTGCAGTAACTTTTGATCCGCTGTTCGCAGCGAACCGAGACTGATTAACGCAATCGATTGCCCTTGCATTATTACAAAATTATGTCAATACAGTCCACTAAACAATTGATTCTAGCATTATTTGGGATTGACCGATTTTTTACTGAAAAAATCCGAAGGGATTGGCGTTTCTTTTTTTTTGTTATTTTCTTTTCGAGACTAATTGGATATTACTCCGCTGAGTCAAGCTGTTGATTGGATCGGTTACCCCCAGCGTATTCGAACTGCGCGCCACCGACTCCTCTCGCAAAATTACGTAGATGTAGTGCATCCAGATTCCAGGAGGTCGATTCTGTACTAGGCGCAATAGAATAGCGTCTGACGCAAACTCGACATAGCGCTGTATTCAAAATCGTCGCTATTTTTGACAAATATCCGAAGGGGTTAGTCTTACTTCTTTTTCAAGTAAAAAATTTTTCGTCTTGCATGCAATGCGATACTTTTCCATCTGCTTATATGAGAGAAAGATACAACACTACCGGACGGCCCTCTCTTGGCAACATCTCATGCTTATATTACAGGTTATAGTCTCCCTGAAGAGAACATATCAATAAGACCTATAGAGAATCGTCACCACCATTCAGGCGACTTTGGCGCGAAAAAGTTTTAGACGCATAGCTGCTCTACTTCGTGAGATGCGCCTAGTCATGCAAAAAATGGATCCTGATCAATATTTTGAAGTAAGAAGAACAAATTACCTGTCAAAGTCGATCACATACTGATGTGGGGTCGCTGATGAATCAACATCAAAAAGAGCGTATGCAGTGTACCCACAAAGGTACCAGTTTTGTAATTAAATTTTCGAAATGTCTGGGAAGATATAATCTATGCATAGCAGGTTCCAATTATTATAGGCAATCTGAAATATCACTTTTCACATTCACATGAGTTTGTCCGTGTTATATTGCCAAAAATTCTATAAAATATGCACTCAGCAGTCAAATATAATATATCTTATCAATGCTGTATTACGAACTGAATCTGAAGTGCATACAAACCTGCAATGTGTAGAAAAGTACGAGCATATATGAATGTTCCACTCTCTCCATCCACGTGCATTACTTTGTACTATTCAACAAGTTCATGTAGGGTTAAGAGGTATGGGAGATTACCGGGACTTGGGATTATTGTATTATGACGATAACTTGGACTACGAATATCAGTCGCGCCATCAAGAACAAGATTTGTTCACTTCTTACGAAAATACGGACTACGTGTACGAAGATGAATACGATTATCAAATAAACGAAGACCAAGGCCTAAGAAATATTTACAACCGTTGTGTATACCCTACACTATTCGATGCTTGCAATTACTTAATTCCATTGCTGATAGCTTCCATCATATTCCAGAGTGTAACCCAATCTAGTAAGTATCGAGTATCGTTATACGAATAGAATGAAAATCTGATGGTTTAATTTTGGCTTATTATCGTAGGTTACACACCGCAACGAGGCTTCCATATCATTTCTGCAGTCATTGGATTATATGTTGTACAGCTGTATGCAGCCGAATGTTTGTACTTGTTGATCACCTTGATTACACTGTCGTACCTGATTTTTTGTGTGCCTGGTCGTTATCGGAGAAGGCTAGCTATCAGTTTGCTATGCCTTGGTGTAATTCTGTACGGGTAGGTGAAATGGATAGAGCATGTTGACTGGAATCATTCAAGTTGGTCACACATGTGATGGTAGAAGGGATTTGACGCATACTTTTGTACTATTTGATACAGTGAAAGATGGATGAAACCAGCATTCTGGCACAAAATACGTGGTGTTACCATGATTGCTTCTATGAAGGCGGTTAGCGTCGTAATGGAATCTGACACCTTTCCATTGCCGAGTTTCCTGGAATACATTGGATATATGTTATGCCCAGCCACCTGCCTTTTCGGGCCCTGGGTTTCCTACAAAGATTATGCCACCCTGTATCGCGTCAACCAGTGGGTAAGGGTCATTACCTTTCTTGCGTATGTACCAGCTTTTAAAGTGCATATAAGTATGTCAATGCTTATGCATTTGTTGCAGAGTGTACGGAAGATTCTTATAGCTCTTGGATATTTAACACTTGCTTTTGCACTTCTAAGCATATCGAATTGCTGGGCTGAATGGATTTTTCCTGATTCCACATGGAGGTCAGTGCTGAGTCACAAGAGAGATGAAACAATTTCTCGCCTCGGTCACATGCCAATGCTCATTGAAAGAAATGTGTTTTAGATGGATTGTGGCATACAGGGAAGCCTTGTGCTTCCGAACTTCGCACTACTTCATATCCTATACATCTGGGGGTTTGGCTTTGCTAGGAGGCTTCTCCTTGACTACAGCCAGTGTAACAAAGCCTGGGTCAGTCGAGCTACCGCACTCTCTCGTACAGGTCGTTGTTAATTGGAATATCCCCATGCATAATTGGCTGAAAACATGTGAGCGACGATGAAATCACTTTTCGTTAACAGATTCGATCTCTAGAGCAGACAGTTAGATAATTTGCATATGATTCATGATTCAGATGTATTTCGACGCAGCCGTGAACATTTTGGTCAGTTTGGAGCAGTCTTCCTTACCTATGCAGTCAGTTCTCTCCTCCACGGTTTCAACTTCCAACTAGCTGCTGTGCTTCTAAGCCTTGGGTTCTACACATACGTCGAATATCAGTTAAGGCAGGAACTTGCTCGTGCTTTTGATGCTTGTATTGCTGCTAGACGTTGCGGCGACCACAAATGTATACACAAACGAACCACAGCTAATTGCTGGTGGGTTCGGGTTATAAATATTTTATTCTCTGCCCTCGCCATGTTTCATCTGGCTTACTTGGGACTGATGTTCGATACCTCTGAACAACAAGAGACGGGATATAGTTACTCGCATGCAATGGAGAAGTGGTCGAGTCTCAACTTTGCTAGCCACTGGGTCGTACTTGCCACATATTTCGCCTATTTTATGATTAAATAATGAATGATATCTCTGTTTCATCTGTGTATGAACTTTCTAAAAAAAATAGGAACAACTTACCCCTTCAAGGTTGCCGAACATAACGACTTTGCCATCGCCAGGACTACGTGTATGTATACGTACATACATACCATTTTAAGCACTTATTTTAAACTGTTATTACGAAGCAAATATCAAATATATCAGGGAGTTAAGTACAGTTTTTGAATTCCTTAATTTCAGGAAAATAACCATTGCAATGATTTATTCATATTTGTAATTACAAATATCTTATCGTTATTCATAAGTTAACGCTGTTTCTGTAAATATTACAGCTGCGCGAACAACACGACATTGATAAAATATTTGTGAAGTTGACACCGACCTGGGATTTTATATTTTCTAAAATAGTCGTACTCTATCCTATAGACAGCTTGTATTTTATACTCTTAAATAAATTTTTACGCTTTGACAAAAAAAAAAAATATTTATTCTAAGCTAATGCATTGATATCTTATATCATCCAATGTCATGTGACGTATCCTTTCAATTATTCCTTGCAGAAATAAATTGATATATCTCTACAAAGAATCCACTGCAATGTGATACCTAATTGATAGAAAAATACATGTTTCGAATGTTATGGATAATAATACAGCAGGCGAATGATAACCGTGACTTAAATTTCGAGTTCCAATAAATTTGGGTGCTTTGTACTTATGCATAAGAAAGTGGTACGACGTGAAATGAAAACGTTGGTACCGGGTTAAAATGAAATGTAATACTAAAAAAAAAAACCTACTCGAAATCGAATATTTTTGAAATTTATCAGTTTCTCACGATGCAACTATTGGGATTGATAAAATTTATGGTTTTGTATCCTACATGTTTTCTATAATATAAACTTCGTACTGACCATGATGCAATGATACTGTTGCAGAACATATTTTGATGTAGTGCTGCATTAATGGGGTCCAGTCATTTTAAACTATCTTTGTTATATTTCGATCATCTTCCGCAATAGGAAAATACATTGAATTCAAATTGAAACGAAGGATAATTTCAAATCAGGTCAGCGCACTGCTACTGGTGAAAGATGTCAGTAAGTAGATCCTTCTCTATGTCCAATATCTGTACGATGCCGTAGCTTACACCTGATTGCTATATTGCAAACTATGTCTACATCGAGAATAAAATGATAATACGACTGATTTAACATTTGCATCTGACCAGAGAAAAGATCGTAGTATGTCAAGCAACGAAGTAAGTTTCCAGTTTTTAATTAATTTTAAAATCATTGACAAAATTCTTAAAAATGTTACATATACGTAAAGAGTGAAAAAAAAATAAAAGCGTAAACCTACATTAGTACAATAAGTCTTTATGTTACTATAAAATCGATAAACTTTACTGCGTTTAGAAAGTGTTAATGTATCAAACCTACTGTTAATTTGTTTAACTGTAATTATGATAGTACTTGTACATTTCTCTACAGAAAGACTTTTTCAATGTTACACCAAGGATGAAACTATTGGTTGATTCCTTGTAAGTATGTACAAAATACATAGCCATTTACAAAGACGAATGTGTCAGTCAGCTCATATTTTCGGTTGTTCGTGCACTCGTAGCTTGCGTTGTGAATCTGGGCTTGTACATTTGTAGAATAATGTCGTTTCACCGTAAAGTTAACGCTTTCCACCATCTATATGTATCTGCTTATCTCTCTTTCTCCCTCTCCTTGTTGGCACTACGATGATGAAATTTCTTGTCATAGAGCTCTGAATTGTTTCAACTCTTATTAAATCTATTTTAAAATGGCTAATATGATTTTCAGTATATACGTACAATTTCCGCGACTCTAATATAATATAATATAATATAATATAATATAATATAATATAATATAATATAATAGCTCAGTATTTCAATAATAATTAACAATCAAATTTATTACAGCACGGATCATCGAAAAGTACGGACAGTGTGAATGTAATCTCTATAAGTAAGCCAACAGTGAATAATTGTTGTGTAAAATTGCCGGTAAATTAAATATAGATTGCCATGAATAATCTACGTTCAATTACCAATATTCATGCGTTTCAAAAAGGGAATAGCAATTTGGAGTAATTAGCTCCATATCTCGGATGTGCAGTTTTCTAATAAACGTCCCCCCACCCCCCACCTCCGCGAAACCATGTTTGAGAAATCATCTTTCGTGCATGCATTGTATACATATATACGTATGTATGTAGGGACAATCTCTTGAAGCAGACCAATTCACCAAGTCTTGCATTTTTCACTGTAAGTTTGCTTCTACCTTAATTGCAAATGGCCAACTCCAAGACAATATTCAACGTGTGACAAAATGCCGTGATTTGTCATCTAATATAATACCCATACTAACGGATGGTAGGCTCAATCTACTGCTCGCGTGTCATTCGCGTGAAGAAATTGTAACAATTAGTTGACTGAAGCGGATTAAAATTGTTATACGCAATAAAAATGAGAAGCTAGGAGATAAAATTACGGATAAGAGATTAGTCACAAGAATGAAAACTATGATCCGGTTGAAAGGGGGGGGCAAACCAATCGTGTTGACAGCATGATGGTTGTGAATCGTCGGTTACTATATCATACGCACAGGATATTCGCATTTCGGCACCATGAGATCCGCGTTCTTTGCTTCAATGCTTGAACCTCGGCTACATTGTCGACGTGGTGATGCTTATCTCACTGAGCGATGGGATTTAGGCGGCAAGATCTCCTACGTCGGTGAGATATACGGATGGCCACCCTATCGTCTCTGACATCTCTGAGAATATCGGTTAGTCATCTGACAAATGCTGTTTTGTAACTTTTTGTTGTGCGCGCGCTGCTAGACACAGAAAGAAATGGGAATTTGTCTGTTAGCCACTGGACATGACAGTGAGTGATTCATGGGTTTTTTTTTTTTTGCGATATTAACAGTAATGTTGCCGGGAGATGAAATGTTACCATATGGTGAATGTGCAGAGGTGTTAATTGAACCATGCAAAGGGGAATCGAGTCATATTACAACTACGCCTGTAACACTGTTAGTTGGACATAATTATGTTGTTTGCGACACAGAAGTTAAAGCGTTAATGGTTACGAAATGTCAAGATAACTAATAAAACAGCAAAACCGATGTCCCTGGCAAAGCTATGATCATCTGCAGTATGACAAACAATATTAGGTAGAAACAATAATCGAATGTGCAAAGAAACGAACATGGAGGATAAATATATCTGGACGTTGAAGCATCGCACTTACTGTCTCAGTGAATGATATCGTGTGACACGATCTGCTGATCGCAGAATCATATTCATGCCCGGTTGGGGCTGCAGAGCTGCGCGGTTTGTAGTTGCAACAGCAGTGCGAGCTTCGGTAACACACGAAGCTCTGACACTGGACCTTGTAACTGGCTTTGATACAGAACTGGAAGTTACCGGACTCGTTGAATCCACATCGTTGTTGACATTGTTGCTATTGTTGTTGTTGTTGTTGTTGTTGTTGATGTGATTGCGATTGTTGTTCATACTACGAATCTGTGTTGTTGCTTTGGAATTGATACGGCGCACACTTGATTCGCAGTTGTTAGTGACCAGCCAACTATTTCTACAATAACCCAAGAAGATGAAAAATCGTCTTTCTAATATAAATCTGGATTTAGCATCTTAAACGTGCTGCATAGTAAATTCCCACCAAGATTTAAGTGCCGTAGGAAGGACCAGCCTGTTACCAAAGAAGCTATAAAAAAGCTATGGGTAAAATACAAACCTCTTTACAATCGTTGTAGTAGCTGCACGGCCGAGGAGTCGTTTAGGTACTTCTTTGTCCTTGTTACTAGCCAAGCTGGCGGTTCCTTTCTGACTCCTTGTTTGAAGCAAAGGTCCCAGGTAAGGACTAATAGGGAGGATAATCGTATGAGTTGTAAGTAGCCATCTTTGGTAAAATGGTACTTACTGTGCAACAGTCGAAGGGCTCGATATACCGCCCAGAGACGATTGACAAGAAGGTATGATGCTGCGTCGTGATGCTTTTATCTGATTCAACTTATCGCCTTGAGTTAACACTGAGATTTTTGGTACTACAATGCCTGGAAGCGGCCCAGGATCGTCAAGTTTTATACCATCGACACGGTGCATGATCCCTGAGACATTGTCTTGAACTAAACGAGAATTTCGCAGACCAGATAAGGACAATCCACCGGGTCTTCCAGCCACTGAATATATCCCAAACTGATGCACGGGATTTCCGTTCTCAGGACGCAGCGGTACCTTCAGTAAGGAATGAAGGTAAGCTTCTTTTCTAGAATAAAAAAATATTTGTCTTAAATTACAGATTCTTCTGAAAATGTGAAATATGTCAGGAAGAACTTACTCCTCGAGCCAGTGTTGTTGGTGGCCGATTACCGAACCAGGTCTACATATTCTGATCCATGCAATGGTTTCCCGAGCTGTAAGATGGTAATGTTTCATGATATAACAGCCGATAAGGGATCCTGTTCTACCAAGGCCAGCTTTGCAATGTACCGCGACAGCACCAGGTGCAGTTTCAGCTATTTTCAGAAACTGTTGCATTATAGAATTAGTGGGCGTCGAACCATCTATGAAGAACAACTCCTTGTGTTCAAAGCCAGCTTCGACAAATCTAGAGGCTTCGTAAATTTTCTTATTAAGCCGAACTATCGTCGAAACATTGTTACGGCGAAAGTATGCAAAGTAAGATTCCGGAGCATGTAGGGGATACCCTGCAGCAGACCCAAAATTAAATAGTTAATTTTGCATTTGGGATGCAATAAAGCTCATAGTTACAAGTGAAAACTAACCATTTTCAATTTTCGATTTAGCATGGGGTCCGCAAAATGCAATAAATTTTCCTGGAACTATCCAATTCATGTCGCCGTTTTCCACGCGCTCAAAGTATTCATACTCTTCACGGTGAAAATCACGAAAATTGAAAAATCCCAAAGAATAGCACTTGTGGATGGCACGGAGGCATTCTTTTAATGATATCTGGTAGCACGGTGGACCCAGAGAGGCATCTCGAAACATTATGAGTGGTGGACTTGTTGGGCTGGCTATCAAAATATCATAGGCTTCTTCGGCACTACGTTTCCAATAGATTATCTGAAGATTGGCAATAAATATGTTGTAAAACGTCATCACAAATTAATAGGAATGAGTAAAATGCCTCGTTGACTAGATTATAAGGTAACTGACCACATAGCTAGCGATAAGAAATGCAGCGTTTACACGCTTCTGAGGGTCCATCACAGTGTAGTGGACAATTTTCTTCTTGCTCAGAGTGACCGCCTTCAGTTTCTTGTTCACTTTCTGACAATAACGATGAAGCATTGCAAGATTCAAGGGTCCAAAATCAGCATAGAAGTTCTCATAGATGAGCTCATCGTCAATACTGAAGTAATGGGTGTTAGAGGTGCTTCGAGGCTTCACTGTTGTCCTCAGTGTGACAAAGTATAACCGATCTGCAACACGGATCTCTTTAGCCTGTAAAAGGGGGAGAAGATAAATGGTATTAATGAATTCGAAATACCCTTCAAAAACTCTGCTGCACAGACTAGCACCTCATTGGAATCCTCCATTTTTTTCTGTCAACCTGCAACGAAGAAACTCTAAGTTAGGTGTGTGGGAAGAAGAAATAACTCGAACTTCCATCCCCATACCCATATCATCGGTATTAGGATGAGAAGTAATTATAAGATGGAATTGATTTCTGAAAAATCGAGGTTGTGGGCAGAAACTAGAGGTAACCTGGATCCGTTACCCACGCGAATGACGATTGTCACGGGAGTCGTAAGTGAATTTGAATTTATCGCGGAAGATTGGCGTGTCGAAACGAACGCCACTGTTGGTGGCTATAATTTTTAATCATTGATTTTCACTCACTTAGTTTACTAATCGCCGACCGCGAGTGTAAATATAAACACTGCAGTGACAGGATAAGAGAGAAAGAAGGACAAACTCAAAGAAAGAGAGAAGGGAATGTAGAGTGGGAAGACAGCGAATTCGAATAGAGTGGGCGGCAGAAGCTTGTGATGACAGCGGCAGCCGCTAGGGTGAGGCTGATTCCCGAAGCAGAGAGGGCTTGCAGCTAGAGCATGTGCGTATGGGTGTGCGATGTATGTATGCATATACACCCCTGCGTATGACCCTATCTCTGATATCTTCACGATCCTCGCTCAACACTACGAGGGTGTGAGAGAAACCTAGCGGAAAAAACCGCCGCGAATGCGACGAGCCGAAAGAGAAAATCTCGCCAGTGAATCTCCCGGAGGTTGATTATTTTACAATTTCATACTTCGCGTACATCTATTCGTTGACTGAAGATTATACTCGGCCTATCGTAAAGGTATCGTACACTCGTACATAATTATAACACGTCAATTATTTATTTCACGTTACAATTGAATTTGAATCGGAGTTTCAGCCTTTTACAAAGTTTCAGCTCGCGACCACCAGCTCGGCGCTGCGGACATCTAGCACGACGAATTGCGGGAACAATTACATTAAATCGTTTGCAATAACGAAAAGATGTTATCGAATAACTGTTATACTATCTTCCATTTTAAGCCCCTCTGTCAATTTCAGTAGTACACTGTAATGTGCATTGGCTCATTTTTCTCGTTACAGAACTGTTGAAACCAGAAGAGTATAAATCTGTGCAGAAAAAAGGCATACAGAATTTTTATTGCTGTTAAGTATATTTGATACTTTTTGGATACTTCACCTCTTTAATATTTCGAAAGTTGAACAATCTTGAAAGGAGACTATTACAACAAAAACCAGAAATTGGCAAGTCGTGCAATGATCAATGGGCGTGCTGATTCGCAATGTTTGACTTAGACTCGAGGTATTTCGGAACGCTCTGGGACCTAATTTTCATTTTATTTCCATTGCTGAAAGCAAAATCAGAATCCATCTGAAAGCGATAATTGAACGAACCTTAAGTATCCATACATGTGTATCTGCTGATTTATGTATGTACATACATACATAAAAAAGAACAAATACAAAGTAAATCTCGATGCAGATAGAAGATGCTGCAATTAAAAAGTAACAAGACACTGTATCTATATAGGTACTTCCCAATGCTATTGTATATGGTCCAGCGACACATTAATTGATTTTGTCGTGATATCTTAACAGTTTCCCTTCCCCTTCTTGTTTTGCTTCATTCTGTCATTTTTTTTATACTCCATGCAAAATCTTGAATTTTTCTGCATTTTCAGGTAGTAAAATACTTCAACTTTGGAATAATTGGGATTGTTTGTGAATTTATAATAGTTTTCAGTTGTTATAAATTGACATTGACAAGAAAAAAAAAAAACGTATACTGAAATCGCTTGGAATTAGTTGGTTGACAACAGAGATCGTAGAATGGCCATTAGATTTAGAAAATTGAATGCATAGGGCTTAGAGCATATACAGTAAGGCATAGGGGTAGTCTTCGCCCTCCCTAGGGGTGCATATAGATAGTATTAGGGGTTGCACCTATTCTCGGCCTAATAATTGTAACGAAATTCTTCGTACGGTTTGAAATGCTAAAAAGACAAAGAGTAACTTAGTGAAACCAAAACAAGTACTAAAAATATATTTTACAATATTCTGTACAAAGATCATTTAAAATTAGTATTTTCATGCATGTCCGTACATAACGTATTAAATATTATATCATTTATTATATTATCGTTGTGACGTTTCCAAGATTGTAAATTAACAGATGTTACCATTTATGTAAGTGTTATCTTATGGCATCAACAATTTTTAGTATATGGTACACCTATCAATTCGATTATGAATCCAGAACTAAAATGAAGTCACTAAAAAAAAAAAAAAAAAAACACCGTGTCAGCTGCTGCGGAAGGTGTCGAGTGATATAATTTTTCTTGAAAACTATAGTTTCCCGAGCAGATACAAATATAATTTAAGATAACATACAGTATAATTAAAAGTATGTTACGTACCCAAGCACATACGCGTGCATGCGCAATAGTATCATTCGGTTTGACACTGGATGCTGTGGGAGCAGATTCTTGGTCAATGACAATGAATGTAACACAGGAAAATGCTCTCAGCATCAGGACAACGAACAAACGTATCATACATACAAAATAAGTCCGATTTACCCTTTGTTCTTATCTTTCCTACTTTTGTGACAAATAATTACACTGCATTGAATAAACAATTAAAATTGTTGCACATCGATAAAAAAAAAAAAAAATCAGCAAACCACAGCTATAACTATAATCAACAGATTTCGTTGTATAATTATTGTCGCTAGGAACCACATTTCGTGTGCCTACTCTATACGACAATGTAAGCCTAATTTTTAATATTTAAATGTAAACCACTGTATTAGAGAACTAGCCAGACTTGACGTAAATTCATTTTACCGTATGATTAGTGTAATAAAAAAACTTAAATGCTGAAATTTCTGTACACATAATAGTATCGTTGTATGTGGTACATGTATACAGAAACATGGATGATATTGTATAGATATAAAACGTACTATACGTATATTAACAGCAATTGCCTTGTTACCAGGCAAAAAAAAAAATTCATTGTTAACGTGCCTGTGCAGAGATACATACAAAGGCAAATAGACGATACAATGCATTACATTGTTGTAATGTTACTTATTGTTATTTAAAATTACTTTGATCGATTGATTTAATTTTTGTTTCAAACTTTGAAACTGTGCACTTTCACATTTAATAAACTCTTTAAAATATATGTGTACACACAGACACACAGACACGCACACACTTACGTATATACACACACACACACATGTATGCATAACACATTGATCGAAAAGAACTGTTATCGTAATAAAAGTCTATTTACATTGCAAGAGAGATATGTTGAGATAATATTGAACATGATCATAATCATAGAACGAACAAATAACGAGTGGTGTGAATGTTATCATTGTACCAAACGATCAAGAATCAAGTGGTGTGGTGGAGAATAGTCGCCATGAATATCTCCGAACTGGTTGAAACACTTGAGGCTACCCCTGTAATGAATATGAGTAGCCGACTTGAAGCTCATGGTAAGAAATTTTTTTTGTCAAGCGAGCTACTTCTTTTAAAATTACCTACTCCGAATGTGATCACTACGAGACATTTGATACCATATAGGCCAATTGCCACCCAGGAAAAAAAGTTAAGGCCAATGGTCAACACCTACATGGTAGGCGTACTCTAAGCTAAAAACATGGTGCAGCATTTACAGTTCGAACAGTGTAAAATCAATAGTAAGCCGAAATTGAAATCGCCAATTTCGAAAAATATGT
The DNA here is from genome assembly GCF_021155775.2 of Neodiprion pinetum. NCBI lineage: Eukaryota > Metazoa > Arthropoda > Insecta > Hymenoptera > Diprionidae > Neodiprion > Neodiprion pinetum. The sequence continues at coordinate 35,710,084 of NC_060236.1, read as the reverse complement.
TTTGATTTGTAGTCATACTCAAACTGTTATTCATATATTTAGGAAGTGATCAAGTAGGATAATTATTTATTATGTCTGACAAAGTAAGGGCAATTTTTTTCTTTTTTCTGAATCAAATCTTTCGCATTGAAACAAACAAAAACTTGCAGAAAATTCACTGTGCAGATGATGTGCTAAAATTTTAACAAGTGGAACGACTGTTTCACAGAAAAGTCTAACATTCTGAAGACTCTGTTTGAGAAATGACTGATTTTTCTCATCCGATTGCAAATACATGTATGTGATATTGATGTAAGCATTGTAAGATGTGGTTCACAGCATTGATCATCGTTTAGGTGAATGATATAGATACAGGTGATTGCCGTGTTACTGCTCCACTAAAATATCCAAGTTGGGCCATCAACGACAGCTGACATACTACTTCATAAACATAGTGTATATAAAGAAGGTCTTTTTCACACAATAACAATTTCACATATCCGACAATGACTGGGTTTCAATATTATGCATCAAACTCCTATTTAACATAGTTGCATAATTTTTATTCCAATTACTTATACGTGTATCGTGACTACTGATTGATTTCATACATTCTGTTCCAGAGAATGTTTTCTCAACAGGTGAGTTTGCATTTGTTCCGTTTAATTTCCGTTCATCTTGGAAACAAGAACCAGTTTATGGACAAACCATTCGTTTTTTTGCGAAATAAAGTGTGTGTTTGTTTCATTTGATTATAAAATCTGAGATTCATAGTAGTAAGATATGCGAAATTGAATACAAAACTTGATACAAATGGCATGAAACTTTGTTAGTAGTTTAGACCATTTATGTGTGCACGCAGGATCATCAACATCAACCGCCAATACTCGAATAGGTCGAATTCTTGGAAGAACGAAATGTTCCTGTTCAGAAAGTTAAAGGGATAAGTAATTTTCACGATATATACGTTCAAAGTGATTCATGTTCAAAAATGAGAGGCACCTTTTACAACTTAACAAGCGCCATGAACCTAGCAGCCTGTGATTACAGCCATAAAAGTTCTAAAATTGCATCTAATTGGTGAACAACAGCAAGAAGACTGCATGTACCTGCAATATTTTTTTTCTCTCGCAAGGATTCGATGCATTCAAGGGTTGCCGGTCGCCGTTGATCATCCGGTATATTATGTGCTAACTCATGAATTTTTCCTCAAACTTATTGGGCAACGTGTATTGAGAAGAGTTGGAGTCCGACATGCTGGAGTTATGTGTCGCATCAACATAGTAATGCCTGTGCATCATTGAAACTCTTTCACTTCTATAAACTTTACCTTGCCCCAAACAAACCACCCATTAGTGACCGTGCGTCATTTATTCCCTTTAACAGTCGAGTTTGTAAGTTTGTACATTTGAAACCCAAGGAGTGTTAGAACAGTATTGGAATTGAGCATTAAATTCATTGCATTTGTCTTCATGTTCAAGTTATTACTAACTAGTTCGATTCAGTTTATCTCGGTATCAAGTTGAGGCTGAAAAATACATGTTTAATGGATATGGAGAAGTGTTGAAATACAACGATTTCCTTTCACTACGAACAAAAGGTAAATAATGGCCATATTCAACTATTTTGTTCAAAATACAGACAAAAATTGCAAATTTGACCAAAGCCATGACATAGATTCATCTTTCAACTGGAAAATGAGACGAAGACACTGACACTATCTTATTGAAGTTGATCGAATGAGAAGGTAAATACGGAGCATCTCTGTCGGCTAACAGCACAAGATGTTGGAAATACCATTGATATTGCCAAGAATGGCCATAAAGCGCGTCGATTCATTCGGATATTTGTATTTACATTCCATGATGTTGTACTACTAGAGGAAATGTATGATTTGAATGTTTTTTTTTTTATAAACTTTGACTTTTTCACGTGTTAGGATTGGTAGAATTGTTTTCCGTATAATGCTTCTCACAAAAATAATATTGCCTTGGGTGTGCTGCATACGTCCAGAATTTACTCACATGGTTCACTGTTTTATACCCTCTCTGTCTAATTTTACACTAACGTAGCACGGCGTAAGCTTCACTGGCCCAATAGGCAAACAGCATTAGTATTGAAAGCACAGCACACAATCATAGATGCGATATGTTAGCTGAAATTAAATGACCGAATTTTAGCCAAGTCTTGCATCGTTGTGCAAAGTATAACTAAACCTGAAATTTTGAAAGCAATTAATATGCTGTGCAATCAGCGGTTTCAACGGTTGAACGTGATTTCCGTAATCCATTAATGAGGATGCATATTGCATAATAACCCCGTGTACTGTCGAGTTATACACGGTGTCACAATATACTCAAACTTTGGAATATTAACCTTTACCGGGGCGGTATTTTTTCCTTGAAATTCGATATTTTTTAGAGGTATGATTTACGCATACAAATAGTGAATACTTCCTGTGGAGTTACTGAGTTACCCGCTGGCTCCGACAGGAGCCGGGCCGGCTTTTTAATGGTTAAAAGTGGTTACTTCATTTCATTGCCAGCTCCTTATGTAAACCTCCATATACGAATTGCATAGATATTAAAGCAATCTAAAAATTTAGTCCTGTCAATTATTGTACATGATCGTAGAATACATATGCCAGGTGAAATTGACGAAAAAGAGAAAGCTAAAATATTCCATTGAATGAAATTATCGACAACAGCTTAAACCCAACCACTGATACACACAGATAACATATGCATATATTTTATAATAACTCGATTATAGACGTATGTACATGCAAAACGTCAGTCTGCGGTGTAATACAATTGCATCGCATATTATTTATGCAGCCAATTTTGAAGCTGCAGTTATCGTTTCCTAATTCGTACGTCAGAAACGGACATTTTGTACAAATTATGTCGACCGATGGGAAAAATTAATAATAAACACCCCCGTGGCCTACAATTAATATTAAAATATACAATGTTACGTAGGAATATGATTAATAATAATTAAAATTATTTCTCAGCAAGCTTGCAGATTTTTTTCACTTTGAAAATTCTGCCCGAGTTTACTGCCCTCATGCACTCTCGTAAAATTACTAATAATTCATTGATAATTCATCACTTATTCATTATAATACCACCATACCTAATTGTACAAAACATGCAGAATTATTCCACTTCATTCCACTACCTTGCATGGTCGGATAATACACCTCCACTTAAACTCGCTGTTCAAGATCCACTATAACCAGCTAATACAGGGTTCAATGGATCATGAATGGATATGAACGACACACTGGTCGTTCAACTTAAAATACCGTATTGTTTAAGTATAAGTCAACCCCCAATTCTGAAAGAGTATTTCGGGGTGTTTTTTACTAGTTACCCGCACATAAGACAAGTCCGCGTATAAGACGAGGACGATTTCGGCAGGTACTGTAAATAACAAAAAACTTCAACTTATATTCAATACGATATTTAGAGACGTCATCTTTTGCACTCTGCATCATTCGTTGCATTATTCGCATCATTCGATGTAGCTACATCTACTGAGAATATTCGGAGAATCGTGGTTCAAAAGCTGCATCCATGTTTGACACTTTTCAAGTTACCATAGTGAATTGATCTACAACGCTAGTGGACATGGCTCGCTTCATCGAATATTCGTGGTCTGTATACATTGCTGCCCAACACACCGGCATACGGATATTTTTACATGTAGCAGCTATTCATGTTTATGTACTTGTCGGCACAACGGTCACTTTGCTGTATTGTTCGTCAGCTCGATTAACGTTCTGTTGAGAGAGTGGTGATTTTTGATCGACTTGTTGATGGGGTATGTATGATAGTGTTGAACTTTCCACCGTTGAATTCCCAATAGGTCGCGATGGAGTTTCTGCTATAGTCACATAACCAGATGTGTGTTTGACAATTGGCAAAGTAGTGGATACGCATGGCGTATCGCACGTTACATGATCGTCATGGTCCTCTAAGCTCTGTAACGCTGCCATCGACGACTCGGTGGTTCCAGAGGAGAAGGGGTAGGATGGCGTGAAGTGGTCGTCAACGCCGGGACTTTTTTCTTGGTTGGCATGGGATGAAGGTTCCAACATGGATATCATGGTCGATACCGCAACGTAAGGACTTTGCATTTGTGTCGAGTCCTTAGCGCCGCTCACAGGTAACGCACCAAGTCTCGTACCTGCAGGTACATAAGCATGTGTCGGCAACTGAATCAGTGATTGGCCGAAAGGTTCCCCCGTCGCTGTCACAGCGTAACAAGAGTTTAGCGCATCTACATCGTCCAGCTTGTTTGGTGGGCATGATTTCGTCATGGTATCATTTAATCCCGTTCGCACATACGGCTTGCAATATTTGTCCGATATTGGTAACTGGGAGTGTTCTACTTCTCGGGTCGGGTGAACAAGCTTCATATCTTCAAAGTTTCCAAGGGACGTTAAATGCGGGATATTGGTATTTTTCGTCTTCTCTTCCAGGGAAGCAAGACTGACGTACGGATTCGACGTAACTGCTGTCGTTGATCTCGGTTCAGACTCGAAAGGTATAAGGTTCACAGCCTGCAGGTGAGTGCTATTAACACCACTTGTTTCTGCCACCGCTCCAAACCCTGTTTTAGCTGGAAATGCGGGCGGAGGTGCCAAGCCCACTATGCTGTAGACGCCTTGATTACCTACCTGGCCATGTGGTGAAGGACTTGAACTGTTTGACGACTCTTCCTCGGAGGAGGCGGAGGACGAAGAGGAAGAAGGCATGCTTATATATCCGGTCGATGACCAGGCATGTTGCTGAGACGTACTGTAGAGACCAGTCGATGGAGTAGTGTTGATACTATCTGCTGTGAGATTCGGCGTCGACTTAGCCAGAGTAAGAGTGTCACCGGCAGATGTGTCTACAGTTTTGGCAACTTTAACATATGAGTCCCATTGTCCGTGGTCGTCACATGACTCTGGTTTGGTACCAGCAACAATGCGTTGTCGCAACCTCGATGATTCCCAAGTAGGTGGTGATTCGAGTAGTTTCGTCGGTGACATTGGTAAGGGATCTAGATCGGCACCACTATCCGTTGACACGTGAGACTCTGAGGTGAGAGAAGACGTCACAGACTCTTGTCCGCTCGAACAACCGCTTGAATCTACAGAACGTGGTGGTAGGTGCTGTTCGTTAGGTGGTCCCAACAATTTCTGCTATAATCAGAAAAATTTGATTGAATTAGTACATGTATTTCAATAATTGCTTGCACCACTAAGAAGCAAAATTAGAAAATATACTCCAAATACCGTGTTCGAAGCCAGACCAGGTGGTAATTTTACTTCCACATCCTGCATCACCTTACATTTAATCCACAATCTGTAACCGTGATAAAATTAGTTAAAACACGCATCTGGTTCTTATCTCAGCACAGGTAGTTATTTTGTTGCATCATTTGTTTTATCATGCCAAATAATATTTCAAAAATCAGTACTCCAAGTCAAGTCACCTCTTTGAAGTGTATCCTAGAAACAGTAGGAAGGTTACGCCGCTCAGACTTCCGATAATCCATATTAAAACCCAGGCCAAGACAGGTGGTTCTGTAGAAAATAAATAAAAATACAGATGGTTGGATATTTGTATGGATATTGTCTAAATACTCAATGGTATACCGGTTTAATGACTGTGGTGTAAAACCTCGTGTGCGTATACATCAAGTATGAATAATCCAGGGAGAACACTGTGTAGATTATTGATAGGTAGCAACAGTGGCATTTAATAAGCAGAATATATTCACATAATAATATACTGTGATGAAGAGATGTCACAAAAATATACACATTCGGTGGTGATGAAAATTTATGGCTCTGCCGATCGTGTTTCCAGTCTCAGGTAGCGCAAACGTACTCACCACTGGTGTAACAGCTCCCTTCTCCGAATTCGGACCAAGGCCCTTCCAGGCGTGTTTTATTAGGCCCAAAGTTGATAGCTCTTATGCGGAAACGATACGCTCTGTTACGATTGGTCTGACAGTCAGCAATATCCAGATACTTTTCTGTATCAGAAATAAATATCACCATTCGGAATTGACTCGTACTAAATATCGACTCTCGAATGAATACCATCAATAGTAATATTTTATGTATCATTGGTACACGTACCAGATTGGGCTAGGTTTACGCAACTTGAAAATTGATTGGTTCACAGAGAAAATCTTTGCCAAAGGGGCAATTTGTTAAGGCAAATTTCAAAACAATATCTTGTATTGCGCAAACACTTAGATATTTACACCTTAAACGAAAGCCGTTAAACGTTTCTATGAAAGATAAGAAACTCGCTGATGCATGCAAGTTAATGTCATCCGAGTACATACAAGAAGTGGGATTTAGTTTTGTGTGCTCCGAATTTTTGAACTATAGCACCGGAATTTGGTACCTTTTTACTCAAGGCAATCGTGTAATTAAACCCTACAAGTTTTTAAAATCCAAAGTACACGTGTAACTGACCATGATTAGTTATGTTGGTATAGATCTTATCCTCAGCTTCGATCTCATAAAATTCTATAGACCCTGCCGGTTCTCTTGGTTCGCTCCAGATAATCTGAACCTGGCTAGAATTCTTAAATCGTATGTTGGGTACTTCCGGTTTTCCCGGAACTCCAATGTCAGTCCAACGACCTATCGGTGTGGAGAGATTGCCGCATGTAACGGTACATGCCGAGACGCTGATGTTGTAGTGCGTGTGCGGTTTGAGGCCTTGAATCACTACTCGGGTAGTGTTACCGTGGGCTCCCTCGACTCTTGTCGTATTTTGGTTGTAATGGACATGATAATATCGTAAAACTCCGTTCATAGCAGATGGGGCTTCCCATTCAACCACCATAGTTGTGTTCGTTACGTTTTTAACCGCAACATTGACAGGCACGGTGGGCGCTCCCTCAAGTGTTGTGGTATATTGCGGGTCACTTTGAGGACCCTCGCCGTTCTTTGTTAATACTGCTACGGATAGCATGTATGTAGTATAGGGCTTCAAGCCGCTCACAACGCCATGCATTGTCTGAGGGTCAGCCTTCACTGTTCTGTTTAATTTCGCACCCTTACAGTTAAAGTTCTCCGGTGTTACAATGGGGCAATAATATATTTTAAAACCTTCAACAATGCCTATGCGGTCGGAGCACTCCAGCTTCCAACCAATCTCAATCAGGTGCGACTCGGGACGATTTATCCACACAGACTTCATCTTCCCGATAACATTGTTGTGGATGGCGGTACACGAGGCCCATACCATGCCGCTACTGGCTCGATCTGTATTCGCCGCTATCGCAAATTGGTAGACTTTTTTTTTGTCAGGCACCGTGATGTTGTATACGGTTACAGTCCGATTTACGTGAACCCAGTCAAGGTATCCCTGAGAATAGCAAGAGAGAGAAGAAAGATATTAGAAGAGAAAAATTGTCAATGCCCGTTCAAAGCAATGGTGGTATTTCAAGCAGACTTTACTAAAGATGGCAAAATCTCATAGGATTAGTTTGCCAAGTTATTGGTATGAAAGCGGGCGAGACAGGAACCTGGCTAATATTGATACTTTGAAATTGTCAAGAAATCAAAATATTACCCTTGCAAGAAGTAGGAATTGGAAAGCAGAATTTTTTCGAATAATGCGAGTAGTTGATGGAAACTAAAGAAATTCGAGGACAAATCCTGGCATTTGTCAACTGTTAATAATTTGAGAATATTTTTAGAAATGGTAGGATTTCAGAGATGGCTGAACATCCTGTTCGATTCGTAGGGTTTACCGATAAGTGAGGAATATAATACCAGCGGTAGACTTGTAGCCATAATGCGTAATAAATGGATAAATTTTTAACTTACATTGCATTGATAGGGTCTGTCACGATCATTCTCGCACCAAAATATTGTGTAATTTACAATGTTCGAATCATGCGGTGGATTCCATGACAGCTCATAGAGACCAGCATCAAATGCGATTTTCGTAAACACATCTGGTTCCCGTGGCACTGAGACAAATTAAACCATAAATTTACACTAAACAACTATTCTGGTATTTAGTTCAAAATACATTGTACGCGTGATCGCAGAACTTACTTTCGAGTTTACTTGGAACATGTATCACAGCCTTATGCTCGTTTGCTCCTTTACAGTTAGCAGTTACAATTTCAAATCTAAAACTGTGAACACTGATGCCTTTGAACTTTGCATAAGTTTTAGTTTGCTCTTGCGGCTGCAGATTCACCTTTTTGCCATTTTCTTCGACGTTAACAATTTTGTACATGAAGTTGTCTCCGTTTTCCAAGTATGCCGGAATTGATTGCCAGTATATGTATACATCCCTATTTGCACTCTTGGCGACAATCTCGAAACTTCCAACATCCGTCTTGGCTGGTCGCCCTGGCACTACACATTAGGGTATCAGTTATGTTAATTTAATGCATTGCCAGTAATTGCCGCGACGATTACGATTTCTATGAAAACTCAGTCACCACTCAAGAACCTAAGATTACAACGACTTTGTGATGGGGCATTTCATTCGAATTATTCTCATTTGCATAGAGAACTTTTTTTGCAAACTGGACCTAAGTCATTCCACACAGTATAATGGTTCATACTAAATCCAATGAAATATTTTTCATATTTTTCTAAAAAAAAAAAAAAAAATGTCACTGCTTCTGACTATGTACACCTGGACTGCTAAAATTTTCTGATGTTACTGTGAGCCATT